>NC_050573.1:539672675-540005175 GCF_011100635.1 Trichosurus vulpecula
ATATGTAATCCAGACCTCCACAGGTCCAGACTAGCAAAACATCAAAAAGGTGATGACAATTTTGGGATGACAGAGTTTTACTGATAACTTTGGGAGATGGTTTGGGTATACATCTGAAATAACCCCAAGATGGGCACAGATAGAAGTTGGCTCATTCCTCTCCTCCGCGCCCCCCCCCCCCAAAAAACCCTATAAAAATGAGACTTCAAACTCCTGCCTTCTAAAACTAATACATCTCCATTAGGTCTTTTATGACAAGTTTTCTCAACTCTAATCCGTGGTAATTGTGATCAATATCCTCTGCCTCTCCTCCCCCTCACCTTCCCAATGCTGCTTGCCTTCCTTCACCATCCATTCCCTGTCCCCATGCTCCTGTCCACCTCTATACCACTTTTTGTCACTTGTCTCTGTGAGTTTTTCACCTTCATCTTTTCTGTTTAACTGAAGGGTGATTGCTGCCCTGTTTCCCACTGTCACTCGTGGTCTTTCCCAACAAGTATCCAAAGAACTGGGAGTACCTACCCCCATGTCATAATTTCATAAATTAATAATTAATTAATAATCTATCCAATAGTCCCTCTTTCTACAAACATTTATTGTATCCGCTATGTAAAAGACAGTTAAGTGCGCTGAATGTCAATCAATCACGATGTTCATATTTCTAAAACCCACCTTTATATTTACTAACCTCTGCTATATAGAGAAAAATGGCAGTGACAATAAATTCACAGCATAAATTGGGAAGTTGGGAGCATTTCTTGGACCACTTCACCCCTAAAAACAGGTAAGTATATTTGTCCATATTTAGGAGCATGAGAAAGGAATTAACAACTTTATGTGAACTGAAATGAAGTCAAGATATGCAGCTGCTAATCTTTGGCCATAAATTCAACCACCTGATATGTTTCTCTGCTGCTGTTTCTCTAGTTTATATTCACTTGAGGAAATCTCTGTAAATCCAGACCTTTAGCCTTAGACCCTAGGGGTTAAGCAGAAAAAATGATCAGATAACCAAAGGAAGTGGTTTAGCTTCACTAACAAAGCAAGGGGTGTGGAAACTACTGTTGTTTATATTATCTCCTCCCATCTTAGCACAAGAATAAACAACTTAAAGGGAGGAGGAACACCAGAAAGATTTTTTTTCCCCTCTTATTGCTTTTGATCATGCAGGACAACCATTTTGCTTTCCCACAAAGCAACCCTTGGTATCACTGTCAGAGATGATACTCAGATGGAGGGACCAAGGGTCTGATCCAGTGTGTCACTTCCTGTGTTCTTATGTAAATACTGGCTTGTAATGAAACTCAAACTCACAGTTTCTACACTAGGCTTATTTTTTTCAAAAATAATAGTTTATTATTTTTATTTTTCAAGTGACAAGTTTTTTTTTAATTAATTTGTCCCCTCCCACTTTACTCATTAGGAAAAAAAACCCCACACTGAAAAACAAATACCTCATTACATATCTGCTGGCAAAACAAATTCCCACATTTAGTAAAGTCCAAAAATATATGCCTGTCTCTTTCTGCATTTTAAGTTCATCTCCTCTCTAGTAGAAGGTCAATTTCCTGTTTCATCCTCATTTTTTTTTTGACAAGTGGCTTATCATTGCATTTCTCAGACTACTAAAGTCAAAGTTTTTTCTCTGTAACATGGTGTTGTTCAGTTGTGTCCAACTCTTTGTGACCTCACTTCAAGTTTTCTTGGTAAAGATACTGGAGTGATTTGCCATGTATTTCTCTACTTCATTCTATAGCTGAGGAACTAAGGCAAACAGCATTAATGACTTGCCCAGGGTCACAACAGCTAGTAAGTATCTGAGGCCAGATTTGAATTCAGGAAGATGAGTCTTCCTGATGCTAGATGTGGTACTCCTTCCACTGTGCCATGTAACTGCCCCCTCTCTATAATACAATCATTGTATAAATTACTAACCTAGTTCTGCTCACTTTTCTCAGCATCAGTTTATAAAGGTCTTCCCAGTTTCCTCTGAAACTGTACATTTCATAATTTCTTATTGTATGGTAATATTCCATTACATTCCATAATTTGTTTAGTCATTACTCAGTAGGTAGACAAGCCCCCTCTGATTTCCATTTTTTAGCTACCACAGAAAGAGCTGCTATACAGTTTTTGTACAAATAGATCCTTGTCCTCTTTCTTTGATTTGTTTGAGTATACTCTTATATAACTCATAGTAGATATTCCTAAAGTTAGCAACAAAGAGATGTCTAAGTGTGGGAGATCCTGACCAAATGTAGCTACTCTCTCAAGTAAGTGCCTTGATGACTCTTTGAAAAATTGCCTCAGGGGCTACACTGACAGGCATTTAACATACAATGCACATTATAGAGGAAGATTCTCCAGCACATTGTGAAGATACTATACAGAGTATATATGGGAAGATATAGAAAATCATCATTCAGGATAAAAAGGTTTGTATGGGTTGTAATTTTTACATGTGAAGAAAATACCCACATCAATAAAATCTATTGAAGTATTATTTTTAGCAATTATAATAAAAATGACCAGTAATTTTTAAATGGTCCCTTTCATTTCTTCTTGAAATACAGCATCATCAGAGCCCAAAGGAAAAGAAGGCATCTAATGTGGCTGCCCTCAATACTTAATGACTTAAAAGGGTGAGGACTTTTTAAAACCTCAACAAGCTATACAAATCACAACTGAAAAATTCTTAATGGGTCATTATATCATAGAGATTGCTCTCTAAAGAATCATTCATCCACAACATTGGACTTGTTCAATTAATGGATTATTTATTTATTTATTTTATATTTTTAGTTTTCAGCATTGATTTTCACAAGAGTTTGAATTACAAATTTTCTCCCCATTTCTACCCTCCCCCCCACTCCAAGATGGCAATGGACTTGTTCAATTAATGAATGAATGAAAGTGTATTTACTAAGCATTTACTACGTGCCAGTCACTATGCTAAACACAGTGGGGATAAAACACAAGCAAGCAACAAAGTCCCAGAACTCAAGGAGGTTACATTCTAGAAATGCGGAGACAGTGCCTATAGGGTAGCATTGGCCAGTAAAGAGTATTTTGGAGAAGAAAGTCAGAGGAAATGGTGATTGGAGCCATAAGACAACTGATTGATGTGTCCTTTTTGAGGAATAGCATTTTTTATTCAATTAATAATACCATGCACACATGCATGTGTGTGTGTGTGTGTGTGTGTGTGTGTGTGTGTGTGTGTGTGTATCATTTCAAGGTTTGCAAAGCTCTTCTGTACAGGGTGTCCCAGACAGTCTTAACTTTGCTATTAAAGCTTAAAACTGAACTAAGACTTTTAGGATACTCATATTCTTTTGTTTGACTCTCACAACAATCCTTTGAGGAAACTAAGGCAAAAAGATATTAAGTGACTTGTCCAGGGTCATTAGTTAGTATCTGGGACAAGATTCCAGCCCATGTCTTCTGGACTCCAGTTCTAGTGCTCTATTCATTACACCATGGAGATGCTCTGATTAAAAGCAGGAGCAAGAAGTATGCTACATACACAACCATGGCATAGAAAATAGCCTGGAAGTAGTGTTGTGGGACTAGATCCAAACAAGAAAAAGGGGATGCTCATCAGTCAGAAGTCTGGTGTTTCAGGGGTGGGAGCTTGAGTTCAGGATGGGTGGTGAGGAGATCAGAACTCAGACATAGAAGCTCCCTCCTCCAATACAGTTCAACGGCTGGTTGGAGTTTAATAGTCATAGCAGTAGTTACCTGGAGCTCTTGGAAGTTGAGTGACTTGCCCATGGTTACAAAGTATGCATCAGAAGCCTATCTTGAAGCTAGATCTTCCTGACTAGGTCAGTTCTCTATTCACTTTCACATAAATATTCCATTGCTACGGAACTTGGTAACATTCTTGCTTCTTAATGTGCATCTGTATCCTCATCATTATTGTTGTACTATATACAGTTTCATTTCTGATCATAGCAAGAGGCAGTAGCTATAGGGTTTAGGAGGGGGAAGAAAAGAGATGGTACACTCTTCTGCAATAGAATAATGTTATTGAATACAACTAGCTTATGCAAGTGATTATGTCATGCCCTTTAACGATGTGCCCAAAATAATGGATGCAAGTATGTCATGTGAGGTGTTATTGCTACCGTTTGTTTCTCTGACAAACTCCATTTCTGTAACTATGCCTAACATCATAATAAGCTTCAAAAAAATAATATTTATTAAGAAAGCATAGTTACATAGAGTTGTGCTAGATAACACATAATAGATAAAATAGACACTATGCTCCCTAGCCAGAAGCTCACTGTTTTAGCCAACACTAATGTATGCTGGACCTATGAGTCTACAAATATTAAATGCTCAAAATAAAGTACATTCATGTTATGCACAAGTATTAACATAAGTGGAATTTCATAGGGAAAAATAAAGGGTAAATTTGGATGGACTTAAACCCTCTCCTCAAAACACTTTCTGATTGATATCATGGCTTTACTTAGCTGCTGGTTAATATGCTTTATTCAATTCATTCAAATCCTTTCCTGCCTTATAGTTATTTCCACCTCTCTCCACCTCCTGACTCCTGCATTAAATTGATTGTAAGTTGTTTGAAGGCAGGTACTATCATTCCTCTTTGTATCTCCCTGTATTAGCAAGGCAATAATCACAATAAAGATGATAATTGTCAAAATGCCTGTATGGGTCTGTATCACAAAATATAAGAGACACTCCATATAGAAGGTAGAAGTAAACCATTTATTCAGACACCAGAGAACCAGATCCCAAAACCAATGAGCCCAATCCATCACAGCAGCGAAGAATTCAATACACAATATCACAGCAGAGAACCACTCCATCCCATAACCTTCTGCCCCGCTGCTGTGGCCTTCCCACAAACACACTCACAGCCCAGCACACTCTGCTCTTTCCCTCAGCTCTAACTGCTCTCCTCTGATTTCCTGTGACACACTTTCCTTTTCCTTTCAGCAAACTCCTCCTACCACATGTGACTTAGGCTTCCTGTGACATAGCAAGTCACATGGCCTATTAGTGGGTGGGAAAGATCTTCAAATCTAAATTGTCATTGCATTTGGCCCCAAGATCTTTCTTATGTATTACGTAGGTCAATGGGGCAATCAATAGGAGTTTGAGGATAACTGGTATCAATAGAATTTTACAACAATATAGCAGGAATAACACAAAATAAGCAT
This sequence comes from Trichosurus vulpecula, assembly GCF_011100635.1. NCBI lineage: Eukaryota > Metazoa > Chordata > Mammalia > Diprotodontia > Phalangeridae > Trichosurus > Trichosurus vulpecula. Next base: position 539,677,868 of record NC_050573.1, read on the forward strand.
ATAAAACAATATTATCATTCCCCCTTGGAATGAATGGGGCTCAAAATCTTGGGGTAAGTGGGCCTAAGTCTTGTCCTCCATAGCTTCTTCCCACTGAAATTGGATGTAGAGCTGTCCCTGCCCCAAGAGGTCAAGAGTCTCATTCAAGAGGTCTGTTCTCTAGCAAGCTGGCATCTGGAACTCAGTTAGCACCAGGTCCAGGGACGACACATCACAGCCATGAACAGGTCCAGAAGCGACATCCAAACACATCAGAGGGTGACATCTGGTTTAAGCAATCAGGCATCTGCAGGTGGATGGTACTGAACCTGCAGGAAACAAATCTCAAAAACAAATTTAACAGACAAAAGTTCAAAAAGAAACAAGGAAACAATCATAGCCTCATTCATGATAGAATACATGAGTCAGTTTCATACAGTTTCATAATCATTTTCTCCTGGATAAACAACAGTTACAGTATTATCCTTCCCATGTACTATAATTCCTGCAGTTTTTGGAACATTGTCCGGCTTGTGTTTTACCCATACTTTAGATCCCAATTTCATTCTGTCAGTAGAGCCAAACCCTTCTGTTCCTCTACTAGTTATTTTGGAAGGAGGGTCAGTTTTCACAAGGGGTATTGTTTCACAAGGAATAATAATCACTTGAACTATTCTATCATATTTACAAAACTGTATGGGTTCTTTACCCAAATTCTGGAGTGTCACAATAATTTTTCCTTGATAATTAGAATCTATCACTCCAGCTAATACAAGTATTTCTCAAGCTGCTAATGCTGATTTAGGTAATATCCAATCAAAATGATTCTTAGGGATTCTCATACATATTCCAGTAGAGATTTTTCTTATTTTTTTTTTTCTATCCAACCCAAAGTCCTCTAAACAATGTAAATCATATCCTGTCAAACCAGGTATTCCTGGATACAGTGGTGGGGCATCTTCCCTCACAGTCCAATACTCAATATTTGGGATCTTATGTGTTTGCTGTTTTCTAATTTGCAGATTTGGGGTCATCATTCTAGCTAGAGGTGTATTTCCTCCTAATGGTCTATTATTCAAATTACATAAAGCAGTGAACAAATTATCTTTCCAATGTTGATACAAATTATTAGAACTTAAATTTCTTAATTGTTCTTTCAATAATCCACTCATTCTTTCCATTAATGCAGGTGCTTGTGGATAGCACAGAATATGACATATCCACTCTATATTGTTTAATAAACAATATCTCCTTATTTTATTACCTTTGAAATGTGACCCATTGTTACTTTGAATCTGCATTGGGCTTCCATAATATAGACTTATGATATCTGTAGTTTTATAGGTGTTCTTCTGAGTTGCATTCTTATAAGGTATAGCAGCAATTTAGATTTGAAGATCTTTTCCACCCATTAATAGGCCATGTGACCAGCTTACATTACAGGAAGCCTAAGTTACATGTGGTGGGAGGAGCTTCCTGACAGGAAAAGGATGTCACAGGAAATGCTCTGAGAGAGAGAGAGAGAGAGAGAGAGAGAGAGAGAGAGAGAGAAGAGAGAGAAACAGTTATGGCTGCTAATGGCTACTCTCATGATTGTTAGAACTGAACAGGTTGGGGGTGGAGCCAAGATGGCGGCTGGTAAGCAGGAACTAGTATGAGCTCCGTACCGAGTCCCTCCAAAAACCTATAAAAAATGGCTCTGAACCAATTCTAGAACAGCAGAACCCACAAAACAGCAGAGGGAAGCAGGGCTCCAGCCCAGGACAGCCTGGATGGTCTCTGGGTGAGGTCTATCCCACACGGAGCTGGGAGCTGGGAGCTGGGAACGGAGTGGAGCAGAGTCCAGCATGGGCGGTGTGGACCATCCAGACCAGAAGCCAGGCGGAGGGGGCCCTAGTGCCCTGAATCAGTGAGCTGCGGCAGTTACCAGACTCCTTAACCCACAAACACCAAAGACTGCGGAGAAGGGTAGTGGGAAAAGCTGCGGGAGTAGAAAGAGTTCTCGGTTCGGCTTCCAGCCCCGGGGGCAGCGGAGGTAGGGCAGCTACAGCTGTTGTTACTTCCGGCTCCAGGCCCACCTGGTGGGAGGAATTAAGTGGCGGATCAGAGCAGGAGTGCACGGCCTGCTGAAGATCTAAGCCCAGTTCGGGTTGGGGGTTGGGGAAGGAGCAGTGCTGGTGTGGCAGAGCTGGCACCTCCCCCCCAAACGTGGAACATAGAACTCTCTAGTCTACAAGCAGTCACACCCCGCTGAAAAACTCAAAGGTCAAGTTAGTTGGCTGGGAATATGGCCAGGCAGCGAAAACCCACCCAGATTCAGTCTCAGACTTTTCATTCTTTCTTTGCTGACAAAGAAGACCAAAACATACAGCCTAAAGAAGTCAATAAAGTGCAAGAGCCTACACCAACAGCCTCCAAGAAAAACATGAACTGGTCCCAGGCCATGGAAGAGCTCCAAAAGGATTTGGAAAAGCAAGTTAGAGAAGTAGAGGAAAAATTGGGAAGAGAAATGAGAAGGATGCCAGAAAACCATGAAAAACAAGTCAATGCTAAAGGAGACCCAAAAAAATACCGAAAAATACACTGAAGAAAACAACACCTTAAAAAACAGACTAACTCAAATGGCAAAAGAGCTCCAAAAAGCCAATGAGGAGAAGAATGCCTTGAAAGGCAGAATTAGCCAAATGGAAAAGGAGGTCCAAAAGACCACTGAAGAAAATACTACTTTAAAAATTAGATTGGAGCAAGTGGAAGCTAGTGATTTTATGAGAAATCAAGATATTATAAAACAGAACCAAAGGAATGAAAAAATAGAAGATAATGTGAAATATCTCCTTGGAAAAACCACTGACCTGGAAAATAGATCCAGGAGAGATAATTTAAAAATTGTTGGACTACCTGAAAGCCATGATCAAAAAAAGAGCCTAGATATCATGTTTCAAGAAATTATCAAGGAGAACTGCCCTGATATTCTAGAGCCACAGGGCAAAATAGAAATTGAAAGAATCCATCGATCACCTCCTCAAGTAGATCCCAAAAAGAAATCTCCCAGGAATATTGTCGCCAAATTCCAGACCTCCCAGATCAAGGAGAAAATACTGCAAGCAGCCAGAAAGAAACAATTTGAGTATTGTGGAAACACAATCAGAATAACCCAAGATCTGGCAGCCTCTACATTAAGAGATCGAAGGGCTTGGAATACGATATTCCGGAGGTCAATGGAGCTAGGATTAAAACCTAGAATCACCTACCCAGCAAAACTGAGTATCATGTTCCAAGGCAAAATATGGATTTTCAATAAAATAGAGGACTTTCAAGCTTTCTCAGTGAAAAGACCAGAACTGAATAGAAAATTTGACTTTCAAACACAAGCATCAAGAGAAGCATGAAAAGGTAATCAAGAAAAAGAACAAGAAAAAGAAATTGCAAGGGACTTACTAAAGGTGAACTGTTTTGTTGACATTCCTACATGGAAAGATGGTGTGTGTGATTCATGAGATGTCAGTATTAGGGTAGCTGAAGGGAATATGCATACATATATGTTTATGTATATATATGGGTGAATTTGTATGTATGTATATATCTATGTGTGTATGTATGTATATATATATATATATATATATAGAGAGAGAGAGAGAGAGAGAGAGAGAGGGAGGGAGGGAGGGAGGGAGGGAGGGAGAGAGCAGACACAGGGTGAGTTGAAGATGAAGGGAAGATATCTAAAAGAAATAAAATCAAATTAAGGGATGAGAGAGGAACATACTGAGAGAGGGAGATAAGGAGAGATAGAATGGTGTGGATTATCTCCCATAAAGGTGGCAAGAGGAAGCAGTTCTGTGGGAGGAGGGGAGAGGGCGGATGAGGGGGGAATGAGTGAACATTGCTCTCATCAGATTTGGCCTAAGGAGGGAATACCATACATACCCAATTGGGAATCTTACCCCACAGGAAAGAAGAGGGAAGAAGATAAAAAAAAATGGGGGGCATGATGGAGGGGAGGGCAGATGGGGGTGGAGGTAGTCAAAAACAAACACTTTCGAAAGGGGACAGGGCCAAGGGAGAAAATTCAATAAAGGGGGGATCGGTTGGGAAGGAGCAAAATATAGTTAGTCTTTCACAACATGAGTATTGTGGAAGGGTTATACATAATGATACACATGTGGCCTATGTTGAATTGCTTGACTTCTTAGGGAGGGTGGGTGGGAAGGGAAGAGGGGAAAGAATTTGGAACTCAAAGTTTTAAAAACAGATGTTCAAAAACAAACAAAAATGTTTTTGCATGCAACAAGAAAATAAGATACACAGGCAATGGGGCGTAAAAATTTATCTTGCCCTACAAGAAAGGAAGAGAAAAGGGGATGGGAGGGGAGTGGGGTGACAGAGGGGAGCGCTGACTGGGGAACAGGGCAACCAGAATATATGCCATCTTGGAGTGGGGGGGAGGGTAGAAATGGGGAGAAAATTTGTAATCCAAACTCTTGTGAAAATCAATGCTGAAAACTAAATATGTTAAATAAATTTTAAAAAAAATTAAAAAATAAAATCTTACTAGGAAAAAAAAAAACGGGGCAGCTAGGTGGCACAGTCAGTAGAGCACCGGCCCTGGAGTCAGGAGGACCTGAGTTCAAATCCGGCCTCAGACACTTGACACAAGTACTAGCTGTGTGACCTTGGGCAAGTCACTTAACCCCAATTGCCCTGCCAAAAAAAAGGCAAAAAAAAAAAAAAAAAGAACTGAACAGGTTGACTTAGCTGTACTGTGAGTTTGTCTTTGGGAAGACCCCAGCAGGGGGTTAGAGAGGTTTAAGGATGGCGAGGCTCCAGGCTGTTATATGGTGTTTTAAGCTCCTTGCTGTTATGATAAAGCAGGCTGATTGGCTGTAGAAGCTGAACATTTGATTATGGGATATGACTTTCTAGTGTCTGAATAAATGTTACACTTCTTTTACCTTCTTTATGGAGAGTCTCTCATACTTTGTGATACAGAACTACATAGGCATTTTGACAATTACCATCTACTTTGTTATTATTGCCTTACTGATACATAAGGACAAGCCACTAGCACACCAGAATAGATGTCAATACAAGTACATATAAATTTACATCCTTTATCTTGGGGTAGTGGTCCAATATAATCTATCTGCCAAATTTGGGCTGGAACTTTTCCCCTTGCTTTCTCTCCAGTTACTACCCTAAGAGCAGTTCGTTCCTTTTCTAATTGACATGTATAACATTCCTCAGTTACTTGTTTTAACATGGAATAAGAGATACCAATACCACAATGTTTTAACAATCCGGGTAGCAGCTTCTGTGGGGGCATGAGATGTCCCCCACAGCCAGCACCCAGGAGGCTGCTGGGATGCCGGGAAAGCACAGGTTCTTTTTATCTACTTAAACAAGGAAAGCACGGTGAAGGTGTTGACCAGCTTACTTTACTCCAGCATTCAGTTAGCATACAAACAACATTCATTTAGTTCCGTGGAAAAACACCAGCATTCAGTTAGTTCAGGGGAGCAAAGAGACAAGCATCAAGAGACATACCAAATACAGATTCATTCACGTACTTCAGGGGAAAAAGCCAGCACCCTGAGGTTCAGAACATTCATTTAGTTTGGGGGAAACAAACCAGCACCCTGAACCTCAAAACCAAAATACAAACAAATTACAAATATCAACAGACAGACCCAATACAATTCATAGTTACCAACATCTGGGCTTGGCCCGAGAGCAAGGGCTGGCCCAGAGTCATGCTTTCCGCCACTCCCACACCAACCAGAAAAGGAAAGAGAGCTCTTCAAGCTGTCCTCTCCCCTCTCATAGAGTTTTTGACATCATCAAGCGCCGCCTGAATGACCAGGGCCGATTGGTTCTTCAGTTGGCCTCTCCCCCTAGCGTAGACTAGGTTAACACCCAATAGGGCGTGGCTCTGGAGTCAACACCTCCCCTCAGCCAGCCCCATGACTCATCACACAGGAAGTTCTCTTCTTCCTGGCATGGGTTTCTGGGCTCCCTGTCCCAGAAGAGGTCACACAGGAAGTTCTCTGCTCCCAGGCATGGCCCAGCAATGCTCAATGAGATAAACTGAGTCACTCAAAGAAAACAAAGGCCACTCTTGCTACACACGATCTTGTGCCCACTGGTGTGTGGTGTGGACCCCTAAATGGTTGGCCATTTGGTGGACCCATTTTGCTAGTACCAGATCATCAGTTGGTGTCAGAGTAGGGACAATATGTTCAGTAGCAATCTTTGCTAGTCGATCAGCATGTGCATTGTACTCACATTCTGGTGTAGTCAGGGCTACATGAGTATCTACATGAAAAACTGACAAATTAGTAACCAAGGACTTTTCCCATATATCTTCCCATAATTCTTTGCCCCAAACTTGTTTGCCATGAATTTCCCAATTTTGATTTTTCCACATGGGCATCCATGTAGCTAACCCATTAGCTACCACCCATGAATCAGTGAATATATGACACGGTCCTCCTTGTTCTGCTTTAATAGCTTGATGTACTGCCCTAAGTTCAACACATTGACCACTTCCACCTATCCCAGTACTTTCCAAAGTCCATTTTTACATGAGTTATAGGCTACTGGTTTCCAATGTCTTTTATGGCCCAAATATTTTCTGTCCCATCAGTAAACCATGCATATTTCTTCTGTTCTTCAGTTAATCCATCATATCCCTCATTCCATTTTACCAAGGATTGTACCAACTGTTGCTTTGGATCAGAGGGTTTGTCGTTTTCCTCAATACCTATGTTTGCTATAGATTCATGCAGAGCAGAAACTCCACTTTTGCCTGTTTTTGACCTATTTTGAATATACCATTTCCATTTAATTACGCTAGCCTCTTGCACATGGGCAATTTTGTGAGATGCTGGAGTACTCATTACCCAAGTGATAATCTGGATTCCAGGCCTTAATATCACTTCATGGCCCAAAGTCAGTTGTTCAGTCTCTACCAAAGCCCAATATCCAGCTAACAACTGCTTTTCCAAAGGTGTATATTGAACTCCAGACAAAGGAAGTTTTCTAGACCAAAATCCTAAGGGTACATTTTGGCTTTGTTGTTTTTGCCATAAACTCCAGTTCACACAGTCATCTTGTACAGTCATTTGTAATTCTACTGGGCCACACTGCATAGGCCATAAATCTACAGCCAATTGTATAGCAGCTTTGGTTTCCTCAAAAGCTTTACTTTGCTCAAGTCTCCAATCAAATTCATACTTTTTCCTAGTAACTATATAAGGGTTTCAAAATCTGTCCCAAATACGTAATGTGGTGTCTCCAATATCCAAACAGTCCTATAAACTTTTGGGCCTCTTTCTTATTGGTTGGGATGGGAAAATCTTGAATCTTTTGTCAACCATTGTGGGAGAATTTCTCACAGTCCTTTATTCCGCTGTATACCCAAAAACTTTACAGTTTGAGCTGGTCCTTGAATCTTTTCAGGGTTAATTTCACATCCTTTGCTTTTCATATGCTTAATTAATAGTGTCAAACTCCCTGTATCATACCATTTATGTAGTGGGTAAGCTGTACACCAGGTAATTTTAATTCATCCAAATGTTCAGCCACAATCCTATGACAAATAGTTGGGATATGCAGATATCCTTGTGGCAATCATGTAAATGTATTCTGTAGGCCCTGCCACATGAAAGCAAACTGGTCCCATTGTTTGGAGTCTATTGGGATCATAAAGAAAGCATTGGCCAAATCAATAACTGCATACCAAGTTCCACCATATTTCTGGATCCTTTCTATTAAGGTAAAAGTAACTGGAACAGCAGCATACAAGGAAGGAGTCACTTTATTCAATTGTCTATAATCCACTGTTATTCTCCATGTTCCATCTGACTTCCATACTGACCATACAGGATTATTCCAATGAGTGGTTGTAGGGACTAACACTCCTGCTTCAACATATTTTTTTATAGTACTGGCAATTTCATCTTGCCCACCTGGCACATGATACTGCTTCAAAGTAATTACTTTAGAAGGTTCAGGTAAAGTGATTGGGCCCATTTTTACTTTTCCCACCAAAACTGTATTAATTCCTATCTTCCTTATTGCAAATTGATGTCTCCCCTCAGGTAAATTCAGAGTCATGCCTTTCAATATATCTATTCCAATGATGTATTCCGGAATGGGTACAATGACCACAATATATTCTTTCTTAGGCAATTGTCCAATTTTCATCATTAGTTTGACTTGTCTAGCTGATATTCCAGCCCCTCCTAGTCCTGTGATGGTAATAGGAGTTCCATGCCTGAATTTGTCAGGATTTCCATAAATCAAGGTGGCCTCTACCCTGGATGTGGATCAATGCCCTAGTTATAGTACTTGATCCATTTTTCCAATATATAGTCAGGTTAATATGAGGTCTATAATCCCATCTGTGTGTTTCTCTAATCTGAACTGGGGCTTGGACTATTTCCTAGTCTCCCTGAAGGTGTGACTCACTTGGATACAAGGGTTCAAGATCTGTAGGATTTGTAGGGACAGTTCTTTTCTTCTGTATTCTGTCTGCTATTAGGCCCCTTATCTCAGTACATTTTGTATAGGTCATTAATTGGAATATCATCTATTCCTCCAAAATCTAACCCTGCTCTCAATTGGGCAGTAACCATTTCTTTTCTTGTCACTCTATTCTGATGTTGAATCTGCTGGATATTCACTCTTCTGTCCCAAGGAAATTTATCTTTCCCCCAGTCTCCTAAGTCACTTAATTGTGAAATCTTATCTAGCATCTCTGAAACAGTCAGAATTAGGTGTTTATAAGTAGGAGGAGCTGTGTTAACTATTAAATTTCTATGAGGACTCCCAAGGGAGCATCATAGTACACATCTGAGTTTTCCATCATAATAGCAGTCTTCATTACCTCTTTTTTTAACTTTCTCATATAGCTCCTAAATGAATACCAGGGCCTATCTGCACTGGGCCACATAGAATCAGTGGGATACTCTCGGTAACATCCTTTTGCTGCTAAAGCTAACCGGCTAATTGTCCTTGCAGATGATAATCCCTAAAAACTTGCTGTACAAAAGGATTCTGACTAATGCTTGTAAGAATTTCATACAGTCCACACTATCCGCAGATACTCCTGTGACCTCTTTGTCATTGATTCTCACAATCCAAAATATTAATGATTCTCTCATTCCTTGGGTAAATCTACTCAAAATACCTGTGATTTCCTGCTGTGTAAAATCCTCCACAACCTCTCTGAACACTCTATTATTTTGTTGGGTTTCTTGCCCCCTTCATTGCATGGGGTGCACTTCTATCTGAGGAGCTTGGTCTGATATTGCATCATTCTCTGGCTCAGAAGCATAAAGCCACAAAGTGTCATTTTGTGCCTCAGCTCCTAATATTGTATCATTCTCTCCTGACTCTCTTCCCCTGTCACCACGGCAACCAGACTGGCAGCTAGACTCGACCTGGACCGAACTCAAATGTACTTTTTACCTCCTTGGTTTCCTCTTTCTTCTAGCCAAATTAACAGCAAAATCAGTTGATTCCTGAACAGTTGTCTGTTCTTCTGCCACCTGAGATTCCTCGTATTGCTGTGGTATAGAAATATTCTCATTAGAGCTAGACAATTCTCTAATCATCTGAGTTCTTTCTCTTAACAGTTTGTCCCTGCTTTCATATATAATACGATACTCTGTGAGTAAAATCCAGCCTCTCTGAGAAAGTTCTGTTGACAATTCTCTCCCTGGCTTAACTTTAATTTCTTGCAAACACCTTTCCAAATCTAAGTTCTCCTTTCTGTAGCTTCTGTTTCCAGTCTTCCCACAGACCTGTTCCAAGAGACCATTCCCTTGCTAGGGAGGAATAAGGTACCTCCTCCCATTCTGGGATAACCATTTCTTCCTCTAAAGCCCTTCTACCTCCAAATAGAGATTTTATACCTTGCAATCCTCTTCATGATGCCAAATGTATTAGGGAGGCAATAAACACAACATCGACAATAATTGTGAATATGCCTACGTAATTCTGTATCGCAAAATATAGGAGACTCTCCATATAGAAGGTATTCGGACACCAGATAACCAGATCCCATAACCAATAAGTTCAACCCATCCAAGCAGCAAGCAACTCCCAAAACCAGTAAGCCCACTTTATCATAACAGCAAAGAACTTAAAATACACTATCACAGCACGGAGCCTCGCCATCCCGTAACATTCCGCCTCCCTGCTGGGGCCTCGCCACCAACAATCACTCACAGCACAACACACATCTGCTCTTTCCCTCAGCTCTAACTGTTTGCCCTGAATTTCCTGCTACACACTTTCCTTTTCCTCTCAACAAGCTCCTCCCACCACATGTGACTTAGGCTTCCTATGACATAAGCAGGTCACACGGCCTACTAATGAGTGGGAAAGATCTTCAAATCTAAATTGTCATTACGCTCCCCCATGAGCACACTCACACACACACCCACACCCACACTCACACACACACACACACACACACACACACCCCCACACAAGTGCCTACCACTGTGTAGGTACTTACAGATGTTTTCAATGAATGCAGTCTCATTTTGCCAGACACCCATCATAAATCCTTTTGTCAACAGAATGTCGGTGCCTGGATCCCAAGCTTAACCACCTGAATCTTTCCACGCGTGTATTTCTGATCTTAACTTCCAGGTCTAGCTCAGAATTTGTAAATATAAACACAATTTTTAGGTGTTAAAGGTTTGTGGCTTCATTTTCATTTTCTTCCCACAAAGTGAATTATTTTCTTGCGTTGAAGCGTTAGTCCTATTGAGGTGTGCGAATCCTGGCACAGGAACTATATAGACTTTTCAATCCCTAAATGATTTGCAAGTTTCTGTCTTGAGCAAGTTTTTTTTTTCTTCCCTGTAGGAAAGCCATTTTTTCAGTCATTTGACTCAGGATTTGAGGTGCTACGCTAGAGAAAAAGTGAAATTGTTGGACTGAATTAGTCAACGCTGCACAATGGGCGGTGAATGTACATTACAGAGCTGCGAATGTGTTAAGTGCTCCTAGGAGGATAGGGTGGAGGTTCGTTTAGGAAAGAATAAGGGGGATAAGGAATAGTATAGAGAATAATCATGTTACAAGCTCAGAATCATAATAACATAATCAGCCCCGGCACATAAAAAAGTTTCCTTAGTATTAGACAATACTCTTTTTAACTTTATCGGGAGGGTGGTAACCATAAGCAATATGAAAATGAAAATGTCATGAATCATTTATGATTAGGTGTTTGCTCCCAGGGGAATGACGTGATAACCAATTTGGGTTTAAATAATTCACCCAGAAAGAAAAACCAAAAGGTGAACAAAATTTCAAAATGGCAAATGAAAAAAAATTTTGACCAGATGGAAAGTTATAGTTTAAATTGTCTGTATAAACAATGGGAAATGTAATAAGCCAGAGCTATCCAGGCCAGTCTGGCGGTTCAACTCTAAAACTGTAAAGAAATGAGATACTCATAAGTCATTCAGCAATTAACAAAAGAAGGTTTACTTAGCCATAGCAGAGGAAAGACTTTCAGAACAAGGAAGGAACAGTCACTAAGAATATAGCCTTGATTCATCTAGGCATAGCTCTCTAGTTCTGGTATTATTTGTCATTCTGATGGTATGTGGTTAGAATTCTAAGGGAGGAGCTCTAGCCCCTCCTGGGTGTTTTTGTACTCAGATGACCTGGAAGCTGCATCAACAGCTTGAGCCTTAGTCTCTTAAGCCAATTAAATCTCTATGGAGGACAGTTTCAATACCTTTTAAGGAAAAACTAGACTAACCTTCATGGGGTGGGGCCATAGTATATTGTTCCCATCACATCCCACTCCTAGGTGGTAAAGTCCTAAAAGTCTTCTAGAGGATTATCTACCACATAAATGGCTTTAAAGCTGTTACTGGACAAATTTGACCTTGGAAACACAAGAAGCCCAATAACATAGCCAGCATTGAAAAAGGAAAAGAAAAACTAAAATAGAACAATAACCAAAACAAAGCATTTAAGAGGCCTTTGAAGAGGGAATGACCAAATGTGGAGGAATGCAGACTAGATATTCCAGGCTTAACCTCCCCCTTTTGAAAGGCTGGAGTCTTGAATCTTAGCAATCTGTCTATGATGTGACTAATGTCAAACTTTGCAATTAACGGTGGGTTTCTCAATGTAAAGAGAAGATGATGAGCAGGAGCAAAGCTGCTACATCAAAAATATAGCTCAGATTGTGTGTGTCAGAGACCGCTATTCACATTAAAAATAGACAGAGACCATTCTTGAGAGAAAGGAATTTTATTGCTTTCTCATGAGAAAGGACGCCACCCAAGCAGGGGCACTTTAATTATGTTTTACATTTATTCGGTCTGAATAAATGGGCATGTCCCCTGAACAGAGTACAGGAGAGTACAAAGGACTCAGATGGGTGCCAGTCCTTTTATTGACTTTCCCTTTGAATCTCCCACCAGGCTCTTCATTGGCCAGATACAACTCCCTGACTGCCTATATCATGCTATCCTCAAATGGCTCGTTTAAGCATGAGTACGAGCCTCTAACTTTTCACCCCACAGCTTTGATTAGAACTAGTTCCAACTAATCACCTGACTTACATTCTGCTGAAGTTAGGGGGGGAGGGAGAGGAAGAGGAATGCTTTCAACTCTGTGGAAATAAAACCGTTCCTTTACCGTCTCTTACAAGATGATGACACTTATGCAAAGTCACCATTCATCATCATGAGTCAGAGTCATCTGTAGTACAGTAACTGACAAATCGTTATACACTTGTATGAGGCTTGTCCCAGTACTAAGAATCACCCTGTATGACCACCCATTTAGTGTTCCCTAGTCCACCAGCCAATATCTTAATATCAAATCCTTGCTCCTTTAGAGGCCCCTTCTAAGGAAATGCCCCCTTTTCCTTCCTGGGCTGGATAGATCATTTCCCCTCCCTTCTGTTACTAGAAAGTAAGCTATGACCTAGAAATACCAACCTAATGTTTCTCTAAGTATCCTCTAAGCAGTAAGATGTCCAATGGCCACTGGTAGTAATATGGAGGCACCCTATCAGTTCCAGATTCTAATAAGTAAAGTGCTATGCCAATGCCCGCTCTTACTAGTATCTGCGTCTCTGCCTGTAGCCACTGCTATGGGGAACAATTCTGCTGCCTCTGGGGTCCGAGTTGCACCACCTGTGCATGAACATGGCTACCACAGGGGCTGCTACTGTCTCTGTGCCAGGCACTGCCACTGCTGGGACTTGACTCTGTCCCTGTGCTGGGGTTAAGCATCGCCCAGGGCCTGACTCTGTCTATAGTTATACACACACACACACACACACACACACACACACTCACACACAGGTATATATGTGTATGTGTATGTATACATATATATCTGCATATATACATATATATACACAACATACAAATCTATTTATCTATTATTATTGTTCAGTTGTTTCATTCATGTTTAACTCTTCATGACTCCATTTGGAGCTTTCTCCATCACTCCAGTATCTTTGCCATTTCCTTCTCTAGCTCACTTTACAGATGAGGAAACTGAAGCAAACAGGGTTAAGTGGCTTGCCCAGAGGTCACACAGCTAGTAAGCATCTGAAGTCAGATTTGAACTCAGGGAGATGAGTCTTCCTGACTCTAGATCTGGCGCTCCATCCCCTGCACTACCTAACTGTCCTTATTTAGCTATAGCTATAGCTATCCCTGTACTTGTGAACTTGACAGGACATATAAGGAAGGCCACTTCTTCATATGAGACAGGACTAAAAGAGAAGCCATCAGCAGGAGGCATCTTGATGATATGAGATCAAAAGGAGAGGAGAAGAGAGAGCCCATGGCAAATAGCCTCAGTTTTTTCAGTAAAACATGAGCCAAAGTTCTTAGGGGAGAGAATGAGAGAGGGAGAAACATGGGAAGTCAGAGGAGGGATGAAAAGGTTTGGAAGAACCCCTGTGTGAGCCAGACAGTGAGTTAAAGAGATGTAAAAGGATTACTTTATAACAGTGAGGGCCCAGTTTAGGTTAGGTAACATACATAAATTTGTAGTGGTCCCAGTCAGCTGGTTTTGTGATTTTCTCCAGATTCATTCAGCAGCACATGTGTAATAGCAAAAGCAGCAGATGGTAAGAGTGATCCAAGCTGAGAAGTTACAGGGCAAGATCGGCAACATGATAAGAGAGCAAAGGACTCAAGAGAAGAGGACAGTGTAGAGTTGAACTGGTTTACTACAGAGTCAAGATGGGGAAGGGAGAATAGTGTTAACAAGTGTAAGAGTGATGGCCTGGGAAAGAAGGAAAGGTTAAGGGACATAGGGTCCCAGTGTGGACAAAGTACGAAGTTTGGTATTGCAAGGCAGAAGTAGAGGTGGAATGACAACATATTGTGATCAGATACAGGAAGTTCATGAATGTGGAAGTGGTGGATTTGTGGCTGATGGCAAAATCAAGAGTGTGAACATCTTTGTGTATGGTTGAGGTTGGGTGGAAGAACAGGTCATGTGAAATGATTTAGTTAAGGAACTGTGAGGTTAGGGTGTTTGAGGGAGTGTCAATATGTAGTATAGACACTTAGTATAGTTTCTGGCACATAGTACATGCTTAATAAATGCTTACTGGCTGACTGACTGAAACCTCCTAGTATGAGAGCAGTATTTGGGGAGGAGAGAAAGAGTGTGAACCTGGCACCAAATTCATTGAGAAAAGAAAGGGAATGTCCTGGAGGTCAGTATACAACACCTACCACAATAGGAAGAAGTACTCTCACTGACCAATAAAGGATGCAAAAACTAAACCACTGTGCATGGTCAGGAAGGTTGAGAGAAAGTGATAAGGAAAGAAGACAGGAGTCAAGAAAGAAGAAAAAAATGAGAGAAGAAGGAAGCAGTAGCAAAAAGGGGGAAGGCAGCAGAGTTGAGAAGCACTGATGGGAGACACAGTGAAGAAGATGAAAGCTATGACCTCCCTGAGGCAGCTAGGTGGTACAGTGGACAGGGTGTCAGGAAGACTCATCTTCCTGAGTTCAAATCAGGTCTCAGACATTTACTAACACAATAGTAATTGTTTTTCTTTTGGCCAGAAACAACCCTGAGGATCTCCCACTCCCTGTTTGATTTTTTTTTTTATTAAAGGGGCCATTCCTTGGCTCTCTTCTTAAACAGCCCTAATCACTGAATGGGCATTGCCTAGTCAAAGTGAGAACTCAGAAAGACCTTAGTTAAAAAAGGTTAAGGTCTCCTATAGTATCCTGAGCCATCTCTAGTTGTCCTGATTTGGGCCACTGAACCCAGGTGGTTCTAGGGGAGAAAGTGAGGCTGGTAACTTTGCACAGCCCTCCCTCACTGTAATGCAATTCACTTGCAAGTCATGGCATCGTCTTCCCAATGTCATTGTCCTTTTCAAGAATGAAGGACAAACCATACAACCACAACTGAAGAACCAGTGACCCTGGGCAAGTCACTTAATACTGTTTGCCTCAGTTTCCTCATCTGTAAAACTGAACTGGAGAAGGAAATGGCAAACCACTCCAGTATCTTTGCCAAGAAAACCTCAAAAGAGTCACAAGGAGTTGGACACAACTGAAACAACTGAGCAACAACAACTTCTCTGTGGTATTTGGGAAGAAAATTATATTACCATGCTTCATCATAGCATGAAAGGGACCCTAGAGTATGAATTGACATTAAACTGTATTCCACTGTCTAAAGAGATGTATGGTCAATCCTCAGGTCTATATTCAGAATTTTTCCAGCTAAGAAGGACACAGGACAGCTTGTATTCAACAGGTACTTCCTTTGAAAACCAAGGACAAAGCCATTACCTGAGGCTAATGGGATTATGCCCTATTTGTTGTTACCGCGGGGTGAGAGGGTGACATTCCCTCCCCAGGAGGTGCCCTTCTTTCCAGTGCTGACCACTGTTCCACTTAATTCTCCACTAGTCTATGCTGCCATGAGGACCATAGAGTTCTTCCAGGGTCTTGACACAGTAGCATTCCTGTCTGGCCCACCTTCAAAACCCAAACCCCACTAGGGTTTGTGACTACACTTCTCAGAGAACTGATCTCTGAAGTGCTTTGAGCACTCCTGCCTCTTTACTATTTTCACTCCAGCTGAAAACAATTCTAGTTACAGCTCTAACCTAGGTTTACCTCCATAGCACAGTAAGGAAACAGAAAAAGACATTGTAACAAATATATTTAACAAGGATCTGACATCCAAAATCTATAAGAAATTTATGCAAATTTACTAAAATAAATTCCATTCCCTAAAGGAGAAAGGGTCAAAAGATATGAATAGGTAGCTCTCAAAGGAGGAGACACAAATTGTCAATAATCACCTTGAAGACTATTCAAACTCATTAATAATCAGAGAAATGCAAATTAAAAGAACTCTTTGGTCCACCAGTTTAATTGGCAAGGATGGTTAAAAAGGATAAAATCCAAAGTTAATGGGACTATGGAGAAATAGGCATACTATTCCATTGCTACTGGAATTATGAATTAGTAAAAGCTCTTATTTTAATAAACAATAAGAATTATAAAACTGATCCCTTAGACCAGGGGTGAGGAATCTGCAGCCTCAAGGCCACATGTAGCCCTACAGGTCCTCAAGTGTGGCCCTTTGACTGCATCTAAATTTCACAGAACAAATCCCCTTAATAAAAGGATTTATTCTGTAAAACTTGGACTTAGTCAAAAGGCCCAATCAAGAACCTTAAAAGTCCAGATGTGGCCATGAGGCTGCAGGTTCCCCAGCCCATCCTTAAACTTTGTGATCCTTCTAGTGCAGAGGTTCTTAATCTGGAGTCCATAGACTTTTTAAATATATATGTATTTTAATAACTGTATTTCAACATAATTGGTTTCCTTTGTAGCCCTATGTATTTTATTTTATGCACTTAAAAACATTCTTCTAAGAATGGGTCCCTAGGTTCCACCACTGCTCAAGGAATTTGTGACACAAAAAAAGATCAAGAAGCCCTGTTCTAGTCAAGATATTCCTAAGATTGTTATGAAAAAAAAAAAAGGAAAATAAAGATCTTTCTGAACAAAAGCAGATTTATTTGTAATAGCAAAAATCCAGAAACAACCTACATGTTCAAAGGATGGAGAACAGCTGAATAAATTATGAAATATTCACATTATGAAATATGATCACACAAAAGGAAATGACAAATATGGAGAATGCAAATAAATATTAATGGACTTATGTGAAGCAATATAGATTAAGAAAGAATCAGAACATAGACTATGACTATACAAAGAATAACAAAAATTAGACAAAATGTACTTTAAAAAAAGGATCAGAAAGCAACATGGAGGGGCAGCTAGGTGGCGCAGTAAGTACAGCACCTGCCCTGGAGTCAGGAGGACCTGAGTTCAAATTTGACCTCAGACACTTGATACACTTACTAGCTGTGTGACCTCAGGCAAGTCACTTAACTCTAATTGCCCTGCCTTCACCACTTAAAAAAAAAAAGAAAAAAAAAGAAAGCAACGTGGATATATTTTGTTATTATTTTGTTAAGTTGAATATAGACTTTTGTAAATAAACTAAAATGAAACTTATAGCTTTACGTATGATCTCATTTTCATTTTGCTTATATGTGTGTTTTTATTGTTTACTAAATTTAAGACAAAAATGTAATAAAAAAAGAAAAAATAAGATGTTTTCCAAATATAAATTATTAAAATTGATGCTTAAAATGACCCTGTTATCAACAAAAAGTTGAATTATGGTCAACATAGGCAGTTTAAGAAGATAGAAGGGAATACATTTTAGAATGATTTTCTCCTCCCCCAAAAAAGTTAAAAATGGAAAGGGACGGTAAAGTGTTAAATTTCAGTTACATGGAAAATCCAGCTAATTCACTGATGGCACAGAATAATTAAAAATGATATACTATCACACACATGTATGCCAGTTATCCTTTTTCTTCCTCCACCCTTAACCACCACCACAGTCCACCTTCCATTCAAATACTGGCAAAAAGCAAAGGGAAGCCAGGACTTTATATAATGACACATGCTCATGTTATGGCAGATTAACTAGGAAATAACATTCTAATCTTGTATTATCTGTCAGGAGCCTACAGGCAGCCATTACTCCTGCTGGAAAGAGCTTGTATGTCTGAGGGCCTAGGTGGAGAGAATAAAAAAAAATAACAGCTTACATTTATAAGTGCTTTATTGTTATTCAGTCATGTCCGACTTTTTGTGACCCCATTTGGGGTTCTCTTGGCAAGTTATTTAAACTCTGCCTCAGTTTTCTCAACTGTAAAATGGGGTTAATAATAGCACCTATCTCACAGGGCTGTTGTAAGGATCAAAATGGATATTTGTAAAGCATGTTTACCATAGTCCCTGGCACATAGTAGATGTTATTTAAATGCTAACTAGCTAGCTTTATTAGTGCAATTTAAACTCTTGATAACATGAGTAGCAGTTAGCTAACTCCCCTCTCTAAAAGTCTCATATATATTTTAGATTTACAGTTATAGAATTTTATATTTGGGAGGGACTTTATAGGTAATGATAGTTTAATTCTCTTGTTTTCCAGATAAGGAAGCCCTAAGTCTAAGAGCTAAAACCTCAAGGGAACTCAAAGTGAATTAATGACAGTCCTGGAATTGGCTTCAGCCTTCCAACTCCTCATCCAATGTTCTTCTGCTATCCAGAAAAGAAAATTACCAGAGCCTTCTCCATTCAGTTTAAATTCTTGTCTGTGTTGAACTGAATGCGTTGGATGTGTCTTACATTGTTATTTTATATTATTTTCACTTGCATAGGGTATGTTTCCTCAAGAAGATTACAGATATTTCAGTGGCTAGGACATATGTATTGTTCTTCTGGATATCTCCTAACTACCTTGCAGATATCTCAACAAATATTTGTTCATTGAATTAACAACTGAATAAACATATCTGTTAGTCTGCTAGCTGTCTAAAAGACTAATGATCTGATCCTTTTCATTGGCTGGTTGAGTAAGTTATTTCCTGATATTGGGGCTGAATGCTCTGCTGCATGACCACAGACCACATCTCACCTAGTTTATTGGGTGAACTCAGCACTCAATCTACTGCGCTCGACAGCATCAGAAGACTTGGATTTGAATCTTAGTTTCCCCACTTACTGGTTGTATGACCCATGGGAAATGGCTTAAAATCTCTGACCCTCACTTTTTCCCGCTTGCAAAATGGGGATGATATTTATTTTACCTCAAAGGTTTGTCGTGAAGATTAAATGAGTTAATGGATGTGAAAAGACATCAATCTATAGACACTGTAGATAAGTGAGTGAAAACCCATGACCACAAAGGGAAAAACTCAAATGGTACACTCTACTTATGCTGTCTTTACATATGAAGGACCATGTTGTAGATTATACCAATGAAGACTTGGTCTATAGCTCTGAGTGGATTTGTATCATTACTTTAGGGAATGAATCACCTGAATTGCCGAATGCTATATGCTGGAACGGTATGTCTATGGCTACTTTTTTCAAACCATTCATAATCATATTTACCCACCATGTACAAACCGCTTTACTAAGTGTTAAGGCTATGAAGACGAAAATGAAATAGTTCCTGTTTTGAAAGATCTATTGGAGGGAAACATGCATACATACAGAATGTCTCCAAAGTTAGTGTGGCTTTAAGCTTTTATAACAGAAAACTGCACTGTTTTGGGACACTGTATAAATATGTACCAAATAAATACAAGGTGATTTTTGGTGGAGGGAACTAGTAGCTGGGGGAATCAGGAACAGTCTCATGTATGCTCTCTTTGAGATCAGGAGCTATTTTGCTTTTTGCTTCTATCCCAAGCACTTAGCACAGTGTTTCGCACATAGTATGGACTTAATAAGTGCTTATTTCCTCCCTTTCTCCTTTCCTCCCTCCCTCCTTTCTTTCCTTCCTGCACTCCTTCCTTCCTTTCTCTCTTCTTTCTTCCTTTCCTCCCTTCCTCCCTTCCTTTTCTTCCTTAGGAGGTAGCACTTGAGCTGAGCTTTGAGGAAAACTAGGGATTCTTAAAGGCATGAGGGGGTGAGGAAGGAGTGCATGGAGGGCAACCTGTGCAAAGGCATGGAGAGTGGAGGCAGGAGATGATATAATGAAAGGCAAGAAGGCCAGCTTGTCTGGAAGATACAATTTGTGGATTTGGGTAAAATACAAAGTGTCCCATTGTTGCTGTTTTGTCATTGTCATGTGGCAGGGCAATTGGGGTTAAGTGACTTGCCCAAGGTCACACAGCTAGTACATGTGTCAAGTGTCTGCGTTCACATTTGAACTCAGGTCCTCCTGACTCCAGGGCTGGTGCTCTGGTGAGTACACTGCGCCACCTAGCTGCCCTGTCACATAAGACTCTTTGTGACCCCATGGACCATGGGATTCTCCACTATGTTTTAAAGTCTGTCCAAGTTCATGTTCATTGTTTCCCTGACACTAACTAACCATCTCATCCTGCGTCATTGCCTTTTCCTTTTGCCTTTCAATCTTTCCGAACACCAGGGTCTTTTCCAATGAGTTCCATCTTCTTGTTGTGTGGCCAAAGTATTTCGGCTTCAGCCTCAGTATTTGACCTCCCTGTGAATAGCTTGAATTAATTTCTTTGGTATTGACTGATGTGATCTCCTTGCTGTCCAAGGGACTCTCAAATGTTTTCTGCAGCACCACAATCCAAAAGCATGGACTCTGCAGCACTCAGCTTTCTTTATAGGTCTAACTCTCACAGCCACACATTGCTCCCAGAAAAACCATAACTTTGACTACAGGCACCTTTGTCAGCAAGGTGATGTCTCTGCTTTTAAGCATTCTGTCCAAATTTGCATAGTTTTCCTTTCCAAGGTGCAAGGGTCTTTATTAATGGCTAAATTGCCATCTGCAGTGATCTTTAAGCCCAAGAATATAAAATCTGACACTGCTTCCATTTCTTCTCCCTCCATTTTCCAGGAAGTGATGGGACCAGTTTTTGCATTCTCTTCTTTTACCCTCATCAAGGGCTTAATTCCTCTTCATTTTCTGTGATCGAAATGGAATCACCTACAAATCTGAGATTGTTGATATCTCTCCTGGAAACCATAATTCCAGTTTTTGAATCATCCAGCCTGGCATTTCACGTGATGTGCTCTGCATGTAAGTTAAACAAATAAGGTGACAATATACAGCTTTGTCATTACTCCTTACCCAAAGTTAAACCAATCAATAGTTCCATGTTTAGTTCTAACTGTTGCTTCTTGGCCTGCGTACAGGTTCTTCAGGAAACAAGTAAGATGATCCAGTACTCCCATCTCTTTAAAGACTTGCCACATTTTGTTGTGATGGACACAAAGGCTTTAGTGTAGTCGATGAAGCAGAAGAAGTAGATGATTTTCTGGAACTCCCTTGCTTTCTCCATAATCCAGTGAATGTCGGCAATTTCATCTCTAGTACTCTGCCTCTTTGAAAACCAGCTTGCTCTTCTAGTAATTCTTGATTCACATATTGCTGGAGCCTACCTTGAAGAATCTTAAGCATAACCTTGCTGGTACATGAAATGAGCACAATTTGAACATTCCTTGGCATTGCCCCTCCTTAGGATTGGGATGTAGACAGATCTTTTCCAATCCAGTGGTCACTGTTGAGTTTTCCAAATTTGCTGGCATAATGAGTGCAACACTTTAACAGCATCATCTTTTTAGCATTTTAAATAGCTTAGCTGGAATTCCATTACCTCTATTAGACTTATTGTTAGCAATGCTTCCTAAAACCTATTTAATTTCATTCCCCAGGACATCTGGCTTTAGACCAGTAACCATACCATGTATTTCTATTTTGTGTATTCTTGCCACCTTTTCTTAATCTCTTCTGCCTCTGTTAAGTTTCTCCCATTGTTGTCTTTCATCATGCCCATTTTTCACAAAATTTTCCTTTGATATCTCTAATTTTCTTGAAGGGATCTCTTGTCTTTCTCATCCTATGGCTTTCTTCTTATTTCTTTGCACTACTTATTTAAGAAAACCTTTTTACTTCTCCTTGGTATTCTCTGGAAGTCTGCATTCAGTTGAGTATATCTTTCCCTTTCTCCTTTACCTTTTGCTTTTCATTTTTCCTTAGCTATTTGTAAAGCCTCATCAGACAGCCATTTCTTCTTCTTCTTCTCCTCCTCCTCCTCCTCCTCCTCCTCCTCTTCCTCCTCCTCCTCCTCCTCCTCCTCCTCCTCCTCCTCCTCCTCCTTCTTCTTCTTCCTCTTCCTCTTCCTCTTCCTCTTCCTCTTCTTCTTCTTCTTCTTCTTCTTCTTCTTCTTCTTCTTCTTCTTCTTCTTCTTCTTCTTCGGAATGTTTTTTGTTGATGTCTTCTGTACAATATTGTAGCCGTCTGTCCGTAGTTCTTCAGGCACTCTATCTGCCAGATCTAATTCCTTAAATCTATTCATCACCTCCCCTTCATAGTCATCAGGATGTTATTTAGATCATACTTATATGGTTTTCCCTATTTTTGAAGTTTTATTTCTAGAGTATGTTGTTCTTCATAGAACTGATCAACTTTGGCCTCTTCAGCATCAGCAGTTGGAGCATAGACTTGTATTACTGTGATGTTGAATGGTTTGCCTTGGATTTGAACTGATATCATTCTGTAATTTTTGAGATTATACACCAGTACTGCTTTTCTCACCCTTTTATTGACTGTAAGGTCTACTTCCTTTCTTCTAAGGGATTCTCCCCAACAGTAGTATATGTAGCAATTATATGAATTAAAATCAGCCATTCTTGTCCATTTAAGTTCACTGACACCCAAGATATTGATATTTAATCTTTTTATCTCCTGATTGACCATATCCACCTTACTTTGGTTCATAGATCATACATTCCAGGTTCCTATGCGATATTATCTTTACAGTATAGGACTTTTCTTTCATCACTAGATGCATTCGCAGCTAATGTTCCTTTTGGCTTTGGCTTCATCAGTACTGGAGCTGCTTGTAGTTGTCCTCCACTCTTCCCCAATAGTGTACTAAATACCTTCTGACCTGAAGGGCTCATGTTCTGATGTCATTTCTTTTATCATGTTAGTAATGCCATGGGATTTTCTTGGCAAAGATACAGGAGTGATGATTAAGCTATTAAAGCTTAAAACTACATCAAGACTTTTGGGACATTCTATATAATTGGGCTAGTGATGTAGATTGAAGACAGGTTGTAAATAATTTTAAATTCCAAACAGAGGAGTTTGTATTTGATCTTAGAAATAATAGAGAATCACTGCAGTTTATTGATCAGTGGAATGACATAGACATGCTTTAGGACTGAATATTACTTTGTTCATTGTGTGTAGGATAGATTGGATGCAAAGGGAGAAGGAAGAATAATTATAGTAGTCCAGGTGAGAAGTAACAAAGGCCTGAACTAGGGTGGTGGCCATGTTTTTAGGAGAGAAGTGGAAGTATGTGAGGAATGTGGAGGTAGAATCAGCAAAACTTAACCCAGGATTTGATGTGGGGATGGGGGGTGGGGTGGGGGTGGAGAGAGAGGAACATCAACCATTGTGATATTTACTGAGGGGAACACAAAAGAACTTAACATGAGGCCTCTGCCCTCAAAGAGGTCACTTGCTAGGTAGGGAAATTATGGCTGAAAACTACAATCGAATAAATCATAGAGTGTTTCATTGGATCAATCCTTGACAACATCTCACTTCAGCTAGATACTTTCCTCAGAAAGCTTCCAATTTTCTTCAGAACTTTAGAATATTCTTGAGACTTGTTTGTTTGTTTTTCTAGTGTGAACTTTTCCCTTTCTGAAGAGATTTTTGGAGAGGATTTTGAGTCTCAGAAAGGTTAATGAGATACTCAACTGTTTTTCCAGCTTCTGCAAAGGGAAGGAAGTACAGTACTTTGGTTGCCAAGAGAAGTTCATTATGTTAACTCCACTTACCATAGCTCAACTCGCATACAGCAACATTTGGGTAAAAATTTAGAAATTAGTTTTTAATTTCTTTTATTTTGGAGGGGGGAAGGCAGGGCAATTAGGGTTAAGTGACTTGCCCAAGGTTACAAGTGTCTGAGGCCCGATTTGAACTCAGGTTCTCCTGACTCCAGGGTCAGTGCTCTATTCACTGTGCCACCTAGCTGCCCCAAGTTTTTAATTTTTAATTTCAAATGACTCATCTTCTATTTATGGTTTCCTGTTAAGAGTAGGAGTGACCCCATGGTTAGCTGACCCCATTTTCAGATCAGGTTACTAAGCTATTCACATTTTTCTATAAATAGGGTAGCACAACAGACTTTTAACAACCCCTAAGAATGAATGGATGGGTAAGCATTTATTAAACACCTACTATATTCCAGGCACCGTACTAAGTGCTAGAGATACAAATACAAAAAATGCCAAATGGCCAAAAAAACCAAACACAAAAATGCCAAAAAGGAAATTACATTTGAATGGAGGTGATATGTATATATGCATATATAAACATATATGTTTATGTACACATGTATTTCTATATAGTGATATATATATATATACCAAATATGTGCAGGCATATATACATTATATATATATGAGGTGATATGTATATTATAGTGTATGTGTGTGTGTAAAAAGAAAAAAAATTTGGTCTGAGAAGTCTCAGGGATTATGAATCAAGTGTTATATTCTTTCTTTCATTCCCAGAGTAAAAGCAAGGAGTAGAAAGGTGTTGGGGGTGGGGAGGGTTTGGGAAGGAAGGGAAATTGGTAAAGTGCAGTAATGAAGTAGGCTGTGCTTTGCTGGAGGACAGCTGGATGGTATGTGAAGCATAGCCTGGGGCCAGCTAGATATAGAGGATTAAGTCAGTTTTCACTCATTTACCAAGCCAATCAGCTTCAAGTTCAGCTTCAAGGCTGAATACCAAAGCTGAGTGGATTAATTTCCCAGTTTAGTAGGGCTTGGACCCCTCTGGAGGGTACCAGTTTCTGGTGAGGGGGAAAGGGGAGTAGCAGTAGGATAGACAGCAAGCCCATATTGGGTAGGCCCTGGTTTCCTGATAGATAGCTAGAAGGGATGTGAAACACAATCTAGGTCTAGCTAAATATAGCGTAAAGGGGCATTTGATATAAAAATAATAACAACCCTATTAGGGTAAAAAGTTATTTCTTTTTAAAAAAATTTTTTTTTGCTTTTAGGCAGGGCAATTGAGGTTAAGTGACTTGCCCAAGGTCACATAGCTAATACATGTGTCAAGTGTTTGAGGGCAGATTTGAACTCAGGTCCTCCTGACTCCAGGGCCTGTGCTCTACTCACTGCGCCACCTAGCTGCCCCTAAAAAGTTATTTAATACAAAAATAATGTGCTTTCTATTTTAACAAGATGAAGTTTATTTTTTTTTTCCCCATTGGTAGGAATGAATTGTGCTGAGACAGCAACACTTTCTCCCACCTAGTCGTCTTTGTAATCAGCGGAACTTACATACAAGAAGGCCAAAATGAGTCAAAGATGGATCCATTCAAAAACTGAATGGATGCTCTGATGAAACTGATGACTGACCTTATTAGCTAAGCAGCCAAACGATGACATGACTTTTAAAAAATTGTTCTTCTCTAAAATCTACATGTTCAGGTCTGGTCTCTCGCAAGGCAATTTGGAACAGAACATGTGTCAAAGAAGCAGTGAAACGGGGTGAAAAAATACTAGACTGGGATTCTAGAGACCTGATTTCAAGCAAGGACAGTTTAAAAATAAGGGGATTGACCTAAGCTCACAGTCATAAAGCTGGAACAGACTTTGGAGGTCAGCTAGTACATTGGTTCTCAAAGTGTGATCTGGTAACAGATAGGAGACTTTGATACCTTTTCAGGGGGTCCTTTAGTCCAAAACTATGTTCACAATAATACTAAGATATTTTAACTTCTAATGCATTAAATATGCTGGAGTCAGTTCAAACTGGAGCCGCTGTTAAATTTTCAGTGCTAGCATTTATACTTTAGAAATTGGCACACATTACAAATTGGGGCCTGCTTTACTGTTTTATTGAATATTTAGAAGTAAGAAAGCTATGAAGAAAATTAAGATTAAAATTTAAGGTATGTTGAGCATACATTCTTTTTGGGGGGGGAAGCAGGTTGTTAAACATTTATCAGCAGATTAAAATTTAAAGTGTGTTGGAGTGTATATTCTTTTTGGGGGGAAACAGGTTTTTAAACATTTTTCAGCATACTCGTGGTTATAAAATAAAAGCTCTTTGGGGGAGTAATTTATTTTTAAGAGTGTAAAGGAGTAGATATCTCTGTTTCCATCTCAGTTTGCGACTCTGAGACATATCTATGTTGAAAATAGAATTGAGGGGCAGGTAGGTGGCTTAGTGAGTAGAGCACTGGCCCCGGAGTTAGGAGGACGTGAGTTCAAATCAGGCCTCTGACACTTGATGCATTTATTAGCTGTGTGACCTTGGGCAAGTCACTTAACCCCAATTGCCCTGCCTTCCCCCCTCAAAAAAGTAAAAAAAAAAGCACTATTATTAAAAAAATAAATTAAAAAAAGAAAGAAAATGGAATTGAATTGAATTCCTGCCCAAAATAGAAAATATTGTGGACCTTCCCCTGGTGCTATAGTTTGTCTACTGCCCTTGGCTCACAATTTCTAAGTTATTTAGTTGTTGGTTTTTTAAAAAATTCTTCCTTCTCCCCTCTTTGCCCTCCTCTCTTCCAAAGCTATCCTGCTTCTTCCACATCTTTTGGATTAACCTCTTTCTTTTCCCTGAATTTATAGAGCCTCTTTATTTTCCAAAAACACAGATGACTTCTGTACATATTAATCTCTTTAAACATCTGACAGCATCAATCAAAGGTCCTTAAGGAGCAGGCATTTTATATTCCCAGAGAACTCTTTGACTTACGACTCATATTAGCCAAGGACAGTTTATGAGATAACAAAATGGCTAAAAAAGTGGACAAAAGTCTATTCCTGTTTTGGGAATCTGGGAGTCTAGCAATAGTCCAAGTTTCCCAAGACCCTTTCAACTGACAAAATATCTGTGCCTTCAGAAAAAAGATCAGTGAAAAGCAGAAAGCAAACTTGCAAAAAAAACGTAAATAAAAAGAGAGATAGCAGGCATGTAGGCCAGCATCCAGCTCTCCATTCCTTCTCACCTCTGGGATATTTCAGGAGAGAAGGTGTCTCCTCAAAGGAAAAAGGAGCCAGTTAATTCCAGAGCTCTTAAACCTTCAGAAAAGAAGCCTCACACCCAGTGTTTTACATGACACTACAGAAAAGTCTGGCATGGAGACTCATTTTCTTATTCTTGCCTTATGAATCTAGGTGGCACTGTGGATACAGTTCTGTTCCTGGAGTCAGGAAAACCTGAGTTCAAATCTAACCTGAGACATATACTAGCAGCGTGACCATGAGAAAATCATGGTCTTTCCTCGGTTTCCTCAACTATAAAATGTGGATAATAGCACCCACCTTGTAGGGTTGTTGTAAGGATGAAATGAGACAATATTAGTACAGTGTCTAGCACATAGATGCTTAATAAATGCTTGTTTCTTTCTTACGTAATAAAATGAGGGAGTCACACCAGATCAGAGGTTCTTAATGTGGGATCTGTAAGCTTATTTTAAAAATATTTTCATTACTACATTTCAATATAATTGTTTTCCTTTGCAAGCCTACATAGCTTATGTATTTAAAAATATTACTTCAGTAAGGGCTCCACAGGTTTCACCAGACTGCCAAAGGGATCCACGACATGCAAAAGGCTAAGAACACCTTCCTAACCTAGGGGACGGAGGTCTAAGATCCTTGGATGGTCGTCCTAAGTGCTACATCCAGGAGTTTTAGTTGTCAGTAGGCCATAGGATGCTTTCAGGCTCTATAGTTTCTGAGTGTGGCTATTTCCCTCCTCCCTCCCCTTTTTCCTGAATGCATTATTCTGAGTGAGGTAGGGCCACCTATCCTTAGGGCAAAGATGGGGATATTCGATTAAGAAAGCAACGCTTGCCAGAGGATCAGAGCCTCCTGACAGAGCGGTGCTGTTCTCAATATGCATATGACATACGATTTTTACACACGGCCAGTGTGGGGTTTTGTTTTGCCTGACCATGCATAATCGTTTCATTACAAGGGTTTCATTTTTCATGTTTTTTCTTCTCAGTGGAGGAAATGGAATGGAGGGAAAATAAATACTTGCAAATTGAAAAAAAATTTTTTTAAAAAGAAAGCAACAGAGTAAATCTGATGAGATCCCCCCAAAGGAGTGAACATCAGAGAAAGATGTTCAGGGATGGATTCACTTTTTCTTGCCGTCATTGCTGAGTGAGGAAGCAAATGGATCTCCCTCCTCTCCCAGCTCCGGGCCCCTCTCTCCTTCCCAAACTCTGGTCTCCTCCCCTCTCTCGCAGCTTTAGCTTTCTTCCTTCTCCTCTTTTCCAAGCGCTAGTCTCCTCCTCCTTGCCCCTCTCTTGGCTCTGGCCCCTCCCCCTTTCTCAGCTTTGTTGCTCCCTCCCCCTCCTCTCTCTCCCCGCCTCTCCCAGCTCTGGCCTTTCCCCCTGTCCCAGGTCCCGCCCTTTCTCCTTCTCTCCCAGGTCTGGCCCCTCCCCCTCCCCCGTTGTGCTCTCGCCCCCTACTTCGCTCCCCCCGCTCCCCGCAGCGCTCTGTTATTTCCCTCCCCTCCCCTCCCCGCCCTCCGGGAGGCGGGGCGCTCGCGTTCCAAATGTGCCTCTTTGACGCAGCCTCCGGCTGAGCCAATCGCCTTGCCCTTGCGGGCTGCGCCGGAGCGGAGGGCGACCAATCCGAGGACCGTTAGGTCTCCTGCGGCTTCCTCTGCGAGTGGGGCCGGGGCTTTGCGTCGGGTCGGCGGCCGCGGGAGGGGAGGGTCCGAGGTCTGCTCCTGGGCTGAGAGCTGAGGGAGGGACGGGGATCTTGACGGTGCCTGGAGCCGCCCCCGCCCCAGACCCTCTGTCACCGCCCACCTCTGGATGGGCCGCGGAACTCTCGCCGCCTCTACTGAGGTGAATCCCGAGGTAGCACATCTGCCGGGGGGGGATGGGGCGGCGGGGGGGGGGGCTGATCCACATCTGGAGGTGGGCGGGACTCCCAAGCCGCTCCAGAACCAGGTGTGTGGGTGCTGGGGAAGTTCTGGGAGCGTGGCCTAGGTCAGCATCCCGTGCACTGCAAGCGTAGGTTTAGGTGGGAGAGGTGGGGAGTGGAGCAGGGAGCTGAGGATATACTTGCGTCTTGTTGCGTCCGGATGACTTTGAAGAGGTAGGACTGGGGCTGCGGGGTGGGAGAGGAGAGGGAGGTGGATGCTCGTGCTTTTTCACATCCGGCCCGATTTGCGGAGGAACGCGAACCGGGGTACGCAGGACCTTCCCGGATGTCTTTGCAGACTCTGAATTGGCTGCTTGGGGCGGGGGTGGAGTGCAGAACGAAGAGAAAGACTTCCCCTCTCCTTTTTTCTGTGCGTTTGGAGTCAGGAAATAGGATTGCCCCTGTTCAACTCACACCTCGGGATAGTCAACTAGCATTTATTAAATATCCATCATGTGCCAGGCGCTATGCTAAGCTCTCGGATAGGCAGCCGTCACCGCAAGACCAGCTTCTAAGTGACTCACGCAAGTATTTGGACCTGGCACTTTATGTACCATCTTGATAGAATCTGACATTTATTAAAGAATTGTGACAATTTGGAGACATCTAACTCTTCAGTAACAGCGTGTTTCCTAGTCAGTCATGAGAAGTGGGTGTCAGGCACACCAGAATAAACCCTGTTTGCAATGGGATTTACTATGGGCAGATGGTCAGGGGGCTGGGAGCTTTTCACATATGTTGCTTGTGACAATGCCATAAAACATACTGATTCTCTCGCAGAGTGGCTGCAAACACATGTTTCCAAAGGAGGAAGAAACTTAATAAGAAACTTGGACTAACTTGCCTGTGATGGGAATAAGAGTTTATTTTAATGTGGCTGGCTGGTGCAGTCCTCAGGGTAGGGCAATTTCTACAGAAATAAGGTCAGTTTTTTAAAAGAAAATTTGACTCATTTGTCAGTCAGGTTTAGCTTTCATTGTTACTGTTAACCTAAGGATCCTTAGTACCTAAAAATCTAACTGCCTAATTATGCATGGGCTTTGTACATAGTAGATAGTAAATGTTGAATCGAATTCCAGGCAATACCTGAAATGGACTGTGTTGTCCTAGAGTTCCCATGGTGTTTTCTATACACATATCCTAGGCTGAATGATATGTAATCTATAGACTTTTGATTGACAGATTGTATAAAGACTGAAGTGGCTTTTCATGCAACACTGCCCTGAGCAGAACTTAACAGAAATGAATCCTGGGAAGTTCAGCTTAGCTAATCTTCTCTCTCTAACCCCTAGCCCCACCCCATTCATTTCCTGAGATTTTGAAGCATCTTTTGGTTTCTGAAAAGATTTGTGGTTATAATGGAAGAAGTTGTAATCGTGCTTATGAGTGTATGGCTTTCAGAGTGGCAGCCAGAATACTCTAATGGAATGAGGGAAGGACTAAATGTTTTGCTAGGTAAGTTTTTGGTTGGTCAGATAGTAAACCTGCTCAATCTGTTGTCCTGCATCTTCTGAAGAAGACTATTCCCTGGTGGTACCAAGGTGAAACAGGGAGAAGTGATGATCTACTTTGAGAGGTGAGGGTTGTGGAAGAAAATTCTGTACTCTGAATTTTAAGCACAAGCCTGCCAGAAATAATTTTTATTAATTTTTGATTACTCTTATCTAAGCATTTATTTGCTTAGAAAGAGAAAAGCCCAAACTAGCAGTCTCCTCTGCCCTTAGAAATCTCTCTAACACAAGCCATTTCAAAGTCAAGGATTTATGGCATATCTGAGCAAAGGAAATTTTACTATTGAGCAAGGGTCCAGTGTTTAGATAACAGTTCATTTAACACTTTGCTTCTTCAAACCAAAGAATAGTCACTTAAAATGTCAGGTACATCCTAAAGGAATCATTTTGTGGTACTTAAAAAAGTTTAAGAGACATGATTTCTCAGTAATTTAATCATTTTATTAATAAGGACAGCATGTTTATTAATAAAAGGATTGTCATTTGACCATCTCTCTTAGACCAAAGACCCCTAAACGCGGTGGACTCACAGTTTATATGCCCTTGGAAGAACAGGGTGGCAGTCAACACTGACTGGTTAACAATTAATGAGAAAATTAATATTACAATGAGAGGGTGGGGGGCAGCTAGGTGACGAAATGAGTAGAGCACCAGCCCTGGAGTCAGGAGGACCTGAGTTCAAATCTGTCCTCAGACACTTGACACATTTACTAGCTGCGTGACCTTGGGCAAGTCACTTAACCCCAATTGCCCTGCCTTCCCCCCTCAAAAAAAAAAAGAAAAGAGAAAGGGTGGGCCATATTACAGTGAGATTTTTGGAGTATGTGACTTGGATCACCCAAATCTTGGTCAAAGATTATCAATTTCCGTATCATCTGTCTGACAAAAGAGAGAATCAACACTGCCCAGACCTGTCAGAGCACACGTAATGAACAGGAATGCACCCATTTGCCCACTGTCGGATTAGACTTTGGCCTGGGTAAATCTCTGCCAGATTTCTAAATCTGGAAGGAGATAAGGGGAAATAATATAGTAATTAGTTATTAAATATAAGAGAGAAGTAATTTTTCACAATTTCTTAAATCATTTAATTCATGTAGGGCAGAGATAGATGAAACTACATGAAAGTATTTCCAGTTCTAATTCCATTACCACCCTTGATCCATTTTCCAGAATCCTGGAGTTTTCTTTAATAGTTTCCTAACAGAAAGTGGTTAGGCTTTGGAAAAGGGATTTTGTGTAAGGCATTGTTTTTAGAAGTTTATGTACTTGATAAAGGTTTCCTTCATTCTGTTAAGTCTGGAAGGGAACTTTAGACTTATTTTCATTAAGGAAAAAAGAGACCTTAAAATGCTTGTAAGTGAAAAATAAAATCCTGTTCCAGTCTAGCACAGTGCCTAAAATTCTTCCAGTAGAGATTGATTCCTTTTCGACTTTTGGAATGTATTTTGATTTTTCAGAGTTCCATTGCTATATATGTTGTCAGCTAATGCTGGAAAGAATGTCTTGTAGGAACTGGGTGCTGAGTTAGTAGGGTAATTCTGTTTCCTTTCCATTCTTAGTTGAGTAGCCAAGTAACCCTACAGACTCCTTTCCACTCTTCTCTTGTAGTATTGGGAATCCCTACAGCTCCAGGGATTTCTCTGTAGTCATCCTAATTTATTGCATTGTTTTTACGCGGTGATTACTGCTTATTTATTTCCCAAAATGAAGTTTTACCAAATACTTGTATAAATAGAAACCCAATCATAGACTATAGTACTTCTTCATCAAGAAACACACAATAAGCTGCTTGCACAGTTAATAGTGAAGGAGGAGAGATATTGGAAGGCCTATTTATATAAAAATAACAAAAAGTTGTTTCCAGGGAAAAACACTTCACAAATAATTTACACATTTGTAATTCTCTGTAATCTGTTTTCATTCAAATGATACCATTTATTCAGCTATTCTTAAAAATAGGTTTAGCTATTTTTAGGTTTATCTTTTTTTCTGCATTCTGAAATTTATCATCCACCTACTAAGAGCTAGTAGCTAAGTACACCAAGACTGTGCAGATACAACAAGCTATAAGATGGAGTTTCTTCAGGGAAGGGTCTTGCAGTCCAATCAGAGAGAAAGGATTATTTCACTTTATCCAACCATCTAGCAATGTTCTCATATCTCTTCTCCCTTTTTCTTTTCCTCCCATTCTTTTAACTTTCTATAGCCTGGTATTTAACTGAACTGCTCTCTCCAAAGTTACTGATGATCTCTTATTTGCCAAATCTAATGAACTTTTCTCAGTCCTCATACTTTTTGACTTCTCTGAAGACTTTGACACTATCTCCAACCTCTTTTTGATACTTTCTTCTCTTTAGGTTTCCATGACACTCTTCTTTCCTGGTTCTCCTACTTGACTCTTCTCATGCTTTTTTGCTGGATGGATGTTCATCTAGGCTTATTCACTTGGGTGTTGTTCATCCCCGTCGTCCCCCCCCCCCCCATCCTAGGTCCTCTTTTCTTCTTTCTCTGTGGTATTTTGCCTGGTATTCTCATCAGCTGTCATTAATTTAATTATCATCTCTATGCTAATGATTCTCAGATGTACTTATCCAGCCCTAATCTCTCTCTTAACCTCTAGACTCCCATCTCCAATTACCAATTGGACATCTCACACTGGATGTCCTGTTGATATCTTAAATCTAACATTTCCAAAACTGAACTCGTTTTTCTACCCCAACATCTCCCCTCTTCCACACTTCCTTATTACTATTTTACCATTCTCTCAGTCACCAGAGTTCACAACCTAGATGTCATCCTTGAGTTTTCACTCTTTTAAAGCTCAAAGACTTTTTCGTTCTTTTTTTTTTAGTTCCAAATTATCCCCCTTCCCCCCTTGATGAGGCAAGAAAAAAAACAACCAAAATTGATTACAAATATGTATAGTTATACAAAACAGATTTCTGCATTAGCCATGTTCCAAAAAAGACAGAAAAGAAAAAAAGAAAACAAAAGAGAAAACAAATGCTTCAGTCTTCATTCTTGAGTCCATTAATTCTCTGTCGGGGGTGGATAGCATGTTTCATCATTAGTTTTTTGGAATTGTGTTGATCAGTTACTAAATTTTTCAGAGATGACTATCTTTATAATATTACTGTTACTGTGAAGATTGTTCTTCTGGTTCTGTACACTTCACTTTGCATCATTTCATACAAATCTTCCCAGGCTTTACTGAAACCATGCCTTTCATCATTTCTTACAGTACAGTAGTATTCCATTGCTTTCATGTGCTATCACTTGTTCAGACATTTCTCAACCAATGGTTATCCCCCCAGTTTCCAATTCTTTGCCACCACAAAAAGATCTCTTTGGGGTATTGCCCTTGACACCTCACTCTCTCAAGCCCTCGTATACAATCTATTGCCAGGTCCTGTTGATTTTACGTTTATAATATCTCATGTATATACCCCCTTCTCTTTTCTGACACTATGGCCATCCAGGTGTAGGCCCACCTCATCACACAGCTGGACTTTTGTAATAGCCTGCTGATTGATCTCCCTGCCTCAGTTTCTCTCCACTCCAGTCCATTCTTCACTCAGCTTTCAAAGTGATCTTCCAGATGCTCAGGTCTGACCATGTCACATACACCCCTAAACCCTTTAGTAAATTCTTTTTTAAAAAAACCCAATTATTTGTTTATTTTTAATTTTCAACATTCAAGATTTTGAGTTCTAAATTTTTTCCCCATCCCTCCCCCCTTCCCCAAGACGGCATGCAATCTGATATAGGCTATGCATGTACGATCATATTAAACATATTTCCACATTTATCATTTTGTGAAAGAAGAATCAGAACAAAAGGGAAAAACCACAAGAAAGAAAAAGAGAGAGAAAATAGTAAACTTCAATCTGCACTCAGACTCCATAGTTCTTTCTCTGAATGTGGATAGCATTTTCCATCATGAGTCTTTTGGAGTTGTCTTAGATCATTGCATTGCTCAGAAGACCTAAATTTATCCAAGTTGGTCATTGCACAGTGTTGCTGTTACTGTGTACAATGTTCTCCTGGTCTGCTCACTTCACTCGGCATGAGTTCATCTCAGTCTTTCCAGGTTTTTCTGAAGTCTCGCTGCTCACCATTTTCTTATGGAAAAATAGTATTCCATTACACTTATATACCACAACTTGATCAACCATTCCCCAGTTGATGGGCATCCCCTCAATTTCCAATTCCTTGCCACCACAAAAAGAGCTGCTATAAATATTTTTGTACATGTGGGTCTTTTTCCATTTTTTTATGATCTCTTTGGTATACACACCTAGGTAGTGGTTGGTCTTGCTGGATCAAAGGGTATGCACAGTTTTATAAAGCCCTTTGGGTATAGTTCCAAATTGCTCTCCAGAATGGTTGGATCAGTTCACAATTCCACCAGCAATGCATTTGTGTTCCAATTTTCCCACAGCTTCTCCAACATTTATCATTTTCATTTTTTGTCATATTAGCCAATCTGATATGTGTGATATGGTATCTCAGAGTTGTTTTAATTTGCATTTCTCTAATCAATAGTGATTTAGAGCATTTTTTTCATATGACTATAGATAGCTTTAATTTCTTTATCTGAAAATTGCCTCTTCATATCCTTTGACGATTTATCAGTTGGGGAATGACTTGTATTATAAATTTGACTCAGTTCTCTATGTATTTTAAAAATGAGGCCCTTATCAGAGACAATGGCTGTAAAAATTGTTTCCCAGGTGAAAGCCCTTCTTAACCTGGCTCTCTCCTACCTGTCTAGTTATACCCTACTCCTCTCATGTATTGTGTAATACAATGACACTGGCCTCTTAATTGTTCCTTAAACAGGACACTGCTCTGAACTCACAGACTGTCTTAAGTTCTTGGGACTTTTTCCTTCTTCCTCTCTACTTCCTGGCCTCCTTGGGTTCCTTCATGTCCTAGCTACAAGAAATCTTTTTCAGTCCCTTTTAATATTAGTGCATTTCCTCTGTTGATTATTTCTGGTTTATCCTGTCTATATCTTGTTTGTACATAATTATTTTCATACTTTCTTCTCCAGTAGTCTGAGCTCCTCGAGAGCAGGGACTGGGGTTTTGGGTTTTT
Source organism: Trichosurus vulpecula (assembly GCF_011100635.1). Taxonomy (NCBI): domain Eukaryota; kingdom Metazoa; phylum Chordata; class Mammalia; order Diprotodontia; family Phalangeridae; genus Trichosurus; species Trichosurus vulpecula. The sequence continues at coordinate 539,713,500 of NC_050573.1, forward strand.
TTTGCCGTTCTTTGAGATAATATTTCTAAAGTACTTTACATAGTCACTGGCACATAGTAAATACTGTTTTACATAACAGATGTGTGTATATAAAAGTATTTATTTGTGTATATACTTATATATGTATAGTTATAGATAAACAGCACAAGGAAGCATATACTAGGTCCTAAATTAGTGATACATACAATTAATCAATGTATTTCCAATAAGCAAGAAGCAAAGGGGAAAGGGTTGATGATTGCAGAATCAATAATTCCTTTCCTAAATTCATAATTCTGTTGAATCACCCCCATTTCTTTCCCCAGTTTTTTTCTCTTTCTCTTTTTTTTTTGGAGGGGGGAAGGCAGGGCAGTTGGGGTTAAGTGACTTGCCCAGAGTCACACAGCTAGTACGTGTGTCAAGTGTCCAAGGCCAGTTTTGAACTCAGGTCCTCTTGACTCCAGGGCCGGTGCTGCCCCTTCTATCTTTCTTATATGATTTTTAAGCTCCTTTTTGAGTTCTTCGAAGAGATCTTTCTGGACTTGAGACCATTTCCTATTTTTCTTTGGGATTTTGCCCATAGGTGTTTTGACATTGGTCTTCCCTGTCACCATAATAACTTTCTATGGTTGTAGTCTTTTTTGTTGTTGTTGTTTTCTGCTCATCCTTTTTTTTTTTTGGCCTTTTTTCTTTCTTTTAAATTTGACCTCTGCAGACCCTGGCTATTTACCTGGTGCTGCACTGATGTTATCCTGAGCCCCACAGGGACCCTTGTGTCTGGTGCTGCACTGAAGGTGTGGGGTGATGGTTGGCTGGCTGGAGGCTGTAGGGGTCTGACAGCTTACCTGGTGCTAAGCTGGGGTCCTAGTGGTGGTGTCTGGCATGTACTGAGGCCCAGTGGGGTGTTTCTATGCATCCCCATGGCTACACTGAAGCACATGGTGGTCAGACTCTGGAGGCTCCCTATTTGCCCAGGGCTACACTGAAGCCTGGCAGGGTGGTGGCTGGCGGCTGCCTGTTTGCTTAGGCACTTGTAGAGTTGGCATCTACTTGTTTGTTTGCCCGGGGCTGTACTGAAACACCTGATGATCTGACCTCTGGAGGCTTCCTGTTTGCCCAGGGCTGTGCTGAAGTGTAGCCCCTGGCTGGCAGCTGCTTGTTTGTTTAGGAACCCATAGGGTAGGCATCTGGGGCTACACTGAAGTACGGGGCTACATTGAAGAGTCTGCTAGTCCCCTAGCAGGCAAACACCAATACCAGGATCCCCCATATCCCCTGGCTGTGCTAAAGCACATGGGGGGGGGGGTCCTGGTGTTGGTGTTTGCTGTTCCACCACACTGGGGCTCAAGATCTCCTGCTGATTTGCTGAGGTGGGGCTTGCTGCTGGCTTGTTGGGATGCTTCTCATCCTGGCTACACTCCCTTTTCATCCAAGTGAGATGGACCTTTCTTGCGGATCTTCCAAGTTTCTTGGGCTAAAAAATTGTTTTACCCTGTCTTTTTGCTCATTCTGCTGTTCCAGGATTTGTATTGGGGCTGTTTTATGGTTGCTGGGAGGAGAGTATGGGACAGTTGCAACAGTTTACTGCTTACCCTGACATCTTGGCTCCCAGAAGTCACTTCCCAAATAAATTTGATTTATCATTTTGACCTGTTGGTTGCTACTTAAGGAATTGTCATTCTTAGGTTTGTTTCAAGGATACTAGTTCAGAACTTGAAAGTAGATACCAACTTTCTAAAATACATCAAGAAAAATAGCATTCTTATTCCTGACAGTTTTGAGTAAATGATTACTTGGAAATTTCTGAATATAAATAAAGGTATTACATTTTCATCTTTGGTGTCTTTCCCCCATGTTGTTTTTGTGTCCTGCTTTTAATTTTCTCCTCCATTTCATTTCCTACATCCTCTTCTCTGTATATCTCCCACAGATTGGCTCTTGATTGTATTAAGTTCCCTTTTTCTTCTTTATTTCTTCCTTGTTTCCTTCTTAGTATGTCTCCCACCTTTGGGCCTTTTAAAGACCTTTATTTTATTACGGAAAGATCTTTTTTTATCAGCCTCTCAGGTTTTGAAAGACCTGAATTCCTATAGTTTATTGAGTAGGGAATGGGGTGACATGGTAGGCCCTGAGCATTAGAAAGATCACTTGGACAACTGAGTAGAAGATTAACTGGAGTGGGAAGAGATTTGAGGCAGGGAGACCAATGAGCAAGCTATTGCAGTAGTCCACGTGTGAGGTGAGGAGGGCCTGCGTCTTGTCCACTAGACTGGAACTGGCCTCTAACCTGTGGGTGGAGGGAGCCAAACAAACAGAACTGGCTAGAGGCAGGAGAGTCAGGACACAAACAGAAGTTTAATTAATTTCAAAGTGAGGAAAATGACATATGCATGTGGAAGCCCCTGCTCCTAAGATGGAGGACTTAACATGCTAGATCAAAGGCAGGTCTCACATACATCCTGGGCTGGACCATGACATAATCATTTTTAGATCACGAATTACTGTTCCCATGGGCCCATGTTGAAACAGTATTGTCTCAAGTCTTGGGGGTCGTGCCCACCCTGCGGGGCACAGAACTAGCGTTCTGTGACGGGAACAAGAGTGTTGTACCTGTCAGTGACAAGGAACAGAGATTGTGAATGTGTGATGGATGGCCCTGGGAAATGGGGGGAACTAAATCCCTCAGTGAACACCTGGTGCTGGTCCAAGCAATACACTTTGCCAGAGGGTGATATCCTGAGTGCAAAGGATTATTGTTAAGCCAAACTCGGAACACAGCCTGCTTGCTGGGCCTTAGCTCTGGAAAACAGGGTAACTCTAAAATATTTTGACAGCCTAGGTGGCCATGATGTCAGAAGAGAGAAGGGGATATATATGTGAGATATCATAATTCCATAGTACTCCATAGTTATTATTAAGCACATGCAAGTACATACGCAGGCAGAACTGAGGGGGACCTGACTTCAAGGCATTTAGGGTCAGTTTCTTAGTAGGGTCAGCCTTCGGGGAAAAGGCAAGCACAGAAGCCCTGATTTTACGTTACAGAATCACAGCCTCTCATAGTTGGAAGGAACCTCGGGGGTATCTAGTCCAATGTGTCCTTCAACAAAAATACCTTCTATAGCAGATCCAGCACATAATCTGTCACTCTACTTTGACTGGAGAGTTCCAGTCAGGGAGATCCCAGTCTGTCCCCATTGTGCCTTCCTTCCTCCCTACACTGTCCCACTTTGGGGTAGTCTAATTCATAGGATCTTAGGAAAGACTTCAGAGGCCATCTAGTAGTTGAACTGGCTCCTTTTGTAGAGGAAGAAACTGAACTGAAGTGATTTGCCCAAGGTACGTGCCACAGGTGCGAGATCAGAGTGAGCATCTGAGGCAAGATTTGAGCCCAAGTTCTCTAACTCCAGAGCCAGTGTTCTTTTTCAAATTCCCCAAGTTTTTAGGGAGTTTTTCCTTACATCAAGTCTGAATTTGTTTCCTTGCAACTTCAAAGCTTACTCACAGTTTTGCCTTCTGGGGCCAAGCAAAAGGATTCCCTTGTTCAATGACAGACTTTAAAATACTTAAAGATAATCTTCTTTTCTCATGGCTGAACATCCCCAGTTCTTTCAACTGATCCTCTTTTGGCATGATTTTGTAGCCAGAGCGTAGCATAGTGTCTCGCGCACAGTAGGCACCTTAATAAATGCCTATCGGATGAATGATCCTGATTGCCTTCCTCTGGATGCTCTTCAGTTTGTCGATACCTTTCCTTGAATGTAGTGTCTAAATTCTTGAACGAAACACTTTATTCTAGATGTGGTTTAGTCAGGGCAGAGTACAGTAGGAGTATCTACAATCTCGTTTGCCCTCAATAATATACCTTATTTAATGCAGCCTAAGATGGTATTAGTTTTCTTAGCTGACAAGTCACACCTTGGACTCAAATTGAGCTTGCATTCTATCAAAACCTCCAGTTCTTTTTTCAGATGAAATTCTGTCTAGCCATACCTCTCTCACATTGTATTTGTGAGGTTGATTTTTTTTGATTGAAGGTGAAGGCTTTACACTTATTTTTCATTATTATTCATTTTTTTAGCTTTTTACCATTCTGATCTTTTCTCTAAAAGTTGGTGGTCTGACTGTACACAAATAACAGATTCAGGATAGACCAACACAATAATAACACATCTTTACTTGTCTATTAAAATATAATCAACTTAATTTTTTGTATGTTATTTATTGTTGTCTACCAGTTCTTTCCTGGAAGAAAGTGTTTATAATGTAAAAGCATGAATCTTCCGAATGGTATTTGTCCTCTCATTTCTTCTTTCTAGTATATTTCTTTCCATAATCCTCTTTTCCCACTTTTGCATTAAAGTCACCAAATATCATGACACAGCATAGGACCAAATATAAATTTCCAAGGACACTGTCCACTGAATATCTTTATTCATTTAATAAGCATATATTAAGCACCTACCTTATGTCAAGCATTGTCCTAGGGGATTCAGAGACAAAAAAATAAAGTCTCTATCCTTCTAGAGTTTACATTCCCTTGGAGCTTTTTCATAGATATGAAAATACTAAATATATGCAAAGTAAATATTTTGGTGGGAAGAGTACTAACAATCAAAGAGATAAGGATATGCTTTATGTAGAGAAAGTACCACTTGAGCTGAGCCTTGAAGGAAGTGAGAGGTTAATGAGGCAGAAGGGAGGGAGTGAATTCCAGGCATGGGGGACAACCTGCGCAAAAGGTTAGAAGATGAGAGATACAGAGTCATTTTCGAGGAACATCATGTAAGCCACTTTGGCTTGAAATGTGTGAAGGGAAGTCATACGTAATAAGCTGAAGCCAAATTGTGAAGGGCTTTATGCCAAGGGTTTCATATTTTTATCTTAAATATGGGGTGAGGGGTGGGGAGGGGAGGGAGGCAGTTAGGAGGTGCAGTAGATAGAGCACAGGCCCTGAAGTCAGAAGGACCTGAATGCAAATCAGGCTTCAGGCACTCCCTAGCTATGTGACTTCAGTCGCCTCCCATAAATAAATAGATAAATAAATGCAATAGGGAGTCACTGGAGCTTCTTGAATGAATGAATGAAAAAAAATTGTGTTTACCATGAACCGGGCATTGTGCTACAAGTAGAAATAAAAAAAAAACCAGCTAAGTGATTCAGATTTAGTGTATGGAGTGCTAGCGTTGGAGTCAAGAAAGAACTGAGATCAAACTCTACCTCAGACATTTACTAGCTGTGACCTTGGGCAAGTCACTTAACGTTTATCTGCCTCAGTTTTCTCATCTGTAAAATGGGGATGATAATAATACATCTCACTCCCTGGGTGGTTTTAAGGATAAAACGAGATAGTATTTGTAAAATGCTTTGTAAACCTTAAAGTACTATGTAAATGCTAGTGATGATGATGATAACGATGATGGCAACCACAATAGTGTCAACAAGTCCCTGCCCTCAAGTAGATAAAACATATAGGGGAGTTGTGGTCCTGGAGCGGTGTTTTGGTCTGGAATGTTTCAGGAGTGGAGAATCCAGAAATGGTAGTGTCGATTGGATTACTGCTCCTAGAACCAGAGGGTAAATTCAGTGAAGAGATCGCTGAAAAGATGTGTACGGTGGCGTAGGATGAAGATGTCTGGGGACTAGCCTGGTAGGTATGAGTCTGGGCTAGAAAGCTGGAGGAATTGGATTGAAATGTGATGAGTTAGTTGATATTGAAACGTTAATAGATATTGTTTGGGTCTGAATCTCCCCAGCTGTATTATGATTTGGTCCATAACCATTCATCATTTTTACAAAAATTAGTGGCTTTGTCAAACACTTTACTAAAACCCAAGTAAACTCTACTTCATTGTCCTGGTCTGTCAATCTAGTAATTCTGTCAGGAAAGGAGATAAGGTCAGTTTGGCACGACCTGTTCTTAATGAGGCCGTGCTGTCTGCGTGTGGTCATTAGCTATCCTTTGGATAATAACGTGTTCTAAAATTTTCACAGAAATGGAAGTCATGCTCACTGGTCTTTAGTCACTTTGGACTTGCTCATCCCATCCTTTTGATGTTTTCTTCACTGAAGTTGAATTTAATAGTAAGAATGTAGCTGATGCCCTCTATATGAATGAATGAGAATCATTTATTAATTATTTATTAAAGTCTACCACCTGTGAGTTTATTCAGGCTTTTTCACATGTAGGAGTTATTTAGCTGGATCCACGGTGAGGTGGGGAAGATTCTGGAGGCACTGACTACCTGCTAATTTGATGTTTCTTTTGCCCAGCCGCTGCCTGGCCATGCCAAATTCCTTGCTGTGGGCTGTGGATATTTTTGGGAGAGTGTACACGCTTGCCACAGCTGGCCAGTACTGGGAACTCTGCAAGGATGCCCATCTGGAGTTCAAGCGAGTCAGCGCAGTGAAGCAGTGCTGCTGGGGGATCGCTTGTGACAATCAAGTCTATGTGTACGTGTGCTCCAGTGATGTCCCCATCCGGCACCGGGAGGAAACCTACGAGAACCAGGTAGGGGCTCCCCAGAGTTCCATCCCCAGGGAGACCCCAGAGCTACGTTAACATTCACTTGCCTTCTGTATGACTAAATCGAACTTGGTTTGATTAAAAGTTAAAAAGAAAAAAATGCAAGAGGAGGGGCATGGTGTAATGGAAAGATCCCTGGGCTCCAGATCAGGAATAATAGCAATGGTGCTGGGTGAGTTTGGGCAAGTCACTTCATCTTTCCAGGTTTCAGATTCCTCTACTGTAAAATGTGGGGGGTGGACCCCTTGATTGCTAAGATCCCTTCCAGTACTAACAGTCTGTTTCTATGAGAAGCAAAGTTGAGCAATAACCCTTTATACTTTTGGCAGGCAGAAAAAATAGTTCTTTCTTTCCTTTCTTCCTGTCTCCCTCTTTCTCCATTAGACCAAAGTTTAATTTCCTCTTTTATGTCCCAGGCTAAATAAATAAGGATCAAAATATCAGAAGGTGGAGTTTCTCATCAATCAATATATAGGTGTTTATTAAAACCTTACTATTTGCCAAGCACTTTCTTAAGGGTCAGAGATACAAAGAGAGGCAACTTAGATGTTTGAGGGCTGGTTGGTTTTCTAAATGTTTGGGGCTGTGATTTCAATGTAACTGTAAACATTTCCTCTCCTGGGACATGGCCAGAGCCTTTCTACTAGAGAGAAGCAGTCTCCATGGAGCATCAAGCCCCTCTGTGCTCAGGCAGTGTTTTCAGGTGCAGGGCTAGATCATTAGGAGACCTAGGTTCTGGTCCCAGCTCTGCCAGTAACCAGCGTATGATTCTAGGCAAGGTCCTTAATCTCTCATTAGTTCAGAGTATTATCTATTAAATGAGAGAAATACTTGTCCCACCTTTCTCCCTCATAGAACTTTTGTGAGGATAAAGATGTCACTAGGTAGCCTAGTGGATAGAGTACTTGACTCAGCATTGGAGAGATCTGAATTCAAATTCTGCTTTACACTTAGTACACTAGGTGTGTGACCCTGGGCAAGTCACTCTCCCAGTTGAGGAAACTGAGGCTGTGAAACAGGGATAATAATAGTACTCAGCTCGCTGGTGAGGATTAGGATTAAATGAAATAACACATAAGATATGTTGCTTTCTGAGTCTTGAGGTGCTACGATCATTTTAATACATGTAGAATTATCATGGAAAATAAAAATGCTATGGAGCTGTAACTAATTATTATCCCAGAGGTTCAGGACACTGCAGCCCCCTCTCCCTCCTAGAAAAGTACTTACTCACCTAGAGGCTTCTCTTCTAGCGCCCTGGCTAAACCACCAATTATTATTGTCTTCCTCACCATTAATAGCTGCCGCCTGTGTAGGACTTCTCACCTGTTACCCAATTTAAACCTAGTAACAGCCTTGTTGAGGTTTAAGTACTCCAGGTATTATCCACATTTTACAAGTCAGAAAGCTGAGGCTTAGAATTATTAAGTGACTTGTCTGCTGTCATACAGTTCTTAAGTGTTAAGAGGCAGAATTGAAACCAAAATCTCTTCCGAATCTAAATCCAATACCCTTTTGTGCTTTTTTTTTCCCCCAAAAGCACAATTGAAGGCTGTATTTTCCCTTTTTTCTTTCCTGAACAGCGATGGAATCCAGTTGGTGGTTTCTGTGAAAAGCTCATGCCCAGTGACCGCTGGCAGTGGAGCGACGTGAGTGGGCTCAAGCACCAACAGCTGGATAGTTTGGTGCTGCCATCACCACACTGGGAGTGGGAGTCTGACTGGTACGTGGATGAAAATTTTGGAGGGGAACCCACCGAGAAAGGGGTAGGTGACACAAATACCCACCCGCTTAGATTCCCTATAGGAAGTTGACGTCTTTGGCCAGGCTCCTCCTCTGAAATGCTGCTCTCCCCTCTGTACCACTTGGAATTAGCATCCTCACCCCTGCCGTCATCCCCACCCTGACCCTGGCCACTGTTGTGTGTGCCATCCCTGCTTGCTCTGCTGTGATTGATGTGCTTGTGTGTGATGCTGTCTCTTTCTGGATACACTGCCTCATCCTCCTCCTTCCCTCCCAATGTCCTGACCACCCACCCCAATGCTTTCTCCACATTCTTCACCTGAACTTCATAAAGGAGAACTCCCTTGTTGTTTCAGGGATGGACGTATGCCATGGACTTTCCTGCCACCTACACTAGGGACAAGAAATGGAACTCTTGCGTTCGGCGGCGGAAGTGGATCCGCTACAGGAGATACAAATCCCGGGACACTTGGGCCAAGGTCTCCTTGTTCTATTTTTTTTTTTTTTTGATCCATCACTGTGTGAATCAGACGTAGTTGAGTGAAGGTCACAAAAGAAAGCTGTTTCCAGTGCCAAGAAACATGTTATTAGATATTGTATGTGTAAATATTATAAATATTTCCAAATTCTCAACCCAGCCCATTTCTTATGCTTCGTGTTAGCCCTCTGTGCCTCCCAGTCTGCACTGCCCCATTTAAGTGTTACCATTCACACACAAAGTTCACCTGATTGACCCACCATCAGCAGGATGTGGGCTTTTAAGTTGGGTGGAGTTTTTCTCCCCCCCTTTTTAAAAAATGCCTTACTACTTACATTATATTTTTTGTTACATAGTATGTTTACACACTGTGGATATATACTGCAGCTTAGGAATTTCTTTATTTCATACCCCTAAGTTCTTTTTCTTTTCGTGTGTGTGTGTGTGTGTGTGTGTGTGTGTGTGTGTGTTTATAGGGAGGGGGTTCTCATCTGTGGAGATGGGCTTGGATTAAGCCATCCATACTCTCTCAACCACTTCCCCCTCTAAGTCACAGAATCATAGATTCAGAGTCTACATAGTTCAACCCTCTTTTACAGATGAGGAAACTGAGGCCTAAGTAAGGTTATATGTTTGTCCAAGATCATGCAGATAATAAGGGTCAGAAGTGGTCAGAAGTCCTTTTGACTCCAGAGTCAGTGTTGTTTGAAGTGTAATGTCAAGATGGCAGGACTGGATATGGGTTGCAGTCTATGGCTATAGAATTGAGCAAAACCGTTCAGCCCATGTGGGGATCAAACTTATAACTTTGGCCTTATGAACATTGTACTCCTATCAGCTGTACTCATTAGTTATAGTTACTCGTGATAAATAGGACCAAAACTCTTAAATGCTGCCTTGCCCTCAGTTTATCAGTTTGTTTCTTTCCTTGAGCTCATAGGGCCTGTAGCTTCAGGCAGAAGTTCTACTTTTTTACCTTGTCCTAACAAGGCCTCATACGCCAAGTTTACACTTTCCTGCCATTCTCTACACACTGCCCCCCTCCCCCCCCCCAATAAAAAGATTGACATAGGATAAAACTACTTGATATCCACATGTGCACTGGGGTCTAGTGACAGAGACTTCCTTGCTCTTCCTCACCCAAGCTACTCTACCTTCTGGCTGTTTGTTTTCCCCCATGCCTGGAATTCTCTCCATTGCTACCTCTTGGCTTTCCTGGCTTTCTTCAAGCCCCACCTAAAATCCCACCTTCTAAAAGAAGCCTTTTCTGATCCCACTTAATGCTAGTGCCTTCCCTTTGAGATGATCTCCAATTTATCCTGTACATGTCTTGTTTCTACATAGTTGTCTTCAGGTTGTCTCCCACTTTGAGGGGAAGGACTTGTCTTTTACTTTTCTTTGTATCCCCTATGCTTAGCACAGTGCTTGGCACATAATAGGTGCCACATAAAAATAAATGCCTATTAACTGACTGATTTGACCTAAAAGATCTTCTACAGCTCTTGTATATCCCTCATTCAAACATTTGCCACATCTGGATTGTTCATGTGACCCCAGAGAGCCCCAGCCTTGTCAGAGGATCTGAGTTCTGGTTCTGACACCACTGAGGAGCTCTGTGACTTTGAGCAAGCCCTCAAACAGATCCAAGTGTAGTGTGATGGGGAGCACACTGGGCTTGGAGCTTCCAAGGCCTCGGTTCAGTTGCTGTTTCACATACTTCATAGCTGTTTGACCCTGGGCAAGTCATTTGATCTCTGAGGGCTTCAATTTTCTCATCTGTAAATGAAGGGGTTAGACCTAATGATCTCTCAGGTCCCTTCTGACTGGACATCTATTCTAGTCCAACCTCATAGCATGGCTAGGAGATTTGGTGAAATAATAGGTGTGAAAATATTCCACATATACAAATTCTTTTTATTATGATCTTAAATAGCTTGTATAAAAAGAACTTAATGACCTTCAAACTGTTTCTGTATAATTCTCCTACCATCTATCTTTATTCAATAGGTGTTCATACATACTGTTGTAGCAGATGTGTAAATATTATTTTGCATTCAACCCTTTTCACTAAACAATATTTTATATACATATTTCCATGTATCAGCAGAGTCTACATACTTGTCACTTAAAATAACTGTGTAGCAGGCTGTTGTAGCAAGAAGCAGCATGGTAGCAGCTAGAGCCCCAGCTGTGGAGGAAGGGATTCTGGGCTTTTAGTCTGGCATATGCTGGCTGTATGAATGTGGCCAAGTATCTGAGGCCATATTTGAACTCAGGAAGATGTCTCCCTAACTCCAGGCCTGGTACTCTATCCCACTATGCCACCTAGCTGCCCTTGGAATTCACTATACAGAAATATAATACCATATCTGTACATAATAATGACATGGCCAAGTCTTAACCTCTCAGTGTCCCTAGGCAGCAAAAGCCCAGGAGTTCTTAATCTAGGGTTTGTGGACTTATTTTTTTTTTAATATTTTATAGCTATATTTCATGTAACTGGTTTCTTTCATGATTCCCTGTATTTTATTTTATTCATTTAAAAACATTCTTCTGAGAAGAGAAACGAAAGTTTCACCAGTCTGCCAAAGGGGTCCATGACACAAAGAAAGTTAAGGACCCCTGAATCAGACCATCCGTTGCTAATCTGCATCTGTGGAGGGGAGTTTCGTAGCTAGAGCTCCTAACACTGATGAAATCATAGATCTGGACCAAAAAAAGATCTTTTGCCTGTGTGACCCCCCCAAAAAAATCTCTAAATGGGAGTTGGCTGAACTGCTTCCCTCTTGTTATGAGTCAAACAAAAGCTCTTCAAGGGGCAGCTTGGTGGTTCAATGTGTCGAGCACCAGACCTGGAGTCAGGAGGACCTGAGTTCAAATCTGGCCTCAGACATTTGACACACACACTAGCTGTGTGACCTTGGGCAAGTCACTTAACCCCAATTGCCCTGCCTTCCCCCTGCAAAAAAATAAAAAAAAAACTTCAAAAAATTGTAAGGTCCTATACTATCAGACTTGGGTATTATGTTGGTTATTTTTTTCCACCTTTTTTATTCTTTATTCCAAAGTTGGCTCATAGAGATTGGGGGTAGGGAAAGAAGGAAGAAGTAAATGGAGGTGATGTAAAAGCAAAAGACACCAATACAATGAATGTCATAGAGAAGCTGAGTTATAGAGTAAAGAGACCTGACCAGGAAGCCAGGAAGACCTGGGTTTACATCCTGCTTCTGATACTCACTGGCTGTGTGACCCTGGGCAAGGCCCTTAGCCCTCTGTGCTCTGGCCTCAAGGAAGTTCTCTAAGAAGAGAAGCAGAGAAGGGGCCGACCTGCACTGGTAAAGGAAATAGCTTCACTTGGGAATTCCTTATGCCAATGAAATCACAGATGTAGTCCCTATTTTAATTTTTTTTATTCTGAATTTAATGAACACCAAAAAGACTGTTTTAGAATAAAAAGTAGAACAGAAGATTGTATGTGATCTAGTCTCTCTTTCTAGTCCTTGTCTCATATATATACATACATATATACACATACATATGTATACATATACATACACACACGTTTATATATGTATGTATGCACGTATGCATGTGTGTATAGTATTTGTCTATAGTACATTATATAGGTGAGATATATATATATATATATAGAGAGAGAGAGTATTACTTGTGTATACTACATTATATATATCACATATATGTAACGCACTATTTGTTGATGTTGTTTCATGTCTGACTCTTCATGACCATATTTGGGATTTTCTTGACAAAGATTTTCTTGGAAAACTATTCTTGGAATAGTTTGCCATTTCCTTCTCCAGCTCCTTTTACAAATCAGGAAACTGAGGTAAACAGAATTAAATGACTTTCACAGGGTCACACAGGTAGTAAGTATCTGAAACCAGATTTGAACTCAGGAAGATGAGTCTTCCTAACTAACTCCAGGCCTGGTACTCTATCCCACTATGCCACCTAGCTGCCCTTGGGATTCACTATCCACAAATATAATACCATATCCTTACATAATAATGAAATGGCCAAGTCTTTGTCTTGAAGGATCTTGGGCAAATGTGTCTGCTGTATTATGACTGATAGAGAATGGGTCAGGCATAGCTAATAGAAGAATGAAAGGTCAAAGAGGGACAGAAACTTTGGACCTTTCAGTAATGATGGTGACATAGAATTTAAAAATAAACATGAAATAAAGGGTTTTGGAGAACAAATTAGAAATCCTTGGATATTGCATTCACCTGAAGGGTAAGAAGGAAAGTTTTGGAGTATTTGTTCTTCATGGTCCCGTTAATTGGGCTTGGCCTCTTCCTTCTTTGTTTCAGATTCCATCCCATGATGACCCTAAACAGCTGCCTGACCCTTTCAATGATCTCTCCATTGGAGGATGGGAAATCACAGATGAACCTGTAGGTCGACTCTCTGTTTGGGCAGTTTCTCTACAAGGCAAGGTAGAACTGTGGATTTTATTTTTACACTTTTCCTTAACCTGGGGTGGGGAATGAGAGTTAGGGAAGGAGGTAGGGGAGGTCCAATCAGACTTCTTCTCATTGAGATGGAGTGAAGGATTCCATTTTCTTCTGTAGGTGGAAAAAGGTGATGAAATGTTTTTCTTTTAAATTTCCCAGTAGTTGGCTTCAGTGTAAAGATGCCTAGCATCTTGTCATCAGCAAGCCATTATTTGTGGATCCCCTACTGTGTGTAGCTCTGGTCTATGGCAGAACTTCCTCTTTAGTGTGTCACAATCCTCCAGAGTATTCTGTGCCCACACCTTATCATGCCAAACCACGTTTGTCCTCAGAATCAGGCCATAGTTCTCACTCTGTGGTTGGACACCAAATCTGCCCTTGGCCTGTATGCCCTACGTGTTCCCTTTTATCAATCCCAACCCTGAAATCTCTGGATGTTCCTGCTTTGTCTGTTCCTCCCCCTAAATTAGAACCTAGATGAAGGCTTGGCCAGTTGTCTGTGGCAACTAGTGTGAGGCCTGGTGGTTCAGCTATCATTGCTGGTGAGCTTCTGGGGACAAGTACAAGACTGACTGTCATTTACTCTTTTTTCCATCATAATCATCGTCAGAATACTATCCTTGCATGCTTACATACTTTCCTCCAACATGGGGTTTCCAGTCTTCCCTTCCTCTATCTTCACCCTGTATATCATAGTGTATTTATAATATTTAATATTTATGTAATATTTAATACCATGGTATTAAAGAGGTTGAAAAGTAATGCACTTATTTTTACCTGGCTGAACTCTTCCTCCCCCCAAACCCCCCTCCCCCAAAACAAACAAAAAACAAGGCAAAATTCTACCCATTTTTCAAGGGCCCAGCTAGATATCACCCCCTCAGATTATCTCACTCCTTCAGGATTTCCCCTTCTGAACTCCTGTACCATTTACTGTTCATGCTGTTTCATATGAAGCTTAGCATTTGCTAATGCCTTACATTGTTAATAATCTCTTTTTATGCATATGTGATGTCTCCTCAGCTAGACTCGCAGGTTCTTTCAGCACAAGCAGAGTGTTTTATTCTTTTTTTATGTGCTTCTCAGGGCCAGCACAATATTGGACACAGAGCAGATAGCAGATTTTTTTTAAAGATAAGAGATTAGGTTTCATTATGCTAAGGGACTCTTGGTCTGAGCAGAGAAAAGGAAATCAATTGAAATCAGTTAGTCAGGAACAAAACCAGGGTATAAGCGTGCGTGTGTGGTATGTGTCCCCAAGTATATTCACACTTCCTTGGAATAAATATGCAGGATGACCACTAGCTTTCAGGATCTGCTCCAGCGAAGAAAAGCAACAGCACAGAGAATGTCAAACAAGTGCCTAGTTTTTGTTCTTGTTTTTTAAAAATTTCTATTTTGAGTTTGGAATGTGTCTGGTAATTTTCCCACAAGATTTTGATTGTGCCTAATCCAGAAATCATTTCTGTTTAGAGTAGCTTGCCTTCCAAATTGTATTTGTCTTAGACAAATATCAAAGTTATGATTGCTTCCCTGTTAATGCTAGTTAATGCCTGGCAGGTGGGCTGAGTTGGGGAATGTGGTGAGGAGGGGGGAGGGAAGGGACCCGAGAACAAATGGCAGTGGTAAGGGGTAGCCTGATTGGGATCAGAAATTTGCCAAAATAGTCCAGAAATAGTGAAGCCAAATATGGATAATGAAAAATCGACTCTGTACGTATATGTGGAATTAGTGTTTATTTAATAGCTCATAGGATCATAAATGTAAAGCTGGAAGGGATCTGAGGCCAGCTAGTCCAACCTCCTCTTTTTATAGACAAAGAAACTGCTCAGGGAATTTAGGTAATAATTGTCCAAGGCAGGACTTGAACCTAGTTCTTCTTTTGACAAACTTATAGAAGTAGAAAACATTTCCCCAGACCTTAAGAAAGAAGGCTTACAATTTAATTGAAGAGCCAAGAAACAAATAATAATATGAAACTGTGTAATTAAGAATTAAATTGAATCTGCTCGAGTGAAAAAATATACGGGACAATACGATGGGTGACTAAGAAGGACAGTGATCAGAGATGGCTGTAGTAGTTGAATTACACACATATTCTTAGGAATGGGAGAAGGTAGAGTCACAGAGTAGATGCCCGCTTCTAGGGTTACAGAAGCCTTTTTCCCACCGTGCATATCCTTTAAGTTTCTTGTCAGGACCAGTAAAACTTACACATTTGCATAGGATTAAGCCCAGATGTCCTTTTTCCTTTTCAGGATCTCCTCTTTATTACCACTGTGTTCCTGGAGCCTTAGACTGGATTTGTCCCCCTCACCCCTCCTGAATGGTTTGGAAGGCTCCCAGTACCATCCTCTTTCCCCCTCATTAATCTTCCCCCCTCCCTTCTTTGCCTTGCCTTGTTCTGACATCCAACTTCCTCTTCAGATAGAACTTGCCTTTTCATTGCTCAGGGTTGCCTTAAGCATAGGCCTCCACTAGGGGGACATGCAGGACAAAATATGCTGCCACCATTTGCAGTCTAGTCCCTCTTTGCACTTGAACCACAGGCTATTTAGAAACTGGTATGGGTTTGTAGATTTGGGACATGTGTATATCTGCATTTGTATATGCAGGTGCACTTATGTGATTATGTGTATGTTATATGATTACGAGTATGTTGCAACCATATTTAGCAGAGCGCTTAGTATATCTTCTGCTTAATATAGGCTGACACAGACGAAGGCCAGCACTTTACACTTTGAGCCTGAAAGCAATTGCAATTAGGTTGAGATCTGGGGGATGAGGAGCCATTTTCCTTTTAAAGATTCCAGTGCTGCATGTGGGAGGCAGATAGCTATGGAGCCAGAATGACTTCTTTCATCCTTCCTCCCAGGCTTTAGGAACAGCTTTTAAATCTTCTGGGTTAGACACGTCTGCAGAAGGCTGAGTCTCAGTGAAAGTCTGGAAGTTCTTGCTGAGTTTATTTAAAGTTGTGATGGTTCTATTTAATCCCAACCGGTTCTCTAAATATCAAGGCAAATGATGACAACTGTCCTGACCCTCGCGTAGGCAGCTTACATAGTCAAGGTGAACATAAGAAAATGTTAGTCTTCCCCTGATCCAAAGCAAAGTCACTAGGAACTGTCAGAAACCTATAGCCTCTCATATAAATAAATGCTGTTCAAGGAATAGAGAGCATCGTCTTTGTTGGAGGGGAAATACTGTCCTGATTTAGAGCAATGGATCAGAAAGAGGTCCTCACGCTGGCACACAGCATAATTGAAGTTTTCCATTATGCATTTCTCTTGTTTTCTAGGTATGGTACAGAGAAGATGTCTGCCACCCAAACCCTGAGGGCTCTTCTTGGTCTCTCGTAGAAACCCCTGGGGAAGTTGTACAAATCAGCTGTGGGCCCTATGATCTCCTTTGGGCCACCCTCTGGGAAGGACAAGCAATGGTTCGAGAAGGAATTGATAGGAATAACCCCAAAGGTAATGAGCTGATGGTCTCTAGCCCAGAGTCTCATGTCCCCTGAAAGCTCTGAGAGCCCTGGGGGACTTTGCCTGATCTTAGGTTTTTTTTTTTCTGTTTTTGTTTTGGGTACATGTAGGCAGTTCCTGGTCAATAGTGGAACCGCCAGTGCCTGAAAATGGGATCCTGCACATCTCTGTTGGTGTCAGCGTGGTCTGGGCAGTCACTAAAGACAGAAAAGTAAGAGTTGGAGGTTATCTGAAGCTTAGATTTTGCTCTCTTTTGTGATATTAATATATTCTTACTTTTCTTTGATTTTGTGACTCCATTCCTGGACATAGAATAAAGTAGACATTAGCCAAATACCTTGTATCATCCATTGAAATTGTAATTTTTGGGCCATATGATAACTACCCAGAAGTACTGTGTGTAGTCTTCTGATGTAGCATGGCTTCTGACCTTTTACTCAACATGTTTGATTAGTGGCTGCAGAACCTTTCCCCATGCCCAGGGATGTCAGGGTGAGAAACAACTATAGCACGAAGTGATAAAGACCATTTGATTTAATATAAAAATTAGCCTTCAATTAATTAGAACTTCCTGGAGACACATTGGGGTCAATCTCCTCTCTTTCTTTAAAATTCATGTTTAAAGTCATGACTCTGGAGGCCAGTCAAGAGCCACAGCCTCACAGCAAAGATTCCATTATGTTCCCTCTTTGCCAGTTCCTGAGAACTGAAAGTAGGCTAAGGCATTTTAGAAAGCCTTTCCACAGAAAAGATGAGTGTTTTACTCTTCAGCCAACCAGAGAATTAAATTAACCAGAACCCCCAAGTGTTCTGGCTAATTGAGATTTTTCTATATTCTTTGTTATGCTTAAGCATTTGTGAGCTCCAACAGAATTTGAAAATAGATATAGTCTCTGACTTTGGGTTACTCTCTAGATTTGATAGACAGAGGAAACACCATCAAGGGGAAAAGGGCAGTCACTGTCCTGGCTGGTGATGGAGTGAGCATCCTCCCTCTTTAGTGCCTGCTGGTAATGCGTGCTGTGAAAGGGCACAGCTGTTGATAGGCCAGCTACTGGTACTGGAATACTAGCTGGCACTGGCCCTAGGTCATTGGATGAGTTCTTTAACCTCTGAACTGTAGGCTTCCCAGATGTAAAATGAACCCAGTAATACCTATGTCTGTAACAAGAATGCTGCAGAGATAAGTGAGATCAGGCATCTCGGAGCTCTTGGGGAGGAAAGATCTTACAGCAGCAGCATGTATTTTGGAAGTGCCTATTAAAATACTAAGCCTCTCTTAGCCTCAGTTTCCTCATCTGCAAAAGGGGTGTGATATTAGCACTCACCTCACTGGGGGGCTTAAAGTGAAAATGAACTGTCATTATCGTTGTTATGTGCCAGGCATGGTGCCAGGGATACCCAGACATAAAAGGAAAACATTCCTGTCCCCAAGAAGCGTCACTTCTACTGGAGGAAAATAACCCGTACTCAGATTAATAAACACAAAATAGACAAAGTAATTTTGAGGAAGGATTTGAGATCAAGAAAGACTTTATGTAGAAGGTGGCTCTGGAGCCTGCCCTTGAAGGGAAGTAGGAGGTAAATAGGAGAGGCATTCTAGGTTTGGGCGGGAGTGGGGGTCAGGCTATGCAAGGCACAGAAATAAGAGAAAGGATGTTATGGATAAGGAAGAGCACAGCGAGTTTAGCTGGAACATAGTACATGAAGGGGAGTAAGGAAGGACGAATATGGAAAAATAGGAGATAGCCAGACTGAGGAAATCTAGATGCCAAACAGAAGAGTTAACATTTTTATCCTAGAGGTAATAGGGAGCCACAGAAGTTTCTTCAGCAGGGGAACAACAGACAGATTAGTGCTTTAGGAAGATGAATTTGGCACATGTTTAGAGAGATAGATTAGAGAGGAGGAGGTAGGACAGCCTATTAAGAAATATAAAAATACATTTTAAAAGAAGAACGTAAATTATCAGTAGTGGCTCAGTCACCCCTTCTACTGGAGAGTAAATGTACAAATATATTTTTAAAAATTTAGAGCCATCTCCACCCCAAATGTTCATGTGGACTACCTGTGTCTGACCTGTGGTGGGGCCTTCTGAGCTTACTTGATCTGATCAGCCAGTCAGACACATCGTCCTTTGACCCCAACATAGTGATGTCGTTTTGGTCCTCTTTGAGAATGAGGGACAACAACCAACCAGCCAAATGTACAAATATGTTTTTAAAAATAATAAGGATCCATGTAATCAGTAGTGGCTCAGCCAGCCTGTCTGCTGGAGAGTTTGTGAGGTTTTTTCCCCCTTGTAGTACCTCTGATGATTCTCTGGTAAACAGATGCTCAGCTGTTCTAGAAAGGGGGTAAGGTAAAGAGAGTTTACATTTGTCTTGCACCGCATGGTCACAAAGCATGTGATAGACGTTCTTGTCTGATCTTCACACACCCTTTGATGTAGGTAGAGCAAATATTGTCATTTTAGAGAGGCCTTGCCAACTGTTGTACAGTTAGTAAGTGTCACGGTGAGGATAGGGATGTCTGCACCTGTGGTTTCTATCACACAGGAACTCTAGGGGGGGATGCTCCCTCTGCCGGTGCAGTTCAGCCCCTTCTCTGAAACTCAAGTCATGGAGAATTGCCTGGAGAACGCTGAGAGGTTAAATGATATGTCCAGGATCATCCAGCCAGTTTGGGTCAGAGGCAAGTCCAGGTTTTGCTAGCTTCGAGGTCCGCTCTCAACCTACTATGCCATGCTTTTTGTCATGCCAGTGAAAACTGCAGCCTTTTTTTAACGACTTCTTGGACTGATTTGTGGTGTAACACAATTAGTTTACCTTTCCTGTGACTTTGTAAGGATGTATTTTTTTCTTCCTTGGTTTCCCCAGGTCTGGTTCAGAAGAGGTGTCAACTCTCACAATCCCTGTGGTACCAGCTGGATTGAAATGGTTGGAGAAATGATGATGGTAAACGTAGGGTTAAATGACCAGGTAGGACTGCAGAATATGTTGGGAACATTTAGATTATTGGGTATTTGAGTCAGCGTACAGATCAAGAGCAGTTGTCTTACCATGAGGACACCTAGGATAAATACTACAGTAATGACTACCAGGTGAGGCAGCCTTCTTAGAGAAGATCAGGAAGATTGCCAAGATTCCAGGCCACTAGACAGGATTTTTAAGACCTCAGGCCATTGATTTCCCCCTCCCCTCCTCTGGGAAAAAATACGCAAGCAGAGTTGACTTGCCCTTAGGCTCCTGGACATATGCCCAATTACCCTCTAGAAGAGGCCACCCCGTGTATGCTTAGAGACACATAGATAGGTTGGGTTAGTTTTAGCCAGAGGTTTGTACTGTTTTTGTTCATCATGGAAAGATATTGAATGAATTGTGCACTTTTAGTGCAGATTAATAGGGAAGAAGGTGCTTTCCTAGATAATGAAAAGAGATCATTTAAAGCTTCTGACCAAACTGATTTCTTTAAATCTGACTTCTTGAAAATGTTATGCAGAATACAGAGACATCTTTATCATCCGTACCCATGGCCACTGCTCAGGGTAGGAAGGCATTGTTGGAATTCATGAAAAGTCTGAATTTGGGAATATGTTTTCAAAAATGTAATTTTGTTACTTTCTTGAACATTTGTCCTCTTTTGTAGACGTAGTCGTAACACTGGTAACTCACCATTAACAGGACAGGCACTTGGGGTATTTTCTAATGTGGTGATGGATTTACACTGATTTATCTATACATTCACAAACATAGGCCTCCTCCACTTTGTTACCTGTATTTGTCTTTCAGGGTTAGGTGTTTAATGCTGTGTCCATGGAAGAGAGATTAAATCTATAAGCCCACAGTTCTCTGACCAAGTGAGCAGAGTAGCCACTGACTCAGATTCATAGAATAAGTTATTATATTGTGTTTTATATATAATATGTTATAATATATATACAATATAATATATTAAATATTATTATACAACTGTTTATGTAATTTTTTTAGCTTCCACTTAGCTTACTTGAATGTAGAGATGAAACTTATTTCTAATTATTAAGTGCATCCATACAGCCTTAGAATCTCAGAGCTGGAACAGACCTACTAGTCAGGGAGCGTTTATTAAGCACCTGCTGTCTTCCAGGCACTATGGTAAGCATAGGAGATACAAAGAAAGGCAAAAAACAAACAAAAAGCAGTCAAACGACTATGTGCACACAGGACATATACGAGGTTAGTTGGAGATAATCTGAGGGAAAGCACTAAGATTAAGGCTTCCTACAGAAGGTAGGACTTTGGCTGAGATCTGAGGGAAGCCATGGAAGCTAGGAGGCAGAGATGAGGCAAGAGAGAGTTCCCAGCTTGAGGGATGGCCTCTGAAAATGCTCTGATTTGGGAGATGGATTATTGTGTTTGAGGAGCAGCAAGGAGATTAGTATTGCTGGATGGCAAAGTATGTTGAGGTCATCTGACACCACGAACATGAATCCCTCTCCTCTATCCCCAACGTGTGGTCATCTAGCTTCCTGTTAAGGGCCTTCCAGTGATGGAGGCCACTCTACTGCCTGAGGCAGGCCATTACATCGGTGGAGAGCTCCACTTGTTGAAAAACTTTTCTTGATATTAAGCCTAAATGGGCTTTTCCGTAGTTTCTACCTATCACTCCTTGACCTGGGGCCAAATAGGACCAATCTAATCCCTCTTTCACCTGAGACGCTCTTGAAATACTTGAAAACAGCTATCCTACTTCTCTCTCCTCCCTCCATGCCTTCTTTTCTTCCAGCCTTTAGGCTTATTCATTTTGCCAGCCTTTGTATACCACAGTCTCTTGTCCTCACTGTCATTCTCCCTTCACCCCCCAAAATGCTCTAGTTTGTCAGTGTTTTCCCTTAAGCATGATGCCCACAGCTGAGCAGGTACTTGGGATGTGTTCTGACCAGGGCAGAACACAGCAGATCATCACTCCCCTAGCTCTGGCCATGCTATTTCTCTTAATGTATTGTCCAACCATACCTCTCTCGGTACAATTGTTTTTTTTTTTATTCTTAATGTAGGAATTCATGAACAGTACACAAAGGCCTAAAGTCCTGGGCATCTCCTCTTTCTTCTGCAATAATAAGTCTACTACCCAGGCCTTCATCTAACTATTAATCAACATGGGGAATATAGTAGGCAGGCTGTGAGAGACTTCTTTTCAGGCTGACGTTAATCACTTACTCACTAGGCCCTGGATCTGATCATTCCACTGGGAAAAATTTTGGATTTGGAGGCAGTAGACCCCAGTTCAGATCTTGTCTCTGCCACTTACTACCTGGATGACCTTGGGCAAGTCACTTAACTTCTTTGGGCCTGAATTTCCTTATCTGCAAAATGAGAGGAGTTAGAATAGATGACCTTAGAGGACCCTTCTTAGCTTTAAGTCTATGATCCTAAATCATACCTAACCCATGTCTTGACAAACAGTATGCAGTAGATGTTGTGTTAGAGCTCGAGTCAGAAATCGGCCTTAGACACTTATCAGCTGTATGATCCTGGGCAAGTCATTGTACTTGTCAGTTGACCTGTTTCTTATCTTGAAAATTGAGGGAGTTGGACTAGATGACCTGCAGTGTCCCTTCTAACTCTAAATCTGTGATCCTATTAACTCCATCCTACAGGGGTGTCTGTTCTGAAAAGCGTATGCTTGGATTTCAGCAAGGCATTTGACAATGTCTGTGGCATTCCCCTGATCTACCAGTCTAGCAACCCCATCTAAAGAACAAATAAGCTTAGGCTGACATTCACTTGTTCATGGTGACTTGCAGGAGTTCCTGCTTTTCTTTCAAAAGGTTTACAGACCATTCCTTTAATAAAATCCTTATAATTTTGCCAGGAAATGAAGTCAAACTCCCCTACCTGTGGTTTAGAAAATTCACCTTTGCCTTTTAAAAATTTAGGACTTTTGTCTGTTTCTGATATTGTGGCACTTCTCCATTTCTCTCTGATTTTTCAGATCAGCAGCTATTAGCATGCAATCAATTCATACATTAAAGTTCATTTAAAAACAACTTGCTTTCAGACTTGCTACCTCTTTGTTTCTCTGTTCATGGTCTAATAAATTCTTCATGGAGAGCACTCATCTTTTGTTGAATCATCACCAGTTCCAAACTTACTGTCATCAGAAGCAATACGATTTAAGTGAATTTGGAAAATGAGAAGGAAGTTCACAGCACTGACCAGCTGCCTGGATTGATTTGAGATCATTTTATAGCAAGTTGTTACAGTCACTTGGCTTCCTTTCAGAAAAAATAGGAAAATTTAGACATGACCAGATTTTGTGTCTCTAACATATAAGACCCAGTTATCCTAGTGTGGGACCTCACTTCAGCTACAGCCCCCTAAGAGATCCTGCAACCAGGCCATGGGCCAGTGACTTCTCTTAGACTGAGGACAGGGAGGGGGAGGGCAGCAGAACCCAGGACCCAATTAAATCGTGCTCTACCCGGTTCTCTCTACCCTTTAATTTTCTCCTCTTCTCTCCAGTGTGACAACAACAGCATTTTAGATAAAGTGGTGCCAGGAAGTTCAGCTTTGGGCAAAGTTGTAAAGTTGTTTGTTTGCAGTTTCTTCCCTCTTTACATTTATGTGCTTCCCTAGAACCTGGTGCTCTCAGCAGTCCCCTGACCTAGGTTCAGGTATTGATTCTGATGAATACTAGCTGTATGGCAGTGTGACTTTGGGAAAGTAAGTCATCTTCTCAGGACTGCCAAGTAACTAAGACTGTAGTTACAGAGCAGGTGCTGTTCTGTATTGGTAGAGGGAGTTTAATCACCAGAAATACCTTATGCTAATGAAATCACAAGTCCAGTCCATAATCCTCCAAATACTTCTTCCTTTCTCTCATCTGAATAGAAACTCTCTTGGATGTACTCCAGTCCATCTTCCACCAACTGTCAGAATGATCCTCCCAAAGCATAGTCCTGAAAATGTCACCTCCCTCTTCAGTAAACTCCAGTGGCTCTGTTACCTCCAGGATCAAATATAAGTCTTCTGTTTCATAACCTGGCCCCCTCCCAGCCTTTCCCTTCTTCCTCCTTCCTCCCTTCCATGTACCAGAAGCAGCCATAACACTGACTTCTTCCTTGCTGTTTCTTCCCTAAGACACTCCACTTCCCAACTCTGGATTTTTACTGGTGTTTCCTGTGCTTGAAACTCTCTCCCTCTTCATCGCCAGCTTCTTTCTTCCTTTAAGTCCTACCTTCTGCAAGAAATCTTTCCAAGTCCCCTTTAACCCTAGCGCCTTCCCTGTGAGATCATCTCCTATTTATGCTGTATATATTTTATTTGTACATAGTTGTTTACATGGTTACTCCTCCATTAGACTGTGTACCTCCTGGAGAGCAGGGACTTTTGTTTGCCTTTCTTTGCATCCCCATTGCCTAACACGTGTAGTTTTCATTCAGGCATGTCCAGCTGTTAGTGACCCTGTGGACCATAGCACACCAATACTGTCCATGGAGTTTTCTTGGCAAAGATACTGGAGTGGTTTGCCATTTCCTTCTCCAGTGGATTAAGGCAAAGAGAGGTTAAATGACTTGCCCAGGGTCTCACAGCTTGTAAGTATCCAAGGACAGATTTGAACTCAGGTCTTCCTGACACCAGGCCCAGCACTCTATCCACTGAGCCACCTAGCTGCTAGAATCACTGATGCCTGACCCATAGTATGTATTTAATAAATGCTTATTGACTTGACTCCAGACATCTTGTTTCCTCCCTGTTTTAGGTTTGGGGAATTGGATGTGATGATCGAGCAGTTTATTTCCGACAAGGTGTTACACCAAGTGAGCTTAGTGGAAAAACATGGAAGGCCATCATTGCAAACAGAGAGAATGACCGATCTCACACTGGCAGCTCATCCAGCCTCCTTAGGTAATGTGTGTGTGTGTGTGTGTGTGTGTGTGTGTGTGTGTCTATGTCTATGTGTCTGCAGTAAAAATGGGTTCTAGAGGATGGTGAGGATGTGATAGATACTTAAGGAGAAGGCCTATTCTCCTTAGTCAGAGGGGTGTTCAGGTTTTACTATTTGAAGGCATTTGACAAGGCCCTCTGAGGTCTTCAAAGGAAGGAATTGACAGGATCCTTGTCTCAGGGAATTTATAGTCTCGGGAAGAATAGGATACATCCTCTTGAAAAAGATTCAAAATAAATCTCCAAATAAACTTGCGAAATAAAGTGCAGAATGTCTGTTGTGTTCTGAGGGAATGTAACTGCAGCAGTCCTTTGTCTGGTCCTCCTGTCTCTAGACTCTTCCCCTTCCAGTGCATCACAAGCATCACTGCCAGTTCAGCCTTCCTAAAACACTGTTTTATTATGGCACTCTTCTGCTTCTGAATCAACATGGCTCCCTGTTGCCCATTTTATCAAGTCTAGACTCTTCTGTCTAGTTTCCAGGCTCTTCATAATCTATCCTACCTTATCTATCCAAACTTAATTTCCCCTGCTCCGCAGCACACTATTTATTCCATTCAGATAGGTTTCCTCATTCTGCCTTCAGACAAGTCATGCTCATTCCCACATCTCTGCCTTTCCTCATACTGTTTCTCCTTATCTAGAGGGCCTGTCCTTTTACCTCCCATTTAGATCCTATTCATCCTTCTGGGCTCAGTGCAAACACTGCATCTTCCATGAAGCCCCCAGCTTTTCCAGCCATATCTGGTCTACCCCTTCTCTGAAAGAAGCACTTAAAGCTCGAACCATATTAGGCCTGATCAGCATTTCATTTCTGCTGGTCTTGTCCCCCAGATGATAAACTCCGTGTGAGCAGGGACCATGTTATATACTTCTTTTATCCCCCACAGCCCTTAGCATAGTCTTGGGTACTTAGTCAATCCTAGAAGGTTGGAATTAGGTGGAATAACCATAGAAGAATTCATGGAAGGGGTAAGTTTTGAGCAGGGCTTTGAAGGAAGGAGAAAAACATAGATTAGAGGAAAGAAGAATATGAGTGAGAACCAGGTGCCAAGAAAGCCATCATAGGATCAGAATGCAAGAGACAAAAGGCACCTTAGTGGTCCAACTGTGGTGTTGTCTAGGTGAGTGTACAGAGGCACAGGGTGGTTGAGTGACTTGTTCGAGGCCACACAGCTGGTAAGGGGCAGGGATGACACTCAAAGCCAGGTCTCCTGGCTCAATGACTGACTGAGAGGGTAACACTTGGCATTCCTTTCTGAGCAGAGTTGCACTGCTTCCATCAGACTGAGGCACCGTTCCTCCACAGAGCGGGGGCAAGATGAGTGTCTCTTACTTCCCCAAATTCTGGCCCTGACTCTATTCTTTAGTTCCTCCAAGGGCCCAGTAGGAATCCTTCTTCCTACCAACCTCTCAGGATAAGGTCGGGGAAACTGAGTTAGTTATTCAGGTTATTGGACAAGTGTATAAACAGTAACTTGGCTGTGTTTTTATCTCCAGTGCTGGCTGTTTCTTCGGTGATGAAGTGAGAGGCAGTGGTGATTCCTTGGCTCCAAGTGACACTGATACTTCCTCTGAGGCTGAGAGGCCAGGGCTGCTGTCTGAGTATGAGCCTTCCACAGGCAACAGCAGGCCCTGCCCTGAGAACTCGGTGGGCTCAGGGACTCAGGCAGACTCCAGTGAAGAGGAGGCAGCCTCCTCTGGCAACAGAGAGGGGAAAGCTCAGGCCACAGCTCCAGCTGAGCTCCCTTGGACCAACATTGACCTGAAGGAAACCCGGAAAGTCTCTCCCCACTCAGCAGCCTGTTATGCCGAGACTGCCAGCCTCTCTTCTCTGGGGCTCTTTCCTATGGGTTTGGAGGAGGGCTATGGAGCTGATGATCACCCATTGTGGGCCTGGGTGTCTGGAGGAGGCTGCACAGTGGACACACACACAGTTCTGAAGTGGTTCACTATTCAGTCAGGTATTTACCTTCTTGGGCTGGGGTGGGTAGGGTTAAAGAGTTGGTGAGATCTGATGCAACATAAGCACAGGAGTGACTATAGGAGAAATGAAGGTTTGGATGAGCTGAGGCAGGCTGGGCTATGTGTGGGGATCCTAGAACTGAAAGTGACCTCAGAGGTAATCAAGTCCAACCTCTCATTTGACAGGTGAGGAAACTGAGGCCCTGAGAAATGAAGCCACAAAAGGTTCATAGATTAGAGTGGCAATGGACCTTAGAGGTCATCAAGTGCAACCCTCTCATTTTATATATGAGATAATTGAGGCATAGAGGGGTTAAATGACTTAGCCAGAATCGCTTAGCTGGTAAGTATCTCAGGCAGGATTTGAGCTGACATCTTTCTGACTTCAAGTGTAGTGCTCTGTCTCCTACATTAGACATGATCAGCATCAGGATCCTGATTGTAACCAAAATATGTAGATTGTTAATGCCCATGACCCAGGCTTGGAGGAGAAGCATGAGTCAGTTGACAATATATGTTGGGGGGATGATTCAGGAGAAGGGAAATACATTATTATCTAAACTGATCTAGTTTTCTTGGTATGACAGGGAATTTCTTATAGCACAGGTGGGCAAGAAAAGGACAGATAGCATCAGTTCTAAAAACAGACTGGTGTTTGCTGGCAGGGAAGTAAGGAATCTTCCAGCTGTAGCATGGAGCTTTAAATGTATTGGTTGAAACATCTGTAGTGTTGACTTACCTTAAGGGCCCTCTGTTTCTGTTTGGGGAACATTTTAGAAAGCAAGATTTGGGACCTGCTGTTCAGTTCAGGTACTTTGTCATGGGAGGCAGGGACCTCAGAGCAAACTGTCCAGTTAAAACCCCAGGTGTCCCCTGCATTTATTAGACAATTAGAAAGGGGAGGAGAGTGCTCTAAAATTCTTGAATAGGGTGCCATCAGCCTGCATGGCATATCGCTTTTTGAGATTGGCTAACTGGATTTTCAGGGCACTGTTTCCAAAGAACTCTCCACAGGGCAATTCTCATCACTCCCTTTCCTAGCTTTGAAAGGCCAGGAGAGCAGATTACATGTAAAACAGATGCTAAATAACTCGAGGAGAGTCCTTTAGGATTCCTCTTCCCCCAGGAGCCAGAAATGTGACTTTGTAAGCAGGTGCTGCATGACAAAACTCTGGGTATCATAGAGTGGTGGGGGACCAGTTGGAGGGACAAGCAGATTCTCTTTCCTGCTATGGTGTTTAGCCATTTTTACCAATCCCTTGAATCATGCTCTGAGGGTTGTTCCTCATCCTCAAGGAATCCTTACACTGAGAACTTGGTTCATTGCAAATATTACTCCTGTGCCTTCCCTGCCCCCTCCCCCACTTCTTACTGACTTTTAAAGTAGGATATGAAGATGCCCCGCCACTGTTAGAGCCCTGAGATGTTTGCCCAGTGGTGGGCATGGATTGCACAGAACCATTCATACTCTTTTGCCCAAGCCCCTTGCGACCAGCAACACACCTGCAAAATGGTAGGCCAAGGTTACAGGTGCAGTCCATGGCCATCAACATGAAACAGTAAACATGTTATAAATGGTTCATATCAGCATTGCACCTGTGACTTTGGATCTGTTGGCACTCTTCCCTAGCCAACTGTGCTAACTAGCTTTTTATCTTATTTCCTGAAGCTCAAGTGTGTGTATGGATTTTAGAAACTAGCTTCCAGGTATTGAATTCAGGATGCAGAATTAGACATACATTTTTGGATATGGACAATTTGGGAGTTTGTTTTACTCAACTAGGTATATTTTTTATGAGGGTTTTTTTTTTTATTGGAGGTAGGGTGGGAGGGAAAGTGAATGCTTGTTAATTGAAAAATAAAGTAACATGAAAAAAGAACTAGCTCCCACGGTATTGTTTAGCAGAAATTGCCTCAGGTCCTTTCCCCTCTTTCCTGCTCTTCCCCAACTCCTCCCCCTATTCCCAATCCATTCTCACTCTTCTGATGAGGTTAGCTTATTTTCCTCCCAGGTTAAGAGAAAGGCATTAGCCTTGAATGCATTCCTTTCAGAGACATTATTGTGTGGGATGTGAGACCCTCACCAATTAAATTTATAACAAGGAGCCATCTCAGGGTGGGAACAGAAATAAATTTTATTCGGTTCTCGAGAATTGGGCGTCCTGTGCTAGCACAGAGCAGAACCAGCAAAGGAGGCACTTTACAAGGGGCAAAGCATCCATAACTATACCTAACACCAGAGAATTCCCACCCACCTCTGACCCCTCTCACCATTGGCTGGGAGGTGGGCTTACAATCTGAGCGTGAAAGCTAGACAAAGAACCGGGGAATTGAGGCACAGAAACTCCAATTCCCATTTCCTTTAGTTAATGATTACAACTGAGGTGACATCTATAAATCTAAAGAAGGAGAATAGGATAAGGGGAGAGGGAGACCCTCTCCATTCTTCTACAGTACTTTTACAGTAAAGGAAAACAGGTCACAGTGACCCTATTCTTACTGAGCAGATCTTTAAACCAGAACCAGAAGAAAGAACAAAAAGTTTCAGGGTAAACTTTCCCAGAGGCTGAGCCATCAGACTCTGACGGCCTCAGAATTTTTTTTTCACTTCCCTAATTCTTGATTTTTAAACATTTCTTAGTATAGATATAGATATATATTTATACATATCTTCCCTGTGAAGTATTCACATTTTATTTACCTCACACAGTATGGTACACTGGAAAGAGCTCTGGTGTCATAAGACTTGAGTTCAAATTTTACCTCTCATAATTACTACCTATGTGACCTTAACCTTCTTGGGCCTCGGTTTTTGTATCTTTAAAATGAGTGGATTGGACTGAGTGTGAACTCTAAAGTCCTGCCCACTTCCAAAGCTATGGTGTTATGATGCAATTAGGACTTACCCATCAAGTAGTGGTTTCAGGCAAGTCAAGAAGAGTGATTTTGTTTGTTTTTCTTGGGAAAAGCAAAGCTCCGTTTTTTTTTTTTCTTAAAAAAAAAAAAAAGGAGGATTGGGGAATGTGGGCCTTTATTGGCCACCCTGTTTTATATAGTCTTGATACCTATCTTTTGAACTAAACTGCTTACCCTTAGCATGGCCAGGGTCATCATGTCTTTCTGGCTTTCAGGTTTCTCCACCTCCATGCAGACACTATCCTTGTCTATCACTCCGGCCCAGACAGCAGCATGGCGAAAGCAGATTTTCCAGCAGCTCACTGAAAGGACCAAGCGAGAACTAGAGAATTTCAGACACTATGAGCAGGCTGTTGAGCAGGTGAGTGTGGATACTTCTTGACCCTTCTAACTAGTTAATACCAGTGTTGCTTTTTCACTGTCAGAAAAACAAAATTTGTACCAGTGTCACTGAGCCTTGAATTTTAAGTTGTTGGTGGCAGTTTTGAGTCTCTGGGCCAACAGATTCATTAGTCACTTGAAGCCTTGTCCTGCCTCTGAAACCAGAAATACCTGGGAACCAGCCCCTGCTCAGTCAGCCCTTTGTAGGCCTAAATCCTAAACTAAGGGGAAATGAACATCCTCTAATAATAATAATGAGTAATGATTATTATTACATTATGCTTTAAGGCATCCATGGACTAGTGGATGGAGAGCTGACCTTGGAGCTAAGAAGCTCTGAGTTTGAGTGCTGCCCCTGATCCTTACTGATTGTGTGACCCTGGACAAGTCTCTAAACCTCTCAGTGTTCTAGGCAACTCTGAGAACTTTAAGTCAAAGAATATGGGCTCATTTACAGTGGTAGAGGGAATTTCCTTACCTGGGAGTTCTCTAGGTGCACTCCCTGTCCTTGCGTTGCTTACAGAACACTTGCCTCACAATGCCTTCTCAATACAGGTATTGTAGTTTAACAAGTCCTAGTTTACAGACAGAGAAGTCAAGATTTCTGTGGTCATCCATTGAGTAAATGGCAAAACCAGGAATCCACTCCAGGTCCCATGTTTCTCTACAGCAGGCTGCCTCCTGCTGTCTGTAGAAAGAGCTCTGCCCAGAGAATGATCCCTTCTCCACCAAAGACCTCCTACCTAATCCGAGGCCTAGTTAGGCCTGTGTCCTGGCTCTTTCTCTGTAAAATGGGCATTCCAGAGCTTGCTTCTTCCTGTTTCATAGAGATAGAGCAAAGAGAAGTGAGGGAAAAGAAAGCATGTGCGGCTCGTAAGGAGCTTTTAAAGGTATCGCCTAACTCTGAAGGAACGAGCATGTGCTTCACATATGGCAAGTGGGTCTCTTTCAGAAGGCATCTTTCCACATCCATGTAAAGCTCCTTAGGCTTTTCAAATTTTTTGCCATTAATCCTGCTTTGTACTTATACTCTCTGGGTGCCTCTTGAAGTCAGTGTGGGTGAAGACAGGCACGCTGCAGTGGTGGGCAGACTGGAAGCCCCACAAGTGGATCGATGTCCGGGTGGCGCTGGAGCAGTTCACTGGGAATGATGGAACTCGAGACAGCATCCTTTTCATCTACTACATGTTCCATGAGGAAAAGAAGGTACTGTAGCAGATGGCAAGGGAGAGGAAGGGAGTGGGGACCAGGGTAAGCCCTTGGAGGGACACAAAGGAAGCTGGGATGAAAATAGGGTTAGGTTGCTCTTGGCAAACCTATTTTGGGAAGAAAGTATCCTAAAGAATCCTAGTCTGAGACTTTGAAATACAAACACCATAGCCAGAGGAATTCCTAGGAGCAAAATTTGTTATCCAAAAGGCTTTTATTAAATTTAACTGTACATGTTTATTTGAGTGGGTAGAGTGATTAGAGAAGAGTACTGTAAAACTCAAATAGAAAGGGATCTCTGCAGCCAGTATATTGACTTAGCTAATATTAATCTGTGGTTTTCTATGTTGTTATTTTTGTTTAACATTTCCCAGTTGCATTTTTAATTTGTTTCCTACCCTGGGGTTTTGCAGTCTGTGGCCATGAGCTTGACACCTCTGGTGTAGAGGATAGAGGTGGCCTGGTCATCGAGAAGACTTGGGTTCTAGTCCCATTTCTGCCACATACTAGCTGTGTTTGTCTGGGCAAATCACTTTACCTTAAAGTGCCCTGGGCACTTCTCTGAGACTGGATAGTACAGAGAAGTCTCTGGTCTGCATTGGTAAAGAAAGAAATTCTTTCGTGGTTGCTTCGTACACCAGTGGAATTATAGATTTGTTTTTTAAAAAAAATTAAATTGTAGGTCTGGTTTAAAAAAAAGTTAAATACCTAATTGTTTAACATTTATTTGAATAACAAAGTCTTAGTTCTTGTGCTCTGGGAGCTTTTCATCTCCCAAAAGACACCTGCTGGCTCTTAAGTGACAGGTGTGGGCCATATTGTCCAGGATGCTGTTATCAACAACCCGGCTAGCAGCTGCTGTGAGGGTGTAAAGCCAACAACAACCAGCTCACAGAATGCTGCAAGCCCAGGTCCTTTTCATCTGCTTTACAAATACAATTTGTAGTTATCAACATCTGAGTCTTCAGCCGGGGAGCTCATTACAAGGGCTGGCCCAGAGTCACAGGCCACTCCTGCTATGGCTCAGAGCTCCGAGAGAGAAAGCTAACCTCTTCCCTTATATATCCTGTTCAGGGCCCCCGAGGGCCCTGACCTCACCCAGGCTGGGCGTGGAAAAGTTCCACACTCCCAATATCACATCAGATACAAATCAATGATTCCCAGTTGTCTCAGTGCTGAGAAATACAAAAGCATCCCACTTCATCTGCCCCATTCAAACAAAGGCCAGAATCATTAAAGGTCAGCAGCAGAAAGTCCCACTTTAATTACTATTACAGATGCTGGTACTGATTAAGAAGCCAGGCATTAACAGATAGTCAAGCTGTTGGTTCTGAGATCTTGTCCTGCCCTGAGATCTGAGTTTCATTGGGTGACTTAGATTAGCCACATACATGGTAGCCATATTGTAGTAGTTGTTGTTTGAACAACCTTAATAGACAAGTTAAGAATGTGGAGAGCAAAGGGTCTGTCTGCTTCCCTGGCTTGTCCCTCTCCGTGACAAGGGTGTTGGTAAGGAAGGGAACACAACTGAGTAATAAGAGATGTGCTTCGGCTGCTGAATGAACAAAAAACATTTTTTAAGTACTTACTGTATGCCAACCTCTGTGCTAAGTGCTTGGGATACAGATGCAAAAATGAAACAGTTGCTGCTCTCCCAGAGCTTATGTCCTCATCAGGGAGGGTAATGCATGTAGGGGAACTATGGCCAGGTAACAGAGTCCAGGAAGTCCCCACCTGACCTGAACTTCACTAAGATGGTGAATGAAACACTAGAGCAGTCCATTAACACCCCCTTTCCAGGGGCCAGAAGTGATTTGATTACAATTCTCAGAGAAAAAGGTGAAAGGTAGAAAGGGGAGGGAAAGAAGGGATGTGAGAAGAAAATGGTTAAGGTAAAGAGGAGGACATACGGTCCCACGGAATACTGAGCCAAGTGGCTTAGTTCCTCTCAGGCATGACCTGAGAATACTGGGTGAGGCACAGGTAGCATCTGTTCCTAGTCCCCTTGGCATTGATAAAAGGGTACAGATTGAACCCAAAGGAAGGAAACACTAATGGAAGGCGTATGGTTTTTTCTTGCCCTCTTTGGACAGTACATCCACATATTTCTCAATGAAGTGACGGTGCTGGTTCCCGTGCTAAATGAGGCCAAACATTCGTTTGCCCTTTATACCCCAGAGAAAACCAAACAGAGGTGGCCCATCCGTCTCGCTGCCGCTACTGAGCAAGAAATGTATGATTGGGTGAGTGTTAAGCCTCTTGGGCATGTGATTTGGCCAAGGTGAATCTTTTGGGGTGAGGATTTGAATGACCTATTCCTAGATTGACACATCAGAATGGTAAAATCCCCAAATACCAGGCTGCCATTAGGGTGAATCTCCAGGGGCAAAGGCCATTCTTCCTTCCTTTCTTCCTCATAAAAATGTGCAAGTTACTCCCCCTCACTCCCTAGAAATTGTCCTCTGGGATTCTTGTGAGTTTTCTTGCTACTCTTCTGGGTCAGTTATTTGCCATCTGTCTCATGTTCACAGCTTGCTCTACTCAGTACATCCTGCTCTGAAAGCCGAAGGATCCAAGGCCGCCCTTCCCCCCAGGCCATCTGGTCTGTCACTTGCAAAGGAGATATTTTTGTGAGTGAGCCCAGTTCCGACCTGGAGGCACTCGTGCATCCAATGCCATGTGACCAAATGTAAGCAATTCCCAGCAAACCTGCTCTCTGGTCCATATGTCAGAACTGTCTGTTGTCCCATCAGCTTAATGTATTTATTGCTTTACCTCCTGGCTCCTGAAGGATAAGTACACCTGAGAGCTTCCTGCTGAGAGACCAAACCCTAGAGATTGATTTGTTTACATTTTGTTGTATAAATGGATGAATTAGAGTTAATT
The DNA here is from genome assembly GCF_011100635.1 of Trichosurus vulpecula. Classification (NCBI taxonomy): domain Eukaryota; kingdom Metazoa; phylum Chordata; class Mammalia; order Diprotodontia; family Phalangeridae; genus Trichosurus; species Trichosurus vulpecula. The sequence goes on from NC_050573.1 coordinate 539,747,474, forward strand.
TCCCAGGAGGAAAGGTGAAGTGGATATGTAATTCCTAAGGAAAGAGGTGTCTTAGGATCTGGTTGTATCCTGTGTGAGGTCCTTAGGAAGAAGTAAATGTCTGACAGGTGAAGCAGGCAGTTTGTCCTTCTTCATTGTCTTTCCACTAATTCTTTGGGACTTTGCCCTCCTATATCCTTGGTTCTTTTGTTTGTTTTGTTTTTGTTTTTTGAATTACCAAGCATTTACCTTCTCTCCCTACTTCCTCTCCTACCAATTGAAAAAGAGAAAAAAGGCCCCATAAGAAGTATTTATAGTCAAGCAAATAAATCCTCACGTTGGCCGTGTCAAAACATGTCTCGTTCTGCATCGTGAGCCCATCACCTGTCAAGAGGCAGATGACATTCTTCATCATTGCTCTTCCAGAATAATTTTTACTCTGTGTCATTTCATGTAAATGTTACTAGGTTTCTCTGAAACTATCCTTTTTTCATCATTCCCTATGGCACAGTGATGTTCCATTACATTCAAATACCGTAATTTGTTCTGCTGTTCTCCAAACGATAGACCTTCCCTTAGTTTACAGTTCTTTGCCATTACAAAAAGAGCTGCTATCGATATTTTTGTATATATGGATCCTTTTCCTTGTTCTTTGACCTCTTGAGTGTACAGGCCTAGTAATGGTATCACTGTGTCAAAGGGCATGCATAGTTCTAATTTGCTTTCCAAAAGAGTTGGCCCAGTAATTCATCATTCTCTTTCCACACAGCCCTTCCAGCATTTGTCATTGTCCTTTTTGGTCACCTTCGCCAGTCTAAGGGGTGTGAGGTGGAACCTCAAAGCTGCTTTGATTTTCATTGCCCTAATTAATTTAGTGATTTGAAACATTTTTTTTCATGTGGCCATGGATAGCTTGGATTTTTTCCTTTTGAAAACTATTTATCAGTTGAGGAATGGCTCTTGTTCTTATCATTTTGAATAAGTCTGTCATGTATTTTGGAAATGAAACCTGTATCAGAGAAACTTGTTATAAGAATTTTTTTCAAGTTAACGGTTTCCCTTCTCATCATTGCTTCTTTTAACCTACACCCATGTTTTAAAAAGAAAAAAAAAATTAATTTGATTTTTTTTCAACTGACAAAAAACCATCTTCTCTCTCTTCCCTCCCACCTCCCCATTTAAAAATGCCTTCGTGCTTATGATCCTCTACCTGTCTCCAGGGAGTCAGGGCCCTTGCTTTATCACATGGCTGCCCAGGGCTCCTCAACAGTGTCATACTCCAGGCAGCATTTATTGCTCTCTATATTCAAGCTTACTATAGTATAGGATCATGGCTCTAGAGCTAGAAGGGACCTCAGAGATCATTTAGTCCAACTGTTTAATTTTATAGCCCCAGAGTTGCTCTAAGTAGCAGAGCTGGGATTTGAACTTAAGTCCTAAAGACTCCAAATTCAGTGCTTTTTCCACTCTACCAGCTGTCCGTTGCTGCTTCCCTCATTCTCAAGGGACAGATAATATAGAGAGGCAATAAATATGGTGTCCTTTTTATATATTGTCTTTATTTTCTATGTGCTTATGTAAACTTATGTTTATTTGTTGTACACAATGTCTTCCTCTGTAAAATGCAAGCCCTTTGAGCACAGGATCCGTTTCATTTTTGTCTTTGTATTCAGAGTCTAGGACACTGCCCAGTGCGTTCAACAAATGCTTGTCGATTGATTAGAAAATTGACTAGTCCAGAGATCTGGGTTCTAGTCTCTGTCCTTTGCATCCAGCCCTGGGCCCTTTAAAGGGCAAGTTAAAATTAAAATAATATTAATCATTCCTACTTTATATTAATTAAAATAAACTAAAATAATATTCATCCTTCCTACTTAGAATAGGGATCATGATAGCTGCTCTACAGGCTGCCCTCTCACCCCATGCTTTTGAGAGTCAAATGATTTAGTGCATAGGTAGTCATAAACAACATATAAAATAAAGCTGATTATTATGTGCTTAAATTTGGATCACAAGATTTAGAGTTGGAAGGGTCTTTAGAGATGATCTAGTTCAGACTCCTCATTTTGCAAATGAAGAAACTGAAGCTCAGAGTGGGGAAAGGAGTGCCTTGTTCACACCCCTGGCCTCAGAGGGCACTTGGAGGCCACAAGCCCACTCCTCACCGCTTCTTTACACAACAGGAAACTGAAGCCTGGGGAGACGAAGCAACTTGGCCAAGGTCACTCAGGCCTTCTGACACCAGAGCCATGTGGCTTTTTTTCCACTGTACTGTGCTTGCTATGGAGCCAGGGTTCAAACTCAGCTTCTCTGTCCTTACTCCAAACCCAGTGTTTGTTCCACAATGCCATGGTTGCCAAGTCGTTCGTCAGATAGACTAATTCCTACTGATATGTTCTTGAGATTCTATGTTACCCCATTTGGCTGTTGATTAATTAGCAATAACCTGCTTTGGGTGAGGTGGAGTGGTTAGTGTGGTGGGGGGGCGGTGCAAAGGCAAATCAGATGTCGTCCTGTCTTTCTAAAGCTGCTGCAGTGTGGGAGTTCATCAAACAAAGGTCACTGGCATTTAGTGGAGTGTTTACTGGAAGAGATGGGTCTTACTCTGGGCTCCAGAGGAGCCAGTAGGACTTGAATAGGCAGTGAGAAGCAGAGAGGGAATTCAAGGCAGGGAAACATAATGTGCAAGAGCATGGAGGTGGGAATATGCAGGGCAGTCACGGGAAGAGTAGACATTGCTTTGTCCTGGAATATACCCAAGAATAATCTCTGACTTCACTTGTTGGTAGGACCTCTCAGATTGGTTGTGACTGGGCAGCAGAGTCTGAGAGTAGCCGTTATCTCCTCCCGCTCTGTCTCTCAGCAGTCTCTGTACAACAAGAGTTCTGGTTTCTTTCCTTTAGTGCTTTAAGTTTTGCAGAGCACCGTGTATTGATTCTTACCACAATCCTGTTAAGATTAGTGCTATCATTATTATCAAATCTGTTTTACAGATGGGGAAACTGAGGTGACTTGCCTAGAATCACACAAGGAGCTAGCAAGCATCTGAGGCTGGATTTGAACTCAGGTCTTTCCAACTCCAAGTCTAGCACCTTGACACACTACCACGTAGTTGGTTAATGCTTTTAGTAAACTAAACGTAACATTTATTCAACATCTATTACTTGCCACTAGCACTAAGTGTTGCAGTGGATGGAAAAGTAAAAGCCATAGTACCTGTCCTTTAGAGGCATATGATCCAGCTAATATCATAGCATTACACATTTAAACCTGAAAGGGATCTTAGAGACCTTCGAGTCCAACTGTTTCATTTTATAGATGAGAAAATGGAGGTACAAAGGGGCAGCTAGGTAGCAAATGGATAGAGTGCTGGGCCTGGACTCAGAAAGACCTGACTTCAGATGCAGCCTCAGACACTAGCCTTGAGACCCTGGGCAAGTCACTTACCTTCTGTTCACCTTAGTTTCCTCAACTGTAAAAGGGGGATAATAAGAGCACCTATCTTGCAGGGTTGTTCTGAGGATCAAATAAGGTAATAATTGTAAAAAGTTTAGCACAGTGCCTGGCACATAGTGAGGCCTGGTCTAATAGTGAGTGCAGGCTACCTACTAAGCTCTAAATTAATTTGAAGCACTCTTGAATTGGGAGATTGGTCTTGTCCAGTTTGGGAGCTAACAGGCGCCCCCCAAATATTGCCTCTTCCTCATCGCCTTCCTCCACAGCCTTTGTTTTGTCACCCTGTTTGGCACCTTCTAGAGCCAATTGTATGTCCTTTAAGAACAAAGACGTCAAACTCATGTGAATTTACCACTTAGTTCACAGAGTACTTTGAAAACATGACACCATTTCATTTTTAAAAGCTTTGATTCCATGTTTTGTGAAATAATAATACTCCATCACGTGGTATTTTGATAAGGAAAGTTTTGGCCCATCCGTAAATTGGATACCATTGTGTTTGACATTCATGGCCTAACCCCAAATCACCCTTCTAAACTTTACCTTCTAACTGACCTCCTGTCATGGATTCATATTGAGTATTTCCTGCTTGCTCAGACTCCTGGGATCTTGGCCGACAGGTTAAGGATGTTAGGAGGTTAAAATGTGTATCTCGTCACCCCTTCTCTCTTAGGTTTTGGCGTCAGATTGGGGGCCACCTTCGGGTAGTGGAGTGTAACAGCCATGGTGTTGTGTGGGGCATCGGTTATGATCACACAGCCTGGGTGTACACTGGAGGATATGGTGGAGGCTTTTTTCAAGGTAAGCAAGGACTCATCTCCAGGCTGTTCAGTGTGGGTCACCAAGGTCCTATCTCCTGTTTGCTGATGAACTTACCATGTCCCTTTTTAACTGGTCTACGGTGTGTTTGTTCCCTGGTTTAATCCCCGTTTTGTTTTCCTACCAAATGCCTGAACTCTTGCTGCTACTGTGATGTTTACTCTCTAGCAAACAGCTGGTTGACAGGTGACCTTCAGAGATGCCAACCTCCTGGCTGAGATGAGGAAAGGGAAAGGAAACAGAGTCCCAGTGTCATGGCATTTGCTGCCTGGGGAACCTCAGGGTCTCTCCTCAGCCCCTCCTCTGTCTTATCAGTGGAGCCCCCTCACCAGCCAGCCCATCACTGCTCCTTCAGTTTGCCTGAGTGGGCATGTTTCTGGAAAGAACTGTGAAGGATGAATTTTTTTCTGCTTCCCAACCAGTTGGGCGAGTCTTGGCTTTCAGATACTTTGATATGCTGAGTAAAAGTAAGCTTTGTGGGAACACACAATTGTAGAGTGGAAAAGAAATTCTCTAGTCCAGCCTTCTCTTTTCCTAGCAGGTGAGGGGACTGAGGCACAGAGAGCTCAGGTGACTTGCCTAAGGGTGAACAACAAGCATGTGACTGAACTGGCCCTAGAAACGCAGTTTCTACTGCTCTACCCTGCCTTGGTTAGGTGGGCTTGGCATCTGTAGCTGTGAACTTGTTAGGTACCAACTGTGTGCCCAGTGTTCTGGGCTGGATCTGGGCAGGAGGGGATACATGTAAGGCACAGACCCTACCCGTGGTCTGGGACATGTAAAACAAAATGCATTATTTTCAGGTAAGCACGGGCAAGCCTGTAACCTCTGCTGGCTTTGAAATGAAGAAAGCCTGAGAATAGAACCTTATGTTCTTAGCAGTAGCAGGTTAAGCCTGTTTTCCATTGGCAGGTATCTGTCCGTGGACCCGAAGCTGGGGAGGGGGCAGGGAGTGTTGCCTGACACTTTGATTCACAGAGGACATTTCCTCTTCAGGCCTGGCCAGCAGTACCAGTAACATCTACATGCAGTCAGATGTCAAATGCGTTTACATCTATGAAAACCAGCGCTGGAATCCTGTCACGGGCTATACCAGCAGGTGAGATACAGGTAGAGGCAAAAAGAGAGAACAGTCACCACAGACTTCCAGGCAGGGGTTAGGAATGCCAGCCAGGAAGACCTGGGGGGTGTGTCCTCTCTTCTCTGAGAACCAAGGTTTGTCTTCAGGTTTGCCTGTATTCTAGTACCCATATCTTAGGGAGGGCTGGACCTGTGTTTTCAATGGTGTAGGGCACTTCCAGGTAAGAAAACTCCCTCTGCTAGAGTAGGTCTGAAATACATGGTTGTCTAGACCCCTGAGTGCCTGAGTGATTTGCTCACATTCACATAGCCAGTGTGTGTGAGAAGAAAGACTTTGAATATGGGCCCAGCAACAGACTGTACTTCCCTTTTAGGCCTCAGTAAGTACAGAAAAGACCATCATGAGGATGACCACGGGTTGAAGACGTTTTTGGTCACTGAAACTCAAAGACCAAGTCATAGAGGGACTTTCATCTATTTTGGTGGAAAGAGTACATACACACTCAAATGAAGTCATGGCAGTAGTATTAAACAAACCCATTAAAGATCTCTGATTTAATCATCTTATGAACTTCAGTGTGGGAGGTCCTTTCACTGAAACAGATTTCAAAATATCTGTGACTCAGTAGAAGAGTCCTAGGAAGGCTGAGACACATAGAGGTTCAGTGATTTATATAGCTAGTAATATATCTGGAGCTAGATTTGAACCCAGGTCTTCCCGAATCCCAGTTTAACACTGGATTGATTATATCATGCTCCCCTGGAAGTATTAGTACGTGGAAATATTTCTATCATTTCCTTTGAAATTTATTTGGGTGGTGGGTGGAGGTGGTCCAGAACTGTGATTCCACTGGTATGAGGAATTCCTGGTGTGGAAATTCCCTTTACTGATGCGGACAGGGAACTGAGCTATAACTTTATACCTTTAGAGAGATACCTAGGGCCTCTGAAGGGTTAAGTGACTTGCTTGTGATCACACATCCAGTATATGTCAGAGGCAGTACTTGAATCTAGCTCTTCTCACCTTGAATACAGGCCCTCGATCCACTACACCGTGCTGTATGCTATCTTCATACAGGGTGTCCCAGAAGTCTTACTAAGACATTTGGGACACCCTGTATAAGATAGATGCTGTTAGCCATAAATGTTTGTGTTATCACCATCACCAATGTTAGAAATGGGTTCTTCTGTAACTTACATTGTACAAAATACATTACTTTTTAAAGGAGTTTAAATCATAGGTGCTTTTTTAAAAATCAAATTTTATGTTTTTTTCTCTCCTCATACCTTAGGGTATGAGGTATCACCCCTAAGTGATTTTTTTTAGCCCTCTCTCCCCATTTAAAAAAAGAAAAGAAAAAAAAAACCCTTACACATACATAGTCAAGCAAATAACTTCCTGCACCAGTCATTTCTAAAGATCTTTCTGCATCCTTAATCCATCACCTTTCTGTTATTTTTCCTACAAATGTCAATTCTCATCCCTGAGAAGGAGAAAAGGAGCAGGTACTATCATCTCCATTTTACACAGAAAAATACTGAGGCCCAGAGAGGTTTACGTGATATAAAATTACATTGCAAGTCAGTAGCAAGATCTGGATCCAGAGCCTTAACCCTAGCCTACACTAGATAATGACAGTATAATTTATCTAGGCAGAGAGCATAAAGCCCTTGTAACAAGGGAGAGGCATGCATGGGTGGCAGGAGGCCATAACTCCAGGGAAGAAGGGATACAGAGCCCACCGGAGGTGTAGAAAAGACGTTGGGATGGCCACTTGTTTATTGAACCCTGGATTGAAGTGGAAGCCTTGTAATCATGAGTGTTGGTGAGAGTGATGTTTGCCCCTCTCAATCATCTTGTTTACAGAATCAGCAGCATGAGCCTTAAAGAAAAAAAGGACTCTGTGGGTTCTGAGGATTAATTTAATTTTGCTTTGTTTTAAATCCTTGAGATGAGACAGCAAGAGCAGCTCTGTTGGCTGGTAAAGTACCTTAGCTCCCTCCAAAGTTAGCGAGCAGACCCTCCATACATTAGAACCTACCTTAGAGTTTCTTAGACACCAGGTTAGAGGGTGCCAGGAAATTGTCCCTAGCACTGATAGTCTTTCCAGCCCAAATGGAAAATGAGGATTGGGACTCTAATGGTCTAGTTGTTTTAGGAGAGATGCAGAAAGTTGAGTGGTCTCCAGGAACTGTATTAGCTGTAACCGTCATGCAGGTCACATCCTAGCAGCTCATCTATAGCTCATCAGTAAATGGTCTGGTCTGGTGTGAACTAGTAGCCTCCATTTCCTCTTCTCCCCTCCTTCTGGAGATGACTTGAGACAGGCAAGTACCCAGCCTGCAGGAACAGCCTGGCTTAAGACTTAGGTAGGCCTTGGATCCAGGTGTTCTTGTTCAGGGACATTTTGTCTTAGTGTCATCAGACCCATCCCACAGTAGGTGTGGGGTCTTTTTTTCCTGTTGCTTTGGGGACCCTTTGAAGGTCTCTATTGTGTATCTCGTCCCTTCTTCTTGCCTCATTGCAGGGGTCTGCCTACTGACCGCTACATGTGGAGTGATGTGACTGGGCTGCAAGAGTGCACAAAGGCCAACACCAAGCCTCCCTCCCTCCATTGGACATGGGTAAGTCCTGGGCTCTGCACTTCGTGTCATCTGGCTTAGGGAGGTAATGCTAGCACAAGGAGGAATTTTTAAAAATTAATTTTAATTTTTAATTTAACAGGCATACATTTTGTCCCCTTCCTACTCACCGCAATTGAAAAAACAACAACAAAATCCTTGTAATTGTAACAAATATGCACAGGCAAACAAAACAAATTCCCCATTGGCCATGTCCAAAAATATATATCTTTTATCTTAAATCCATTAGGGGCGGCTAGGTGGTACAGTGGATAGAATAATGGCCCTGGAGTCAGGAGGATCTGAGTTCAAATTCGGCCTCAGATACTTGACATTTACTAGCTGTGTGACCCTGGGCAAGTCACTTAACCCCGATTGCCTCCCAAATATTTACTTTTTAAAGAGGCCTATTCACTGAATGGGCATTACCTTACTCAAAGTGAGAACCTGAAAAGACCTTAGCCTGAAAGGGCCAGAGCCTCCTGATGCATCCTGGGCCATCTCCAGTTGTCCTGGTGAATATCAGGCCACTGGACCCAAATGGCTCTGGATGAGAAAGTGAGGCTGGTGACCTTGCACAGCCCTCCCTCCCTCAAGTCGAAGTCAACTGCAAGTCATGTCATCATTTCCCTGATGTCATGGTCCTCTTCAAGAATGAAGAACAAACACACATAAATCCATTACCTCCTAGTCATGAGGTAGGTAGCATTCTTCATCCTGAATCATCTGGGATTGTGGTTAATCATTGCATTGATCAGAATTAAATCCTTCAAAGTTGTTTATCTTTACAGTGTTATTATATAAATTGTCTTGGTTCTGTTCACTTCACTCTGCCTCAGTTTATATAAGTACCCCCAGGTTTCTCTGAAACCATCCTTTTCATCATTTTTTAAAATTTAATTTTTTTAATTAACAAAAATCTACTTTCCCTCCCATCTTGCCCTCTTCTCTTTATTGAAAAAAAAAAAAACCAAAATTCTTGTAACAAATACTCATGTGAAACAAAACAGATAGCCCCCAGTGGCCATGTCAGAAAAGCATCTTATTCTGCACCCTGAGTCTATAGCAATTCTCTTGTCAGGAGGTGGGGGGTAGCATGCTTTAGCATCTGTCTTTTGGAATTGGTCACTGCATTGATTGGCATTCTCTGGTCTTTAAAAGCTGCTTGTCTTGTTGTTACCATATGTAAATTGTTCTTCCGATTCTATTCGCTTCACTCTGCATTAGTTCATGCCAGTGTACCAGGTTTCTCTGAAACCATGCCCTTTCATCATTTCTCGTAGTATATCATATATCATAAATTGTTCATTCATTCTTCAATTGATGGGCACCCTGTACAGGAAGGACTTGAGGAAGGGAGGAGAAAGAGCTCCTAACAGCATTCTCTTCTTACTCTAGGTTTCCGACTGGTATATTGATTTCAACATTTCTGGTGGAACTGATCGAGAAGGATGGCAGTATGCAAGTGATTTTCCATCGTGAGCATCTTCCATTTCTAGTTGCATTTAGTGAAGCATTATTGGGAAACCATTCATTTATAAGACTGAAAGGGACCTCCAGAAGTTAATGTCCTCAGACAGCTGATTGACTAAATCCTCCCTTATTAAAGATCTCTGGGGAGGCAGAGGAGGGCTGCAGATGCCCATCCTAGCATATTTTCATGAATATTTTCATGAACTTCCTCCTTATGTGTAGCCAAAATTTCTGCAGATTAAATTTAAATCCATTTCTCCTTGTTCATGCTTTTATGAACATGAAAAACAACTGGTCAACAGACTTTTAATAGCTAGCATTTTTATAGCTCTTCAAGGGTTTCAAAGTACGTTGTATAAATTATCTCACTTGCGATTTCTCATAAAAACCCTTCGTGTAGTTAACTATTGAATATTCAAGTAACTAAGTCAACACTTCTTCCTCCTCCCTTCTTCCTTCAAAGTTCAGTTGCTCTACATGTCATAGGACTTGTGATTTCCTGCTATTCAGAGGCCTCAGATAGTTACTGTATGTCTAGTGTGAGATTGTAGGATTTTAGGATCTTCCTTAAATACCATATATTAGTGGCATGTATGTTAACCTTTTAAGGTTAAAAAAAAAAAACTCATTCCCCAGACTGTCCCAGACACTGAAGCTGAACCTTCAAAGCAGCAGCGGTGAACAATTACAATTTGTTAATAAGCTAAAGAGTGGAGAAGACGACTTGTGCTGGTGTGATCACCCATTGGTGGATTTAGATTGCTTTAGGAGGAAACTGGGGGAAGCCCTGTAGGAGCAGCTGTTCAGAGAAAGTTGGAAAAAGAGGGTCAACCTACCCTCTTTTTATACAGAAACATTCAAGATTTCCTCCTGCTCAGTCAGTTTATGCTCTTTGATATGTGGTAGTATCTATTAGGTGGTCCTCACATGTGTTACTTACTAAAGAGCTGGTCGAAATTGAAATGAAAAACTACATAGGGAAAAACAGAAATGGGTATTAGATAGAAAAGGCCTATTTGAAAAGAGCTGCCTTAGTCTGAATGCAGATTGAAGCATACTATTTTCTCTTTTTTTTTGTTTTCTCTTTCTCATGGTTTTTCCCTTTGGTTCTGATTCTTCTTTCACAATATGATTAATGTGGAGGTATGTTTAATATGATCGTATAAATATAGCCTATATCAGATTGATGCCATCTTGAGGAGCGGGGAAGGGAGAGAGGGGAAAAAATTTGGAACTCAAAATCTTTTTTTTCGCATTGAATTAATTTATACACTAGTCAAGTTGTGGAGAAGAATTATCACCAATGGAATGAATCATGAGAAAGAAGAAACAGAACCAAAAAACAAAAACCCAAAAACAAAAACAAAAGAGAAGAAAAAAAGGCGAGCATGTAGTGTGCCTCAATCTGCATTCAAACTTCACAGTTCTTTCTCTGGATGTAGATAGCATTCTCCATCGTGAGTCCCTTGCACCTTGTGTTGCTGAGAAGAGCAAAGTCTGTCAGGGTTGGTCCTCACGGAATCCATTTATCTGTGGTTGTGTACAATGTTCTCCTGGCTCTGCTCTGCTCACTCAGCATTATGTCGTGTAGGTTTTTCCAGGTTGTTACAAAGTCCGTATCATCCCCATTTCTTATGGCACAATAGTATTCCTTTACCTTCATATACCACAGCTTGTTCAGCCATTCCCCAATTGATGGGCATCCCTTTGATTTCCAATTCTTGGCTACCACAAAAAGAGCCACTATAAATATTTTTGTACATATGGGTCCCTTTCCCTCTTGTGTGATTTCTTTGGGATACAACCCTAGAAGTGGTATTGCTTGGTCAAAGGGTATGAACATTCCTATGGCCCTTTGGGCATTGGAACTCAAAATCTTATAAAAGTGAGTGTTGAAAACTAAAAATAAAAAAAAAATTTAAAAAGAGATGCCTTAAAGCAGATCTGGTCACAGTTCTGAAAGAGTTTCCTAATAGAGATTTCCCATGAGAATTGTCACTGTCATTGCTGTCATAGCTAGTGAGTAGTAAGTATACATAGATAAATAGGCTAGGAACAGGACCTGCAATTTTATTGGTAGAGAGAATGCCCAGGTGAGGAGATTCCCTCTCCCAGTACAGGTCAGCACCTTCAGTGCGACATAAAATCCTAAAGAATGGCCTTATACTCTGAGATTAAGTGACTTGCCTAGGGTGACAGAGACACTATGTGTCAGATTTGGGACTTGAACCCAGTTCGTCCTGATTTTGATGCCAGCTAGCTCTATTGACAATGCCAAAATACTTCTTGTCCAAAAATAATATAATAATATGAGCTTTTCTTTGTAATGATACCTCTCACCCACTCTCCATAAGACATATTCTTTGAGGCATTTTCCCCCTAGTGGGGCTGACTCATTCCAGATCTCTCCCTTTTTACATAGCCTGTTCCCCTTTATAACTAAGACAGTCAATAAGGGATCAGTGCTGCAGTCTGTGGCTGTGGAATTGAATTAATTCAGCAAGTATTGTTAAGGATCTGCACTGTGCAAGGCACCTGTGTTAGGCACTGGGCATACGAGTACAAAGAATGAGACAGTCCCAGCTTGCAAGGAGTTAACATGTCCCTGGAAAAGACTGCCTGTGTGCCTGTGTGTGTGTGTGTGTGTACATACTGGAGGTCAAGGCTGGCCCAAATGGTCCTTTGGCTTTTCAGGTGAGCGAATTGGACCAGAGGGGGCTCATCCATTGGATCAACAGTTAAGAGAAAAGAAGACCACAGTCACTTTGGCAGCCCCAGAGCCAGAGTTTTCAAGTTCTCTGATGTGACCATACTCTGATGTGAACCTTACTCATTTCAACAAGTTTTCATTAAGTGCCTACTGTGTGCCAATAACTGTGTTAGACTCTGGGCATACAAAGATAAGATGGCCCCTTCCCTGTCCCTTCTCTTCCTTCCTTTATCCTTCCCTTCCCTTCAGGCGTAAACCTTAATAACTTTCCTTTAGGCAGGGTTCTAAGGGTAGATGTAAGGATTGCAAAATGGTCCCCCTTCCTAAGTTTAAAAGGACCCTTAAAGCTTCCTAGGAAGAAAGAGAATCGCTTCTTTAATTAGCTTTGTTTTCCACAAATGAAGCTTTAGCACTTAAACATTCAGCTTGAATTTTACCATTTTTGTGCTTATGGAAATGTTGGTATTCTCATAGTATTAAATGAGGATTTTTCCCCCTGCATGTATAGACTGTAAGCATCTTCAAGGCAGGGATCATGTCTTCTACTTCAGGGTCTCCCATAGGACTTGAACAGATACTCAGTAAGTGATTATTAATTAACCAGCTGACCAAGGGAGGGGGGAAGAATGCACACTTGTAGGAGCAGTATCTCACAACCACCAAGTTGTTTGGGAAAAAGAGATTTTGAAGCTAAGCTGTATTAAAAATTCTCTTTCTGTCCACAGGTCTTATCATGGATACAAAACCATGAAGGATTTTGTCAGACGGAGACGATGGGCAAGGTAATAGTGGGGAGCCAAAGGAGGGTGGGTACCATCTTCTCTTCCAACTGCTGGGAATTCTCTGGCTTCTCATACCTTTTGGAAGAAGAGAGAGCAAATCAGAGGGGGAAGTAGAATCAAAGTAAATGTCAAACCAGGAAATGCCCTCAGGTCCCCAGTGCTCCCTTGTTTTCTCAAGTGTTTATTTTCAAGAACAAATAAGAGAAATGTCACTGTCTGGCTGTGCCCTTTGTGGGCAGAGCAGGGCTGGGGCTCCCAGAGGAGCTGAGAACTCATAAGAGGCAGGAGCAAACTAGAGAACAGCAACAAAACCTGGGGAGTGTCTGATCCCCAGATCTCAATCAGGCAACAAGTATGCGCACCTACTGTGTGCTAGGTGGAGTCAGTTAAATAGCTCAGTGGGTAGAACCCTAGGGCTAGGAGTCAGGAAGACCCGAGTTCAGACCTGTCCTGAGACACTCAATTAGCTGTGTGACCCTGGGCAAGTCACCTAACCTCTGTTTGCCTTAATCCACTAGAGAAAGAAATGGCACACTACTCCAGTGTCTTTGCCAAGAAAACCCTATGGACGTCCATGGAGCCACAAAGAGTCAGACATGACTGAACCACAGCCATAGCATGCTAGGCACTGGGGATATAGCTCCTACTACCTATTCATTGCTTCCCTTTTAAGATATTAATTGGAAGAAGCCAGGAAACCCAATAAAAGTGACAAAATCCAGTTCTAGGCATGGCCTGTGTCTGAGTGACCTCACCTTCCCTGGTAGTAAGCTTGTAGATTCTGCCCCAAATTGTTAAACAATAAAAAACCCAGGCTACATCAGCAGCATCGAGACCTCCGTGTGAGTCATGGTTTTTAGGATAGAGATTGGACCTTTGACTTCGTTGATATAGTGAAGAACCTTTTCTACCAAGCCCAGTCAGTACCTTCTCTGCGGCTGATAGTCTTAGAGAGTTGCCTGATGTGCTAAGAGGCTGGGACTTACCCAGGGTGTTGCAGTTAATATGTGTCAAAGGCAGGACTTGAACCCAGATCTTCCTGGGCCAATTATGTCTACTTCACCCTGCTGCCTCTCTCGTGGTTCTTATGAAATAGACCTTGAGAGGCCTATGCGTTTGCAAGATAGGAGAGCTGGACTTCATGGTTTTGGTGTTTGTTTTTCCTCTTATGCTCAGGAAATGTAAGCTGGTGACCAGTGGGCCCTGGTTGGAAGTCGCCCCCATCTCTCTCGGGGATGTCTCCATCATCCCTGGTTGTGAGGAAGGCAGCAAGGATTCGATTGCCCTTTGGGCCATCAGTGACAAGGGAGATGTTCTCTGCAGACTGGGCGTATCAGAGCTCAATCCAGCGGTAAGAGCCTTTCTCCTCCCTTTGGTTCGTTTTTCTATGCGATTTTCTTACAACTGGGGACTGTCCCTTTTAGCAATTCTGATTCAATGTCCAGGGCTTTCTTCTAGAGAGGTCTAAGTGTTGAGTTTGGGGGCGGGCTTTTCAAGTACTCCCCACAGGAAGATCTGTTGAACCAAGCAGATTGCAGGAAAGAATGGCAGCTCTCCCTCGTAGGCTTTCACTGGATTTACATAGAGTTAAAAAAGAGCTCAAAGGCACCTTACATGTTGTCTAGACCTGTCCTCATTTTACCAGTCCTGAGGTAATGGAAGCCCAGAGGGATGAAGGGACTTGGCCAAGGTCACACAGCTAGTTAGAAAAAGGGGGTGGGACTAGAATACAGACTTTTCATTCTCAGGCCACCATTCTTTTTACTACCACACACAGGCCTAATACATCTGGAGTCCATCAGCAGGTGAATGAGGGAATTTTGTAACGATAGACAATTCTTTTTAAAAACGATCCACCAGAACAAACAGAAACTTCTGAAATACAACAGAAGAATTGACAGAGCTTGTAGTCAAACATAGGTGTTCACAAGTAGGTTCTGCCTCGAGGCCTTGTGCTGGAGATGGTGGAGGAGAAAGGGGGACATTGATCTTGGAGGTCTGAATATAAGGTTTCTCCCTGGAAGGAGTGTCCCTTCTAAACCAATCAGAAATAGTTTCCAAGAAAGGATAAGGACTGAGCTTAATAATGTTACTAGGATCATACTTGACAGGTCTTGCCCTTCACAGTTGGATAGGCCCTGTACTTTTCCAAATGACAGGAGGAATAACAGTGACCTGTTTAATCCCTGGAAATTCTGCATTAGTGAACTAGCATTGTTCAAGCTTTCCTGGCCTCCTTGGGAGAAGCTGTCCCTCTGTGGCTGGGTATCTCACAGACAAAGCTCTGATGATGCTACCTCAGCTGCTACCTGCATGCCTTGGTGACCCCCAGTCCCTGTGGGTTAGAGTCCCCTTGGGTCTTATCCCTTTCAAAAATGTTCTTTCTCTCGAATTACCCAGGGTTCGTCCTGGCTGCATGTTGGCACGGATCAGCCTTTCATTTCAGTCTCTGTCGGGGCTTTTTACCAGGTCTGGGCCGTGGCCAGAGATGGCTCAGCATTCTACAGGGGCTCTGTGTCCCCCAAGCAGCCAGCTGGTAAGTGAAGCTGTGCTCTGAGCAGGGCCAGAGTAGAACTAGCTGTCATCTTGTATCCTCCTGCTTATTACACAGTAGATATAGCCATCAAGATGTGGACATTGTGAAAGGCTCAGAAAGCCTCTTGGAATGGATTCTGTTTTAGCCTAAGGAAATCCTTTTTTCTCCTAGCCAATTTTATAGATAGGTGTTTCCCAGATAATCTGAAAATTGCTCCCATACTTTGCGAACTTTTAGTGGTTATATCCTAATGTTGTCTGAATCAACATCTTACTTCAACTTCCTCACAAAGGAAAAAGTCACAGATCATAACAGCTGGCCATTAGCCTGGTGCCTGATTCGTTTGGGATTTTTTTGTAAGTTAAGAAAG
The DNA here is from genome assembly GCF_011100635.1 of Trichosurus vulpecula. NCBI lineage: Eukaryota > Metazoa > Chordata > Mammalia > Diprotodontia > Phalangeridae > Trichosurus > Trichosurus vulpecula. The sequence goes on from NC_050573.1 coordinate 539,763,301, forward strand.
AGAGAGTAGTGTTTTGATGATGACAACTTGTCAAAGAGTAGTCATTCACTCAGTAGATCTTTATCAAGTGCCTAGTAGGATGATGGATGAGGCACTGTGTGGTAGAGCCCCAAAAGGGAATCCAAAGATGAATAAGAGATGATGCCTCCCCTCAAGGAGCTTACCGTCTAGTAAAGTAATACCTATACATAACCAAATATAGTTCAAAGCAAAGTGTACTTAATGTATGAGAGAGGTCCAAAGCACTGCATGATTTCAGAGGAGAGAAAATTTGACTTCTAGTTGGGGGCATCTCAGAGACTTCTTGGGGGCAAGAGGTAGCATTTAAACTGGGCTTTCAAAGCAGAATGGCAGTAGGCCTTGGTGGGTATGGGCATTCTAGGGATGGGCAGCAAGAGAAAAGAGGCACAAATGTAGGCCACTGTAGGATGTTGTCAGAGAATGCAAATAGTTCAGTTTGGCTGGAGTGTTGAGTATATGAGGAAGGGCCTGTTCTGGGTTGGGTCTGACTCAGGCCAGTTTCCCAGTAGTTAACGTTTGATATTGGAATGAAATGAGACACTTGAAGGTCATGCAGCAGCTGACAAAAAATGTCCTTAGCCGTAACAGGATATTCAACAGGGCTATGCATTGATGACACCCGGAGGAGATTAAGCTGATCGAAGCTCCCCTGTCTGAATTAGTTGCTCATCATGCTCCAGCAGCCAAGCATCAGAGCATGCCCAGAACTCCTCTCAGCTGTTTTGTACTCAGATGACCAGAAGGTGGTGTCAGTGGCCCGAGCCCTTACTCCCCCTGTGCCAATCAAATCTTGAGGATGTTTTCAATACCTTTTCAAGAAAAACTAGCTTAACTTGCTAGTTAAGCTGGGTTGGGGGAAGGGGAGAGTGGAAGGGGAGAAGTAGAAGGTACCTTGGACCACAGGGTCATAATGGGGCTGGAGATGTCATTTGGAGCCAAAGTGTGGTGGACCTTGAATGCCAGGCCCTCTGCAGTAGAGAAAACTGTATGATCAGTTATCTATTAAAAAGACTAGTCTGGCATAAGTATGTGTAGGATAGAATGCCAATGGAGAGACTACAGGTGAGTTGGTAATCTGTTTTAGTCTTCCAGAGACCTCAACTAAGGCAGTGACAGAAAGAGTGGAAAGTACTGTAAAGAGAGAATCTAAAAGGCTTTGGTGCTTCATTGGATATCCAGGGAGTGAGAAAAAGTAAAAATGATCCTCCTCTGAGGGTACCACCTGGGAGGTAGGATCCTGAAAAGCCATCATCACACTGACGTCCATTTAGGCCATCAGCAAGTACTTATTAATCACCTGCTATGTGCTAGGCACTATACAAGGCCCTGAGCATACAAAGATAAAAATAGAAAGTCCCTGTCTTCAGGGAGCTTATGGTCTACTGGGCAGATATACCATGTTTGTAGATAAGTAAATGTAGGATATATACAAAATAAATACACAATAACTGGGGACAACATCATTCCCTCAAAAAACAATTGGGGGAATCATACTAGACTTTGTGAACTGGGTCTTGGAGAAAGCTAGAGATTCTAAGAGACAGAGGTGAGGAGGGAGAGGGGTGAGGGACTCTGGGCAAAGGTGCAGAGGGGAGACATGGGATATTTCTGGAGAACGGCAAGTAGGCTGGAGCATAGGCTATTCTGTGGAGAATAATGTAGAATTATCTCGGAAAGATGGGTTGGGACCAGATTATGAAGAGCTTTCGATGCCAAACAAAGAGGAATTTATACTTTTATCATAAAAGCAATGGGGAGCCCCTGAAACTTCTTGAGCTGAGGAATGCTGAGGTCAGACCTGGGCTTTAGGAATATCTGTTGGCAATCATGTGGAAGATAAGTTGAAGAAGGGAGAGACTGAGGCAGGGAGACCAGTGAAGTGAGGAGGGGGCTTCAGTGTGGCTAGAGGGAAGGGAATGACTGAGGGATGTTGGGAGGGTAAACTTGAGGAGACCTGGCCACTATTGGACACTGAGGGGTGATAAGGGAAAATTCTGGTTATAACCTTGAGGCTGATTATTCTGTGAGCTCCTTTCTACTTAGGATTATTTCCCTTGCCCTGTGTTAACAAGTTCCAGCTTCCTTGTCCCCTACTCTCTGTCGCTCAGTACTCTCCTGCAGCTCTCCTGCAGCGTCTCAGAACTTGTCAGTTCCTGTCATTGCTCTGCTCTTTCCACTGCACTCCTGGAACCCTGATCCATTCGACTTTGGTTCTGTTTTCAGATCTTCCCCCTCTCAGGGATCCCTGAGAATAGGGACTGTTTATGTTTTTGTATCCCCTATACCTAGCCTAGAGCCTGGTTTACAAGAGGAGCTCAGTAAAGGCTCGCTGAGTGATCTTTGACTACTTCCAGGCTTCCCATCCAGTCATAACAATAAAGCACTTTGTCTTAATCTCTGCTTGTGCCTTCCTTGTGGCACGTACACTTACACGTGTACATCCCATATCTCCGCAGTTAGGCTCTAAGGTCCTTGTCATTTCTTGTTTTTGTCTTTCCATCAAGCATGCTCCCTTATTTTATACTAAGGACCAAATAAGTGTTTGCAGAATTAAATTGGTATCATTAATAGAAGTAGGGAAATCATGAGGAAGAACAGATTGGAGCAAGACAGTGACTTCAATATTTGACACATTAAGGTGTAGGTAATGCAAGTTTGGAGTTTAAAAAATGGAGCTAGAGGATTTTTTTAGGATGGAGCTGGAGATTTGGGTGCCCTACACTTGGCTGAAACTATGGATGAGTGGATGAGACCACTGAGGAAGAACACAAGAGTAATCCTCTTGGATTCTTCCTATGGAGGAGCCTTATGGAGGCCTCTATTAAGGGTGTGGGAAGAGGAAGAAGATGAGTGAAGGAGAACAGGAGACAGAAATAGTCAGGGAGGTAAGGGAAGAACAGTGAGAGAAGCCCACACATGCCACAGTGAGCTAGGAGAACAAGGTCTTCAGAATGGAGGATTAGAGAATCACCGGGACCTGAGAAAGCAGGTTCAGTAGAATGGTAGGGACAGAAATCGACTTAGAAGGAAAGCCTGGACCCTGAAATTCATGCCTAATTTGGACCTCTCTTGCCCCTTTTCTGTTTTTCCTAAAGTCAAGGACAAGAAGACAGCTTTAAATCATTCTCTACTTTGACAAGGCTACCTTCTTAGTAATTAGTAATTATTAGTAATATCGTTGCATGGAGGACAGGAATGGGGTAGGAGAACTGTGTGTTTGCTGTTGTTATTCCTGAACTGCAGTTTACAAGATGGGTTTCTGGTTTTAGGTGACTGTTGGTACCACATTCCTTCTCCTCCAAAGCAGAAATTAAAGCAGGTGTCAGTGGGACAGACATCAGTATATGCACTAGATGAAAATGGTAAGTTGTTTTTGATTCTTCTTAATTGTTACAGTTCATCAAAGTGTGACAGGCCTTTGAGAGGAAATAGATCTTTTGTGAAAAGCTGCAGACTGGGAATTAGGAGACTGAGATTCTAAGTTCTACTCTGCCCACACTAGCTGTTGACCTGAGTAAGCAAATCATTCAAGGGGTATCATGCCCATTTAACAGGTGAGGAAATCAAGGCCTTAATTTCCTAAATTCTCTAAAATGGAAATAATATTACCTGCCTTATCTACCTTATAGGATCAGATGAGATATTAGATGGAAAAGTACTTTGAAAAAATCAAAAGCACTCTTTAAATGTATGTTATTATTACCATCTGCATAGTTGTTGGAAAAAAGTGGTTTTTTAATTATTTTTTCCCCAATTACATCTTAAAACAATTTTTTGCACATTTTTTAAAAAAGTTTTGACTTTCAAATTCTGTCCCTTCCTTTGCCCTCCCTGAGACAATAAGCAATCCAATATAGGTTATACATGTGCAATCATGTAAAACATTTCCATATTAGTCATTTTCTACAAAAAGACTTTTCAACAAAAAAAAGAAAGAAAAAGAGAAAGAAAGAAAAGTAGTATGCTTCAATCTGTATACAGACAGTGTCACTTCTTTCTCTGGAGGTGAATAGCACACTTCATCATGAATTCTTTGGGATTGTCTTGGATCGTTGTATTGCCGAGAATGGCTAAGTCATTCATAGTTCTTCATTATACAGTATTGCTGTTAGCCTGGACAACATTGTGCTGGTTCTCTCACTTCACTTTGTATCATCAGTTCATGCAAGTCTTTACAGGTTTTTCTGAAATCATCCTGCTTGTTATTTCTTATAACACAGTAATATTCCATCACAATCATATAGCACAGCTTGTTCAGCCATTCCCCAATTGATGGGCATCCTCTCAATTTCCAATTCTTAGCCACCACAAAAAGAGTTGCTATAAATATTGGAAAAAGCAATTCTTAATTGGCTTTTCAGAAATTGTGATTATCCATGTTGCCAAGAAGTAAACAGAGTCAAAAGTACCCCGGATTGACCATATGACAAGAAAACCACTCAAGTGATTGTGAAAAAGAGAGATGGATAGTCAACTTCTGGGATGCTGAATGGCGTAGTTAACTCCTCACATTTTGGTGAGGGCTCCAGACTTTGCTCTTCAGAGTCACTAAGGGATCAGGTCACTGATAACATATGGTCCTAGAAGAAAATCTTAAGAAAGACCCACGTGTTGGCAGGACATCACCTAATGACAAATATGGTTACGCTTGCTTCTGTACAGTGGCAGATCTTCAAGTTCATTGTAAATGAGGAAAGGCCCAATTTTTTAAAAAATGTTTTATTGAAATCCTTTGTCTTTTCATCATAGTCATTTTTCATTCCACCTCTCCCTCTCCCCCTTCATCCATCATCCCTTGTACAAAGAAAAACAAACAAGATTTCTGTTTGACAACATAAGCAATACAAATTGTCCCAGAAGTCTTAGTGCAGCTTTAAGCTTTAATAAGGTAAAATAGCACTAAGACTTTTGGGGCACCTTGCATTCTGTTCTGGCGGTTTCCTACCTCTTTGTTTGAGGGAAAAGATTTGTTTTGTTATTTCTTCTCTAGGATTGGCTTTTTCCCCCTGTTACTCAAAGTTTAGCTTCCTCTTAGGGGTTTTTTCGCTTCCATTGTTGTAGTCACTGTTCTCTTGGTGAGTCTCATTTCCCTCTGTAGCATGGTACAGTGGAAGACCGGATTTGGAATTCGAAGACTTGAATTCACATCTCAGCTCTGTCACTTTTATATCCTTGGACAGATCTCTTCTTCACTGTTAAACAAAGGGATTGGACTAGATGGTTTCTAAGGTCCCTTCGGGATATAAATCTGCGATCCTATGATCGTTTCATACAGATCTTCTCATATTTCTTTAAAGTCCTAGTATTCAACATTTTTTTCCTGCATAATCTTGACATTAAGAAAATAAAACACACACAAACATTTTACTGGGTGTGATCCCAATTACCAGGGAGGCCAGGGCTTGTGGGTCTCTTGAGCTCAGGAGTTATGAGCGACAGTGGATATACACTTCTCAGTGGGCTCTCTACTCTAGGTCAGCATCAGTACAGACAGCTGCTGTTGCCGGGTAGAGTGGGCCACCAGGTTGCCTGAGGCGGAGTCAGAGCTCCCATGTCAATCAGTAGTGGGATTGGTCTCCTGAGTAGCCCCTGAGCTTTCAGCCTGTATAAAATAGGGAGACCCAGTCTTTAAAAAAATTGTTTTTAACTTTCACCAATCAATAGGTACCTGCTTTGTTTCTAGTTCTTTGCTACCACAAAGAATGCTGCTTAGTATTTTCATATATGTACATATACATATACACACACACACATACACACACATATACATACATACATACGTATATGCCTTTTCCTTTGATTTTTTGGAAGGGAAATATATGCTCAGGGTAAGATTGCTGGGTTAAAGGTATGGGCAATTTAGTCACTTTTCCTGCATAAATTATAGATCGTTTAACCACTGTAGAGTTCACCAATAATATGCCTGTCTGTCCATAGCCCATCAAAGATGGACTGTTAGCATATTTTTTCATTTTTGCCAATTTGCATGGAGTGAAGTGCGACCTCACGGTTGTTTTCATTTGTATTTTTCTCCCTAGTTATTTGGAACATGTTTTCATGTGGTCATTTGTAATTTGTGAATAATATTTTGAGAATCGTTCATGTTCTTTGGCACTTTATCAAGGAGTAACTCTTAGTATATTAGTTTCAGTTCCCTATACATTTTGTACATCGGACTTTGGAATCAGATATTTTCCCATTTTACTTCTATCTGCATTGAGTATTCCTGCAAAAGACTTTTAAGTTTATGCATTCAAAATTATCTTTTACTTTTTGTGTTTATATATGCCTTGTTTGGTGAAGAATTCTTACATTAAACTATGCCCAATGGCCTATAAAACTGCATATCCTTTAATCCAGCAATACCACCACTAGTCTATATCCCAAAGATATTTTTTAAAAAAAAGGGAAGAGGACCTATTTGTACAAAAAGATTTATAGCAGCTCTTTTTGTAGTTGCTAAGAATTGGAAATTAAGAGGATGCCCATCAGTTGGGGAATGACTAAACAAGCTGTGATCTATGACTGTGATGGAATATTTGTGCTATAAGAAATGACAAGCAGGATGATTTCAGAAAAACCTGGAAAGACTTATATGAACTAATGCAAAGTGAGGTGAACAGAACTAGGAGAATGTTTTACACGGTAACCGTATTATTGTACAGTGGAGAACTGTGAATGATGTAGCTATTCTCAGGAATACAGTGATCCAAGACAATTCCAAAGGACTAATGATGAAGCATGCTATCTGCCTCCAGAGAAAGAACGAATATTGTTTGAATACAGAATGAAGCATGCTATTTTTCACTTTCATTCTTTTTCTCTTATTCAAGCCTGCTTATACATAATAACTAATATGAAAGTGTTTTACATGATTGTACTTGTATAACCATCTGATTGCTTACCATCTCAGGGAAGAGAGGGAGAGATACAATTTCGAATTCAAAACTTTAAAAAAATGTTAAAAAATTGTTTTAACATGTAATTAAGGAGAAATAAGATATATTTTTTAAAATTCTCACCTTAACCTTAATTTTGAATTTGTCTTATTCTCTTCAATTTTTTTATGATGTGACTTTTTAGATCCAATTCATGTCTCCATTTAAAGCTTATTATGGTAAATGGTATAAGGTGCTGGTCTAAACCTATTTTCTGCCAAAGTGCTTTCTAGTTTTCCTAGCAGTTATTTTTAAAAGGGTTCCTCCCCTCTGTAATTTATTTACTTGGGTTAATCAGATACTGGATTACTGTTTTCAGTTACTTCTGTTTCTTGCCTATATCTGTTTCACTGATGTGTTTTTCTGTACCAGTACCAAATAGTTCTGATGGCTGCTGCTTTATTTCCCTTGAGATTCTAGACTTTTTATTCTTCCAAATGAAGTTCATTAGTTTGTAACCCTTGGTAATTTAGTTTAGCACAAAATATGTAAATTAATTTAGGGAGTATTATCATTTTTATTCTATTAGTATGGTCCCCCCACATACAGTAAATTTCTCTTCAATTATTTGACAGTCTTTTTAAAAATTCTGTAATTGTATTTATTCTGAATTTTGTGTGTACCTTGATAGGTAAGCATCCACATATATTAAGAATTTTACAGTTATTTTGAATGGAATTCCTCTTGTTATTATTTCTTTGTGGATTTTGTTAGTACATTAAAGAAATGCTGATGATCTTCCTGGATTTATTTTGTGTTTTGTAGCCCTGCTGTAACTATTAATTGTATCAGTTTCTTTGCTGATTCTCTAGGGTACTCTAAGTATACCATTGTCTTATCTATAGAGGTAATTTTGCATCCTCTTTGCCAATGTTTATTCCTATGATTTCATTATCTTGTCTGGTGATTGTAGCTAGCATTGCTAGAACTGTGCTAAATAACAGTGAGAAGAAAGAGCACGAGGAGCCCCATTTATACTTCCTGATGGTTTAATTTGCATTCAGATTTAATAGGGTTTCCGGGTAGGGAAATAGAAAACAAAGGTAGTTTTCTCTCCAGTCTGTCATCTCCATATGAAATGAGATTATTATGTTTTTGCTTTATCATATGATGGACTAGGACAGTCTGTCTGAAGCAGAGCTAGATCCTGCCAGTGAAGTGACTCTGAAATAATCTCTGTCACAGTGTATGATAGCAGAAAAAAAAAAACAGGGGACTGGAATTCAGTAGATCTAAATCCTAGTTGAGCATCTTTCTTTTGAAGTTGTTTGACCTTAGATCACTTAATTTCTTGGTGCCTCAGTTTCTTTACTTATAAAATCAAGGTAATAATATTTGGCCAAATGTGTTGGCACATCCCTGGCATCCCTGCTACTGGGAAGAGGCAGAGGCTGGTAGATCACTTGAGCTCTGAGCTGCAGTAGACCTAAAGCCCCTGGGAGCAGAGGACCACCCAACTGCCCAGCTTGGAAAAACAGTGGGTTAAAACTTCTGTGTTAATCAAGGCCCACAAGTCTCTGTTGTGCTGCCAACCTGGGCAATATAGGGTAAACTATTTCCCCCCAAAAGTAAGTCTAATGTGCTATAAAAAATACCTGGTTTGTTTAAGTCTATTAAAGCCAAAAGCATAAAACTGGAAGAAGGGAGTGACTTTCCTTCTTCTCCATAAACAACCTCAGTGGGTCTGGATTTGGCTTCTGTTTTCCAGGTGATGAAGAGCAGTGCTAAGAATCACATTCCTCATACTAACTGCTTACTTGTTCTTCCTAGGCAACTTGTGGTACCGACAGGGAATCACCCCCAGCTACCCACAAGGATCCAGCTGGGACCATGTCTCCAATAACGTCCGCAAAGTTTCTGTTGGCCCACTGGACCAGGTCAGCCTATGTTTTCCCTTATGTAAGGTCATTAAAAGCCCTTCAGTTAGACACTTGCTCCTGGGGTGTGTTAGAGAAAGTTAAAACCTGAACCCAGAGGATTTGAATCTCTTTTGCATGCTCGTGACTTCTCTACGACTTTATCTCAGTGCCCAAGAGATGGCCTCTGAGCCAAGCATGGTTTCCTTTATTTCTAGTTGAGCTATGCCCCTTCCTTCTGTCCTTTTTGACTCCATGTAAAGCGCCCGTCAGGATATTTCACTCTTGCCTAGGCTTTTCCAGTACAGCTGCTGGTTTCAGTGGAATAGGACAGTCAGGGATCTCATTCTCTCTTCCATTTTAGGTCTGGGTCATTGCCAATAAGGTTCAAGGAAGCCACAGCCTGAGCTGTGGGACTGTGTGTCACAGAACAGGAGTGCAGCCCCGGGAGCCAAAAGGGCAAGGATGGGATTATGGCATTGGGGTGAGTATGGACCCCTTCTTTTCGGGTTAAGATGGTGGAGCATGCAGCAGTGTCCCTGCAGAGGATGGAAGACAAAGAGGCTCCCATTACTTTGGTCAGTGCTGGGACTTAGCAGTCCAGTGTCACACAACCACAGGATGCCCAGTTATGTTGTCAGACATAGTACATTTGTGTACAATTTTGTAGAGTTCTATCACTTGGAATCAGTATATGTTTGGCTTCTTCAGCCACTTGAGGGCAAAGCTTTATGTAAGATAACATATTTTCCCTGAGCACCTGGCAGAGATTCAAAAATTGAGTTACCCTCTAAAATGTTTACTCACCATACTTGCCTGGTGAAGAAAGGAGGGGGTGGAGGACATTCTGGTTGCCAGGTGCCACCTTCCCAGCTGAAACCTTGACAAAACTGAAAGAGAGATGTGGGGTGGGAGGGTTATCTTTCTGAAGACACCTCTTAGAAATTGGAACTTGGGAACCACGTATCTGGGACCCTCCCCCTTCTTACCCCGCTAAGACACTTGGGTGCAGCTTTCCAGTAGGACCATAAAGACCCCTGTCCACACCTATTCCCCCAAGTCTTTAAATCTGGTGAGTTTGGGGTTATATGTGGCATGGCCAGCAGCAGTAATCCTTCCCATTTAATAACTTGCCTCTATACCCGCTGTTAGTCAAGGAATACCTGGTGTGGAGTAGGAGGAAGTGAAGAGTAAAAAGCCTTTCACTTCTTTTCAAGAGAACCTCAAATTGTTTTATAGTTGTCCCAGTTATCATTTTGCCTATGGACAAACCATCTCACTTCCACAGGACTTTAAATCCTATCACTATATATAGTTCTTGACAATATGTGGTCATCTAGGCTTAGAAATCCTTGTTATTTCATGTTACTCCATGTTATTTCATGTGAACTGGGTTTGTTGGCCTAAAGAAGAAAAGACTAAACCTATCAAGAAGTTTTTTTGGATTAATTATTTTCTGTTTACAAAGGAGAAATAGGTTTAAATTAAAGCAGAAGGGATTTGGGCCAAAAAATCCCTGGGATGCTGAAGTACTATAGTGGGCTATAGAGTATGGATGTGAAGTCATTAAGAAGACTAGGAACCAGAAGTCTGCCTTTCCTAGAGGTTTAGGCACCTTATCTAAAGGCAGTGAGTAGGCTTCTCAGTACCTTCCAGCTCTGGAACCCTTAAGTGCTAGGATAATTTTTTAGAAGGAGGAAAGTGCATGATATATTATCTAATCAGTACTTGACAAATGGCAATTGAAGATGAAATTTATGAAAAGAAGAAAAAAAATTAGTCCACATCCTAATTCTTAACTCTTTATTGATGCACTTTGTTTTGCTGCATTATTCACTTCCCAGTAAATATCATCACATTGTAATTATCCCATAAAAACCAGGTAAACGTAAGTAAAACTAGTTCTGAAAGACTTAAGAACTCTGGTCATTCGGTGACCAAGCACAGCTAGAGGGAATTGATGATGGGACAGGTTGTTCACTCACCTCCTGACAGAGGCAACGGACTCAAATGCACTTTTTGGACATGGACAATATGTGGATTGATGGGTTTGGGGTGAATGTTACAAAGAGTTTTGTTTTTTTTTAATTGGGGAAAGATGGAGAATATCATAATATTGCCCAAAAAAAGAAAGAAGTGTCATTGAGGCATTTAAAAGAATACACAGAAGAAAATAGAAGAAAGTTCAGAGGAAATGGACAAACAGGATAGCGTTGAAAGCAACATAGAGAACTTATTATACTTTTTACAAAGCAAGCTGTACATCATTAATAGAGACTTGCAAATTCACATAGAATATTTTTTCTGTTCTCTCTCGAAATTCTCATCTTTTTTGTATTGATGATTGACTGCAGAATGATTTCCTTAAAAAGCTAAGTAACCCACATAATATGGTGATTTTGACTGACAGTTCATATAACTTTCAAGTTTCAGTTTTTCATTCCTTAATGGAAAGGAAATATGTTTTAACCGTACTCATATGGAATCGATATTAGCCAATTATTCAGTCAAAGTATTTGTTAAGCGCCTGCTATACATCAGACCCTGTGCTGGCCTCTGGGGGCACAAATACCACAGATGGCACAATCCCTACTCACAGTGAAATTAGCATCTAATGGAGACCGCAAGCACAAATATATATGCAGCTTAAATGTAAAGTGAGTAAATACAAATATATGCAAAGTAGTTAAAGCCCAGTAGTCTGGTGGGGGGCACCAGCATTTGAGGGGGAATCAGAAAAGACTTCCTGCAGAAGCTGATGCTTGAGCCACTGCATCTTAAAGAAGAAAGGAACTCTGAGATGGAGGGGAGAAGAGAATGCTTTTCAGCCATGGAGCATAGCTAGCAAACAGGCCAGGAGCTGGAGCTGGAGCATGTGAGGAGCAGAAGGAAGGAGTCTGGCTGGATTGCAGCATGTCGTAGAGGAAGTAATGTCCAGTGAGGCTGGAAATACAGGTTGGAGCAAGGTTGTATAGGATTTTAAAAGTGAAACAGAGGAGTTGATATTTTACTCAAAAGGCAGAAGATGGCCACTGGAGTTGACTAAGTAGGGGAATAAGGTAGTTAGATCTATGTTTATGGAAAATGACTTCAGCAGGATGGACTGGAGAGGTGAGAAACTTGAGTCAGGAAGACCAAATAAGTGACTGTTGCAATAATCTAGGCAAAGAGGTGATGAGGGCCTGAATCAGAAAGGGAGCTGTGTACATGGAGAGAAGGAGTAGGAAGTGAAAAATGTGAAGGTAGAAATAGCAAGATTTGACAACTGATTGGATGTGGGCGAGGAAGGGTAAGGAGCTCTGTATAATGCTGAGAATCACTGTGACCTCTGACAAAAAAAAAAAGAAGTAAGGAAGAGGGGAGGGTTTAGGGGACTTGAGTCTGAGACTATTGAGTTTCAGGTTTCTCTCAAAGGTCTGGGAGGCAATTGGTAATCTAGGCCTGAAGTTCAGAGGAGAGAGACTGGGGCTAGATATATAGATCTGTGAGTCATTTGCGTAGAGGTGATAGTTAAACTCATGGAACCCAACTAGGATACCAAGACAGTGTAGAAGGAGAAGAGAAGAGGGCCTAGGACAGAAGTTTGGGAACACTCACGATTATGGGGCATGGTGGATGATGAGCCAGCAAAGAAGATTGAGATGGAGCGGTTATATAGACAGGAGAACCAGGAAAGAGTAGGGGCATGAAAACCCAGAGGAGAAGATAGTCAGCCATGTCAAATGCAGCAGACAGATCTAGGAGAATGACATCTTAGAGAAGACTGCATGTTTGGTGGCTTCGAAGAGAGCAATTTCAGCCTTATTGTGGTGTCTTAATTTGTCTCATTGTGATCGCTGTGTATGGTTATTTTGCTTCTACCTTTTTCACTCTGCATCTTCCCAAGTTTCTCAGTTCTTCCTATTTGTCATTCCTTATGACACACCGATATTCCTTTACATCCATTTACCATACTTTGTCTAACTATACCTATTTCCACAGTCCAGCTAGCAGCTGCTGTGGGGGTGTAAAACCAACAACAACCAGCTCATGGAACACTGCAAGCCTAGGTTCTCTTGATCTGTTTTACTAAGGAAAGCAACGTTAAGGGTTAACAATCTTACTTTAATCCAGCATGCAAATATCATTCACTCAGTTCAGGGGGAAAAGCCAGCACCCTGAGCTTCAAAGAAAATAGAAACAAATTACAAACATCAGCAGACAGACCTTGTCTGATTCAAATCTCAATGCGTAGTTGCCAGAGTTTAACAAAGTCCCAACATCTGGGTTTACAAACTGGAGGGCTCTACAGCTGCTGGGAGTTTCCACATCAGCGAGCCACCAAGAGTGACAGCCCTAAGCAAATAGCTCTGTCTTCTCTTTATATGTACTCTTTAGCTGTCATCAAATGTCATCTGAGCGACCAGAACTTAGGCTCTTACTGTTGGCTCTGGAGTTAGCACCTCCCCCTAGAACCTTGAAGGCTTCATGCCCACATCGGCTTAGCACCTAATAGCTACGGGTTTTGGGTCTACTTGGGAATGAAGATATAATCAGACCTCCCTTCACTGGCCCCATCTGGAGCCCCACCTTAGTTACCAATTCACACCCACATAGGCTTAGCGCCTGATAGGGGTTTGGGCCTGGGGCTTAGCACCTAGTAAGACTCAATCAAAGACACTTAATCATTTTTAAACAGTAAGAAAGTCCCAACTTAATTGATATTTCAACACCCCATTCATTGGACACATGATTTGTTTCTAGCTTTTTGCTTTTAAAAATTATGTTGCTATGAATTTGTGGGTATATATAGGACCCTTGTTTCTGTCTTTGGCTTCTTGGAGGACATCAGAGGAGATGGATACTCTGATTGATGTATGGAGATAGGTATCTAAGAATGGGATCACACACAGGGTCAAAGGAAAACTTTTCTCACGTTGTTTTCCACAAGAGTCGGACCAGTTGTCACAATTCCGTGAACAGTAGATGAGTGTGCTTGGCTTCCCACAGCCCTTCCATCACTGACGTTTTCCATTTTGTCTTTGATGAATGTGAGTGAGGTGATATTTGAGATTTGTTTGAATTTCCCTTAATTTTATTGTTCAAATTTGGAGCATTTTTTTCATGTGGTTTTCAATAGTTTGTAGTCCTTTTGAAAACTGTTTATATCTTTTGACCACTCATCTAATGGAGAATGACTGTCTCTTACAGGTTTTTGTTAATTCCTTACATATTTTGGATTGTCAGATTTTTGTCAGAGATGTTCAGAATTTTCCCCCTAATGTATCGTCTTTCTATTCTAACTGCATCTGATTTTTTATTCTAAATTTAAGAGTTATCCCCCTGATATTTTCATATACATGATAGAACAGAAAAAAAGTTATATGAATCTCTTATTTACAAACAACTTGCTTTTAAGTCTGTAGCAAATTTAATGTTACTTTCAAAGCTGACATATGTCCGTTTTCTTCTGAACCTCCTTTTGTTCTCTTTTGTTCATTCTAATAAAATGCTTCCTTTCTTTTTTTTCCCCTTTCCTTCCTTCTCTTCTTCCTTCCTTCCTTCTTTCTTTCTTTTAGGTAACTCTATTTTTGGCTCCTGTTTCTTTCCCCATATTCTCCTTTCCCCAATAAAAAAAGAAAAACTGAAGCCACATAAGACAAACAAGCATAGCTTTTCTCAAGCTTTTGCTCAAGCAAAGGAAATCCACAAGTTTGCTATGTCCAGAATGAACAAAGTGGGCATTTGTTCGGTTTGCCATGCATGTTTGTTTTTTGTTGTTATTGTTGTTTTGGGTTTGGGGTTTTTTTGAGACTGAATCTCCTTAACTTGCCCAGGTATAAAGTATAGTGGCCACTCGAGGGCTCCATCCCACTGCTGACTGACATGGGAGTTTTGGGCAACCTGGAGACCCTCAGCTCCCAGGGGCCCATCATGCTGGTGCTGGACATTTTTGGCTCGGAACTCCTGAGCTCAACATCCACAGCCTCAGCCTCCTTGGGTAACAGGGATTTCTCACTTGGCTGCTATATTTATTACAAGGGTTTTGTTTTTCTTTTGTTACACACACACACACACACACACACACACACACACACACACACACACACACTCTGGAAGGGTGATGAGAGGAAGAAAAAATAAATGGTTTATAATTATTAAAAAGAAATATTTTTAAGTAGGTCTTATTCTGTACCTTAAATCTAGCACCCCCTCTGTCAGGAGATTGACAACCTGCATGTGATTCTTTTATTTTTACTAGCTCTTCTTACCCCTCCCCCTCCCCCCAGCCTGGGGGGGATGTACATTGGTGCTTCACTTCCCTGGCACCAGTTGTTGCTACTCGCCCTGAATGAGTGGTCAGGTTGCCCTCGCTTCTCTTTTCTTATAGGGAGGATGGGACCATATTTCAGTCCGGGCCAATACCACCAAAGCCCTGAAGAGTGTGTCACAGGAGACAACGGAAGACAATTTCTCTAGGACAACGGACCTCGAAGAGGGAGATGGGAGTGGAGAGAGCAGCTTCTTTAACAAGACGATGCTTGTCATGAATTCACTACAAGAGGTCAATGGCAGTGCCGTGACCTGCTGAAGAGTCGAGACACCCTTTGCTGGCTTCGGGGAACTTGAAACAGGAGGCTGTTTCGGCAGCAGCAGTTCCCTGTTGCTGCTAGATTTTGTAGGGTCTAGATTTGCTATTGTGAGCCTTTTACAATTAAATTTATTTTATTCTTGTATTGGAATATTACTGTTTGTCCAGGGAGAGAAGACAGGCATAGAGCCTGTGTGAGGTTTGAGGGAGGTGGCCATTTCAGAGGCCACCCCACCGCCTCAGAAATGTGAATTTTTGTGTCATTGCACTTTTGTCTCAAATCTGGTAAATGTCTTTAATTTTATCTTTCCATGTCTCATGGAATGTCTGACCCCTACATCCTTGTTCTGGTCGAGTCCTCCTCCCCAGAAGAACCACAGTCATGGGAAATAGCTCCTTTGTTCCCTACTGCTCTCTCTCTCTCTCTGTACTCAACTATCACTACAAAGTACCATCACTACTAAGGTCTGAGTCGTGGTTTGGGAGCATGTCCTGTTGGTAACAGCAAAGAGGAGGCAGAGCCCTGGGCCCTGAGCAGCCTCCTTACTGCAGATGGGCCCAGGTGAAGACGAGAGAAGAGATTCCAGGGTTGGAGGAAAGAGTTTTGGGGGACCCCTCCCTCCCAGAGGGGGAGTTGTCAGCACTGACCAGTCCTTTTGTCTCTGTCCATACCTGAATCATTTCTGAGCTGGGAGCCCCAGAGTCCCTTCTTGAGCTGCCCTCTTCCTCCTCCAGAAAGCAATGATCACAATACTGTGCTCACACAGTTCGCCTATGCCCCTGGTATTTCTTAGAGCCTAACGTTGGACTTCAGTGGGGAAGGAAGGTCCGGAGAGTTGTGAGATTGGAGGCAACAACCAGATGGCCAGACCTCCCTCACTCACTGTTGTCTTATTTCATTTTTCTTTTCCTTTATTTTTTCCCTTTCATTTAATGAGGCTGTATCTGCATATAAAGCGGGATTTCAAAACCAAACAAAATGGATAGACTTAATCCAACCACAACCAGTTAATGAAGTGGTTGTTTAAAAAAAAAGTTGGACTTAATTCAGCCGTGTCTCTGTGTGTAGACATAATACTACTGAGTTTTCCTTATTTTGTTGCTCTTTACTTGTGTTGCAAAGGAACGTGCTGCCATGATTAGAAAGAATTAATTTGATATGCCGTTAGATTAGAAAGAGAGGCGAGTTTTAGGAAACTGTAGTTTGTCCAAAAAACTTGAATTGACATCGCTCTGAGTAGTCATTAACTTATATTATTATAACCAAATAACGCTAAGGCCAAGGAAGGAAGACTAGACTTTAGGAGTAGGCACCTTTCGGGGAGAGGGCAGTTGTCTTTCTCAGCCCATCCCCCTAAAGCACTCAGTAATACTCGTTTTTGAGTTCTTCAATGAACTGCCCTTATGAGATAAGGCTTGCTGTTCCACTCAGAAACACCACTGCCCCCATTCCATCACATGAATCAAAATGCACTTTGTTAAACTGATGAGTCAGCTGAATCAGTTTATTAAGTTGCCCTTGCTTTTGATCCGCTTTACACAGGGGCAATGATGGATAATTCTTCTGTCATTTTATTATCAGATTTACATCCTCTTGGTGAAATCTCTAGTTTGTCTTTCCAAACTAGGGACCTTTGCATGTGCTGTGAATCAAAAACAAATGCCCATTCTGTTATTATTTTAAGATTAAATAGAAGCTGATTTATAATTAGCTTTATCCAGAATCATCATCCTTTTAGTTTGATCTATTTTCTTCTGTTGTTAGGAGAGAGGACAGGCATATGTTTAATTATATTCCTCTATATTGTGTTTTATTACACATGAACAGGATTTTGAACGAAAAGTTGCTTTGTGACTTCATCTCATGAACCAGATTTGAAGTCCTGAAGTGAAGTCTTTTTTGCATGTATTGTGTCTTCTGGCATCTTTGACACCAGGGTGTAGAGTTTGGATGTCCCAAATGGAAAACTATTCAAGATGGTTTGCCTGAAAAAAGAGAGAAGCTTGTTTACTTACAGTGGGTCGATTTCCTATCTTGTTTACATGTTGCATTTCAAGATTTCCTTGTAAATGGGCATTATGTTCTGTATTTTCCTAAAAATTACTTCCAGGTTATGCTATCAATTTCTATTTGTTCTCAGAACAAACTACTTTATGGGTTTTAACTCTGCACTCACTCAAAGGGCAAACTTGTTCTTTTTCCCTTTTGAGAATCAAATGTTTACATGTTCAACATTACCACATTCTCTCAAATTTCCAGGATTCTTTGAGTCAATAAAATATATTCCAAAATAAAATGTTTGTGCATTTTATTTGGTTCATCAAGGCCACTTCCTTTATCACACATATGATTATATAAAGTGTAGAAGGCCCATGTACATTGTGCACTGTGGGGAGCATTAAAATGATTGAAAAACTATCTTTTTCTGTGTTTATACTATTATGTCAGTTATTTTCAGAAAAGAAATTGTTCCATGGGTCACTTAGGACAATGTTTTTGCTGGGAAGATTTTCTAGTTTGATTTCAGATGGTTTCCTCTACTTACATAGCTGCTTATTTGTATGAGGAAGCTTGTAGCTTTAGCATCAGAGAAAATGGGCATATACCACTTAGGAAATGTACATTCATGCTGTAAATCTGTGGGAAGTACTTATATGACCTACCCAAGGATCAGTTATCTGTTTTTACATAAGAGGTGGTTCAGATGAATGATTGAGCTATTTACAGCCTGGGATTCTGTGCTTCTAACAGGCTGTGAAAGCTGGCTTCAGAAAACATTTACAATCCCAAAATACAGCCCATACCCTACAGCCAGAATTTTGTGACTCCATTAAGTGGAAAGAACTGGGAATGTTCAGCTTAAAAGAAGATCTCATCTGAAGAGGACTGTTATGTGAATGAGGGATTAGACTTTGTGTGGCCCCAGAGGGCAGAACATTAGTGGGTAGAAGTCAGACATGTAAAAGTGATAGGCCTCCTAACAGAGCTATCCCAAAATGAATGGACTGTCTCAGGGAGTTGTGGGTTCCCATTTCTTGAGGTGATGCCTTCGAAGGTATGTTGAAGAGCATATTCTCCACCAGTTGTACTAAGTAGCTTTTGAAGTCCTCTCCAATTCTGAGGTAAAGGGAACCTCCCTCCACCCCCTTACACAAAGAGGCTTCAAGGATTGTTTTTCTTGTGTATCTAAGAAATCAGTATCCAGGTCTGAATTCTGGAAAGAGGAAATAGAAAGTCAGACTGAAGCAACCCACTGAGTTATTTTCAGGACCTCACCCCTATCTCATTTATACTTCCAGTATGAGTGTAGTTAAACCCTCCCTTGTCATTTCATATTTATTGGATTGAAAGTCATGGATTTAGGATCTCTTAAAAGGCTCGATAATTACCCAGATAAATAGTAGGTGGCCTAGGAAAAATGTCCTGCACATCTTGTGTTGAAAGGTGGATGGAGGCGACCTTGTTTTCATCCCTCAGCTTGCATCCACATGCACTGAACAGATTTCATGATCATTGAAGACATAGTTTTAAGTCTCTTTTGCCCCAACAAGGAGAAATGGCTTCCAATGCCATTGGGGAATTTGTTTTGCTCGATTGCATATTTGCTACAAGGGTTTCACTTGTATTTTTTCCCCCCAATTTGGGGGGTTGATAGAGAGAATATCAATTTTTGTTCATGGGAAAAATAAAAAAAGGAATGGCCGTTTGTAGCTAAGTGCCACCCTCTGAGAATCAAGGTTCACCAAATCCCATTAGAAAGGATGAGAAGACTTAAGGAGGGGAAGCAACCTGTCTTCTTGTTTTCCAGGGGATATTTGCATCAAGATACAGCACTCGAGAGAACATGAGCACAATGTGAATTTATTGCATCCAGTACAGAATTTACTACTTATGTAAGCAGTACTTTCCACTGTCCATCAGGCTTTTGGGTTTCACAGGTTGGATTTCAAAGTTCTTGTGCTGGAAACATGCCTTTCTTTCAAAATCCAGCACAATGGTGGCACCCACCTTGGAGGTGTCCTTGGCAGGCAGAACAGGGTGGTCCCACTGACGAGGAAATGAGTTCGCTCTGGGCAGTCCAACCCTTTCCAGAGCTGGCCACACAAAATCCCGAACTGGCATGCTCACCCATCCAAATACATTTCACAAAGCAACTCGACAGTCTAAAGAGTTCCCTTAAAGTCCTGCTAGTCTTAAGATCCCAATTAGATCCTCCTCCTTTCCCATCCCATTCACAGCTTGAGTCAAAATCTGACTGGAGGCACTCCAAAGCAGATTCGTCTTATGCTATTTATGGGGAAACTAAGAATTGTGTTTAGAGTGTATTTTGAATAAACCACACATAAGATGCAAAGGAAAAAAACCTAGTAAGTCAGGGGGCAATCTTGCCTTTCGTCCAAGGCCCACCCCCAGAAATTCAAAACACTTGGACAAGAAAGAGAACTCTATGACACACCTTTGTTTCTGTGAGGACAAAGAACTCCATTATCTACCTTACTTTTGTGTAACACGTTTAATGATTTTCAAAGTGCTTTCACATCCACTCTAACTCACTTGGGCCTCACAATCACCCTGGGAGGTAGGTAGAACAAGTATTCTCACTCCCCGTTTGAAAGACAAGGAACTAGGCAGAGAAAGGTAAATTCTCTTGCCTCGTGTAAGAGTATAGTGTGGTTCAATGGATAGTGTTGGAGTCAGGAAGACCTAGATTCAGATCCCAGTTCAGACACTTACTAGCTGTGTGCCCCAGAGCAGGACATAACCTCTGTGAACCTCAGTTTCCTCCTCTGTAAAATAAGAATCACGTCTAGCTCTAAATCTATGCTCCCATGAAATGTCTGTGACGTCTTAGGTGAGTCATTTAATTTCTTGATGCCCCAGGCAACTCACTTGCTGGGTGGATGCTGGTCAGTGTTGGTGAACTCCCTGTGAGTTCCCTGTATCAATAAAATGATAGGTCTGGTTCATATATATGTATAGATTGACCTACCTGTATCATATACGGTAAAAACAGTAAAGCTGGGACTAAAACCATCTCCTGAACTACCCCAGATCATCCTGCCTCTATTTGACTAGGCAGCATTACTATGGGAATATCTGAAACACCCACAGATTGCACCTCCGCATTTGGCTTTGGAAGAGATATGAGTTGGGGCGAGGAGAACTGTTACAACAAGTTCCTGTGACCAGTATTTGATCAGCAAAGTTAAGACTCAAACTCAAAGTCATTATCTGTACCTTGGGGTGCCGGACACTGCTGTTTCATGCCTTTTCTATGTAAACAGGGCCATTTGCCAAACCCTTTGATATTTCATAATGCCTATATTTGCCCTAAGAATTGCCTAAGTCCAAAAAAACTAGTTAGAACAACAGCAGCTGCCTCTCACTCCTGTGCCCAGCCCTGCAAGGTGAGTTTGGAAAGATTGACTGTGGCACCCTAAGGAAATCTTCACTCTTGGAAACCGTGTCCCAACGGGGGCATCCTGGACTCCAGAGCAGCAGCGAGACTGACTCATTCCACCGTCATTTTCCTACTTGTGTAAATGGTACTTGAAATTGCAGCAAAAACATTAGTCCAGCACAGAAAGATCCCACAGCCTCTATCCTGAGGTACTTTTTAAGAGTGGGGAAATGCAGTGGAAGAGATGGGTGTTCTGGCGAATCATGTCTCATTTTTCTCAAAGCTTTTTAAAAATAATTTTTTTGCAGTTTATGGAAAAATATATATTAACATATAACACTATATATTAATATACTATATATAAAATATATTAACATATAACATATTAAAATATAAGCACTGAGACAGGAAATTAGAATTCCCCTAGTCCGACGTGTCAAGATTCCTAGCCTCCTTTAAGTGTGGATCTGACCATGTTACTCACCGACCCACAAACTTCCGTAGCTTCCTATTGCCTGTAGATTAAAATATAAACTCCTAGGTCAGCTTTTGAAACTCTTCCCAACCTTGCTCCAGCCCATCTCTCTGGTCTCACTGTACTTTAACTCCCTTCCTGGACTCCACAATCCAACCAAACCCTGCCTTTTCTCTAAAAGCCTCACACACGACACTCGACACTGGGTCTTCTGTCTCTTGGATTTTGCCCTGGTCATCAAGGGCTGTCCTTCATGCCTGGAATGCAGCCCCCACTCCCCACCAAGAATTTGTCCTTCAAGATAGTTTAGGCATCATCTTCTACAGGGAGCTTTTCTTGACCCATTTAACTCCTTGTGCCTTTCCTCCCAAACTACCCTTTATATTTATTCTGCACACACTTGTATATGTCCTTGTTATTATCTCTGTCAGAATGTAAATTAATTGCAAAAGGGGTTTCATTCTTTATATATTTATCACCAGGGCTTATCAGACACTTAATAAATATTCATTGATGGATGGATGGATTAATTCACCCTGATATAAGCCCTTCACCCTTAACCTTATGATCCCCTTATATTACACACACACACACACACACACACACACACACACACACACATCTCATCCCTCAGTTCAGGAACTGCACTAAGACTTTTGGGATATTGTGTGTGTGTCTGTGTATCCGTGTCTGTGTGTATTTAGGAAATTAAAAGGAAGAAAGATATGCTGAGAGTTAAGCTCCTTTTCTTCCTCTAAAATATTATATAAATAAAGAAATATCTAGCCTTTTTTTTTTTAAGATCTTTAAGCTCAGATTGTGTCTATAAAGTAACATTCATCTTGGGCAAGTCAATCCCTCTGGGCCTCTGTAAAATGAGGTTATTGGACTCCATGATTTGTATAGTAACTTCTTTCTCTAAAGGGCTTTCTTTGCAATAACCCCAGGAGGCAGGAAGTGGAAGTATCATTGCCCCCGCTGAGAGAAAGCATGGCATGCTAGCCTTGGGATCAGGAGACCAGGGTTTGAATCCTGCCTCAAATGTTAGCTGTATGATCATTGAATTTCTCTGGGTCAGTTTCCTCATCTGAAAGACAGGTTTAACAATAGTTGCCTAATTATACAACTTGACTATTGTGTAAATAAGTTTAATGCAAAGGTATGTGTAGAACATATATTGGATTTCATGCTGTCTTGGGGGGAGGGGGGAGGAGAGGGAGGGGAAGAAAATTTGGTACTCAAAAACTTGTGGAACTGAGTGTTGTAAACTAAAAACAAAAAATTTAAAATGTTTTTTAAAAAGTATCATTACAAATATTTGGGCATATATGGGGCCTTTTTTCTTTGTTTTTAACCTCCTTGGGATAGATGTCTAGCAGTGGAAATTCTGTGTCAAAGGAAATAAATATTTTAGTTATTCACTATGAAAAAAAAATAGTTGCTTAATTAACTAACTACCACATAGGGTTGTTGTGAAGAAGGTACTTTGAAAACCTCAAAGGGCCATATAAATGTGAAATAAATATAAATTTTACACCGGGCCAATGGAGATGCAAAGAGGCTGTGGCTTGGCCTGAGGTCACACAGCTATCTGTGTACCTGAAGCAACATTTGAACCTAGCTTGGTAGACTCTAAGCCTTACCCACATTGCGAAGTTTTGCTCCAAGGGCCAGGCAAGTGGGAAGAAAGTGAAATTGTGAAGGATTGTCTGGCAGACAACCAGTAGAATATTGACTAGAAATAGTAACAAAATACCTACTGAGTGTCCAAATAGGGCATAATTCGGCACTAGACAAAACAGAGTTTCTTGAAAATGACCTGTGATTTTGAAGTATGACGTGGGAGGCAGATCCCTCTATAACTGTCTTGGAGAGGGTTGTCTGAGGCTAAGAGGTTGTGATTTGCTCATGGTCAAGTAGCTATTAGTTTCTGTCATCAAGGAACTGAAAACAATGCTTTTTAGTAGGGGACTAGAAAGAGATTGTGTGTGGGACACAAACCCTATACACCCTGTTTCTAGACCCTTACTAAAAACATTCCACTCCTAATCACAGCATCATAAAACATATCTTTTCTTGTTCAGTTGTTTCACTCGTATGAGACTTTGTAACCCCATTTGGGGTTTTCTTGGCAAAGATACTGGAGTGTTTGCCATTTCCTTCACCAGCTCATTTCCCAGGTGAGGAAACTGAGGCAAACAGGGTTAAGTGACTTGCCCAGGGTCACACAGCTAATTCTAAGGTCAGATTTGAAACCAGGTCTTCCTGACTCCAGGACTGGTGCCCCCCACCAAACAGATCTGGAATTGTGTTTTCAGTTTCCAGCTTTAACCAGCAATCTGCAAGAAAGTCCCAGCACATTTCCCTGATGATTGCATCTCAGTGATCACATGTCATATTACATAATCATATTGTAACACAATTAAATAACATTTTACCATTTATCAGTTCCCCTCATGCTCAGGGACACTATAGCCTCTTCTAAGCTTCCCAATTCTCCTGAATTCTCCTGAAGATCTTCCTCTGAACTTCCAAAGGGAATCACACCAAGAATTCCAACTCTCCCCGCACAAGCATGTAGCATTTATGAAATCTACTATGTGCCAAGCAGAAAACACAATCTTACATTATTCCCTCCTATGTAAGAAATACTATTGTTTTCATTAGGCAAAAGCAACCCTGTGCCGTCCCTCCTGTCTCTAAGTTCACCACCTCCCTCTTCTATGAAACACAAGGAAATGTCTCTAAGGAGTGAATGATCCTTGTTTGTATGGTCTGGTTTTCAGTGCCAGAGCAGACCACCAGGACCTCTACGGGAGCCAAATGAATAAAAGGACCATGTCCCCTCTTACCTGACTACCCAACTTGATACCCATCTGGGAGTACGAGGGGGTCAAGGAAAGTGTGCAGCTGCAGATGGGGGAAGTGTGTTCCTTCCCCCATCACCCCTCATGCGGAACAATGCACAATACACAAACAACTATTCGAAGAATTGTCGGTAGAGTTCATCCCAACCAGAAAGGAGATCAGAATGGAGCTTGGCAAAACTGTGAACCTTTGGGAGAACAAGACAATCTGACTACAAGAGATAGCCAGCATTTCTGCACGAAGAAAAGAAACAGATTTTTCTTCTGCAAGGACGGATGCACATGAAGAAGAAACTTTAAAACATTTAAGGTCTCTAGGCTAACACTTAGAGTGGCCTAGTGCCCAGGACCTAGAGGATTTTCTCCCCAACCCAGCATCAAGTATGCTTTTTGTACCAAGTACAGAAAGTCCTTTCCAAGGCACTGTCCAATGATTTTTTGTATTTAGATTAGCGAACGGCAAGAATTGACCTCATCAACAATGTGTTTCACAAACTTGTGGGATTTGGTTACAATTTTCTTTTTCTAGGAGACAGTCTTTTAGAAAACCATAAGAAGGAGAAAAAAGATGTAAAACCCTCCTTCCTAGCAAAACTCCCTCTAGAACAAGAGTTTTTAACCTGTCATCCAAAAACCCCAAAGGGGCTTTTAGATTTCAGGGAGGTATGTGAACTTGGATTGGGGGAAAAATTGCTTTATTTTCCCTACCTTCTAACTAAAATTTAGCATTTCCTTCAATTATTTAAAAACATTCTTCTGAGAAGGGGCTCGTGGGCTTCACTAGACTGCCAAAGGGGTCCATAATATTAAAATGGTTAAGAGCTCCTGTTCTGGAGTTTTAGAGGTTTTCTATTCCATCACTGATCAGCTAAAGCAAAAAACTAACTATCACCCCACCCTGCTACCCTCTGGATAGGTGAACCCTTTACTGGTGTAAGCCTCAAATTTCCTAATCTGCAAAATGAGAGAATTGAATTAAATAATTATGAAAGTCCCTTCCAGCACTCAAATACTATAACACACCAATAATCATAGGATGATATTTGATTAAAGTTGGTTGGCCTTGGAGTCAGGAAGATGGGTAAATTTCTCACGTCTGACATATACTAACTGTGTGACTGTGGTCAAGTCACTAACACTATAAGGTATTGAATCATAGAGTTGCCATTTGCATTAGTGGAGTTCCCTACATAAATCAAATAAATCACAGTTTCTGACCAAAAAAGGGGGGGGGAGGGGATTCATTGCAAAAAGGTAGATTGAGGCTTCAACTTTTGTTGGCGATATTTACAAAAAAATAATCTCTTAGAAGATTATCTGTCACACAAGAGAGGGTCAGAAATGATTCAGTTACAAAGGTCAAAATGTTTATGGGAATAATGCACCACCCTGGTCACCACAAGCTACAGCTGAGCCAACTCACTTTCCATTGCCTACTCCTCAGGGCATGTTTCAAGTGGATAATACAAGAATCAGGCCTTGGACACCTGTCCCAGGACACCCAGGCATCTAGAGACACAGGGGAGCCGGGAGTCACACTGTGCCTGGGGCTGAGGGGTGGAAAATGCCCTCTGGGGACTGTGATTGAGCAAGGGGCTGTCAGTTCAAGTTTTTTCTCAGTAGTAATTGACTATTTTTTAGAAGGAAGATGAACCACTTTTACTATTTCTGTATGGGGAAAAAAATCACCCAGTAGTCTGTGCATGACAATTTGAGATGTTGGCCAAAACGTTAACAGACAATAAAATCAGGGTGATGGTCCGTTACACCTTTCCGGAGTCCTTTACTCCTTGCCTGAAGACGTTGTGATGTTGGTCCAGAGGGAGGAGGTCCCTTTAGCTTCCTTCCCGAAAACTGTGAATCTGGGTGGAGTATTTCTTTAGGTGGTCTTCACTTTCCTCCTCTCCTCGCTGCTGCTGATAGTGCTGGTAGAATTTAGAGTTGTGAGCAGATCCTTCCCCTTCCAGGGGAGGAAGACAACCATTCGACATGTTGAGGATGGTGGAGGTCAGACATTTGATATAGTTCTTGGCCAAAGTGAGGGTCTCAATTTTGGAGAGTTTCTTCTCGGCCCTGACGTGGGGAATGACTTCTCGCAAGGCCTGGAAGGCATTGTTGAGTTTGTGCATCCTCTGCCTCTCTCTTTCATTACTCTCCAGCCTCCTCAAATTGCTTTCCCGGCTGCCTGAGGATGATTTCTTCCTGGCAGTCCCCACCTTGCTGCCCTCAGCCTTCTCCCCCTTCCGCCTGTCTCTGTTCCTCAAACATTTCTCCAGGTCCTGCTTACTGGATGTTGGCTCACCATGAAATGTCTCTTTGTCCGCCAAAATCCTGCGCTTTGTGGGTTTGTTTTTGGTCTTCATATTTCAGTAGAAGATGGGAAATGGCAACCCAGGCTTATCTCCAATTTTTTTCCTCCTACAAATAAAAGGACTTTTTAAAAAATCTTTGGGCAACAACCATGAATAGGTTGTTAACAATAAGACACAGACGGTTCACAGTTTTGGACTGAATGACCACACTTGTCAAGGAGGGCTCAACACCACTAGAACCAGAGAAGCCAGTAACTGATTGCTTTCATTTTTAATGCCTTTTCGTCTAAGTATCTTTGTATTTATTGTGATTGTACTAATATGTTGTCTCCCACAATGACTGTTACTGCTTTCTCTTTGTGTCTCAAGAGCTTAGCATAGTGGCTATACATATCGATTGATTGACTATGGAAAATTTTCAGATTGATTCAATGAGATCAGTGGGGCTCCCATTAGTACCTTTGTGTCCCTGTCTTATGCTGTAGGACCTCATTTGGTTCTATGTGGCTTTCACCTTTTTGCCCTCTCCAAGACAAGATGCCATCACTTTAAAAAAAATTGTAAATTATATTTTATTTTTTCCAATTACATATAAAGATAATTTTCAACATTCATTTTTTTGGTAAGATTTTGAGTTCCAAATTTTTCTCCCTCCCTCACTTCCCTTCTCCCCTCCCTCTTTCTTTCCTCCCTCCCCAAGACAGAGAGCAATCTGATATAGGTCATCCATGTCCCACTTTAAACCCTGGACATTCATCCCTGAAGTTGACATCTCTGAAGTTCCCTGACTGCCGACCTCAAAGAGAAGTCACTGCCCTCAAATCTTTGTGTGTCCTGGACCCATCATCTCATTCCCCCACGTTCCCACGTGAAAGCACATGCAAAGAGCCCCCCTCCCCACCTTTAAGCCCTGGTCCTCATAAACACGCCAAGGGAAGACCTCAAAAACGGAGTGGAGTCCAAGAAGAATGTAGCAGTAGCTCTGACGACAACAGGGTGGCCAGGAAGGTTTTAGACATTAGGGGGCAGAAGTTACAAGGGAGAAGAGTCAAGACATTCAAAGGCTCAGCTGGGCAGGCAGCTCCTAGCCCGAGCTTCCCGACCCCACCAAGAGACCTGTCACGATGTACCACCCTCCCCCACCCCGCGCAGCCCTCTCCCAAGCAGCCCTCCCATCCCCAAACAATAAATCCCTGGAGACTTGGCTAAGGAGCATGAACTCCCACAGACAGCCTCTAGCGAGTGAGGATCCTGTCTTCTCCCTCCGTGACCCACAGCGATGGGCAGGGGGATGGGAGTTGGGAGCCTTTGCCAGTGCCCTGCCAGGGTCAGCAGCAGGGAGAAGGAAACAGAATAGGAAAAGAGAGGTGGCAATAGGACCACAGCTCAATCAGAAGGCACCAGCCTCACCATTTCGCTTCTCCCGTGCCCCCATCCACAAGTGTGAGGACAAGGGCAATCAACCCTCCTACCCCCCGCCTCCCACTCCAGGTGACTGCGTGCGACCCCCGCCCCCGCCCCTTTACCTGCGGATCAGAGGCGTGGGGCTGGAACAGGTGCTGGGCCGGGACAGGTGCGCGGGGCCAGCGGGCTCGGGCTGCCCACGGGGGACAAGGACACGTCGCTTTAGTTCGGGCCCTGGCTGGGCGGGGCAGGGCTGGGCCAGCGGCTCCGGGATGTAAATGAGCCGGGGGGGGGTGGCATGGGAGGGGAAAGGTTGGGGGATGCTAGAGAGAAGTGGAGGGGAGACGAGGAGGAAGTCTGCTGGGAGGAGGGGAGGAGAGAGAAGAGGCGGGAGCTGGGTTCGAGGGGTGGGACAGGAGTGGGGGCGGTGTCTGTCCCGAATCTCCCTCCCTCCTATAAAGGGAGGGGGAAACCTCTCCCCCCCCAACCCCCTCCCCCCCCCCCCCGAGCCTAGGGGAGGGAGGGACGTCCAGCAGCCCGGAGGCAGGGGGAGGAACAGACCCGGCATTGTCTGGAGGAGCTTAAGGAGGAAACCTAGTCCCAAGCCGTTACCTGACCGGCTGGGCTACCTCGGGGTGGAACTGGCATGACCTTCTTTCTTTAAAAAATTTCAATTAACAGACATTGATTTTCTTTCTCTCTCCCATCTCTCCCCACCTCCCATCGGAAGAAAAAAAACAAGCCCTGTAACACATAAGTATAATCAAGCGCAGCAGATCCCCGACCTAAAGTGTTTGTCCCACTCAACACCTGGGACGGATCACCTCCCGTCTGGAGGAGGGTGGATTACTTCATCGTTTGTCCTATGGTCTGAGCTTGGTCGTCGCCTTGCTCAAGTCTTTCAGAGATGGTAGTCTTTACAATGTCGCAGTTATTGTAGAAATTGTTCTCTTGGTTCTGCCATCACTTCTGCATCAGTTCATACAAGTCATTCTAGGTTTCTCCAACACCCCTTCTTCACTTCTTGCAGAACAATAATATTCCTCTACATTTACATACATACACTCATATATACTTTGTTCAGCCAGTTCCCAGTTGATGCCCTTCCCCCTTAGTTTCCAGTTCTTTGCCACCACAAAAAAAGCAGCTATAAATATTTTTGTACACGTGGGCCCTCTTTCATTGAACTCTGTGGGGTATAGACCTAGTAGATGTGCCCGGAGCAGGCGGTTTCACAACTTGGTTCTTTCTCTTCCCTTAGGTATAGGAGGAGACTATTAACAGAAAAGGGTTAAAAAAAAACCGAGTGAAGAAAAACAGTTAGTCTGGTGGGGGAAATGGACTAAATTCACAGCAGATCTGAAGCATAGAGGCAGAGAAAAAAAAGTGAAAGAGAAAAGCTCTTTAGAGACTACATAAATGTCTTTTTCTTTTTTTTTTTTTGGACTTGAATCTGTGATTTTATTGGCACTGGGACCTCCCAAAGAGGAAACGCCCCCTCCCTCTACAGATCTGCATTTCTTCTGCCATTTATAGGTCTGCCAGGTTTACACAACTATTATAGCTAGAGCTGGAAGGGACTTCGGTGTCATTTTACAGATGAAGGAACTGAGGCCCAGGAAAATTAAGTGACTTGCCCAAGATTACCTAAGTAGTAATCATCAAAAACTGGGACCTGAACCCGGGGCCTGGGACTCCAGAACCATCACTCTTTCCTCTCCCCTTCTGACTCTTGGGACTTTGCTATCATACATCTGCCACCTTCTCACCTGGGAAAAGTCCTTGTCTGTCTCCCTTGGGTGAGCTCCTTCTAAGGGCTCCAATGCTGGCCTGTCCAGCCTTCCCCCCTGTCTCTCCTGACCCTCCAGAATTCTTCAGTTCTCTCTGGTGTATTGTCTTCCTGCATGGCAATGTAAACTACTTGAGAGCTTTTTTTTCTTGTATTTGTATCCCTGGTGCCTGACTGCCTGACTTTCCACTCAATCATACCTCCTACATGTAACCAATATTTGTCAAAGTCAGAACTTGAACCCGGGTCTCCCTGACCAAAGTAGGTACCCTGTTCTTGGGCTGCTTGGTGGCACAGTGGCTAGAGCATTGGGCCTGGAGTCCGGAAGACCTGAATTCAAATCCACCCTCAGATACTTACCAGCTGTGTAACCTTGGGCAAGTCACTTAACCTCTGGTTTCCTCATCTGTAAAATGAAATTAATAAATAGTATGTCCTTTCCAGGGTTGTTGTGAGGCTCAAATGAGATAATAAGTGTAAAATACTTAGCACAGTGCCTGACCCATAAGTAAATGTTAGCTATTATTATCATCCAATTGGACAGGCTCTATTCTTGGTCAGCTAGGTGGTGATAGAGCTCTGGGACTGGAGTCAAAAAGACCAGAGTTCAAATCTGACCACAAACACTTGCTAGCTGTGTGACCCTGGGCAAGTCACTTAACATCTTTCAGCCTCAATTTCCTCATCTGTGAAATGGGGATAATCATGTCACTCACCTCCCACAGGATCAAGAGAGAGAATATTTAGGAGGCACTTAGCACAGTGCCTGGCACATAGGAGGTGCCATGTAAATGGTAAGTATTATGCTGTACTTGGTGATATGTTAGATAAATGTCATAACTGTAAATTCAAGTTAATAATAAAAACAGTAACCTTATGATATGATCAATTATTAATCATTTAATATTAATAACCATTGTTAAAGGACTTAGAGCTGGAAAGGATAGACCTGGGGGAGGGGCCCCTTCCTTTTACAGATGAAGAAATTGCAGCCCAGAAAGGTACAGGGAACCTGCGCAAGGTGACAGAGTTAGAAAGTGATGGAGCTAGGATCTGAACCCAGGTCTGACTCCAAATTCAGTGCTCTTTTCAGGTCATTACGGTTGCTGAGGGCAGGTAGGTGATGAAGTGGATAGAGTGCTACACCCGGACTCAGGAGGACCTGAATTCAAATGTGGCCTCAGTCACTTCCTAGTTGTGTGACCCTGGGCAAGTCACTTAACCTCTGATGCCTTAGTTTCTTCAACTGCAAAATGGAGATTATTATAGCACTTATCTCCCAAGGTTGTTGTGAAGATAAAATAATATTTGTAAAGCAAAATGCTACATAAATACTATTATTATTATTAATTTAGTGAATACATAGTGGTTCTCTATGCCATGTATCAGGTTGCTGCTAGATGGCACAGTGGATAGAGCGTCAGGCCTGGAGACAGGAAGATTCATCTTCGTGAGTTCAAATCTGGCCTCAGACACTTACTAGCTGTGTGACCCTGGGCAAGTCACTTAACCCTGTTTGCCTCAGTTTCCTCACCTGTAAAATGAGCTGGAGAAGGAAATGGTAAACCATTCTAGTAACTCTGCAAAGAAAGCCCCAAATGGGGTCATGAAGAGCCGGACACAACAGAAACAACTGGACAAGGACATCACAAATCCGCACTGGACGGATCTCAGTAGAGAAGATTATTTTGAAACATTGTTAGTTAGCCAGCTTGGTGTGAATATGTGTGAAATACATATTACATACGTGTGTGTGTATCCAGAACAAGACACCCTGCAAACAGCATTTCCTTCCCCTTCTCCAAAGAACATGGAAAGGAAGGGGCAAAGAAGCACTTTGGGAAAATGAGTTCGGGAACCAGGCAATGCAGAAGGAAGCTTTGGATTTCCCACTGGAAAGATCCTTTGGAATGCCAGCTTGGGCACTATGGAAAAATCCCCTTTTGGAAAGTGAGTTTCCTTCTACCGTCCACAGTTCTTGTTGGTAAGAAGACTCAAAGGACGTATCTGAGATGGAAGAAAAGTTGAAATTGTTTCAACATAGTTCATCCTTGGAAAAATGAGGCCTTTGTAAGGCAGACAATTTCAGGAAGCTCTCCAGTTATCTTCTTAGTGTTGCTCGAGTCTCTTACCTGACTTAAACTCAACTCCAGTAAGAGGACTGAAAATGATACATGTTCGGTGCCCATCTGTTTGCTGTCCATCAGGCTTAACAGTCTTTAGGGGCACTTGTTATTGGCAGCTGAGAATTATGAGTTCCTGGCCTAAATAATTAAACCAACCAAATAGTTTGTGGTTTTATCTCTTTCCTTGCTTCCCCTACAAAGTGTTCCATAATGGAACATATGGATTGATGACAGTCCTTAATTTGGACACTTTTCATTGTTATCTGCCAGCCAAGCCCTCCCCTCCTTCATCTGCCTCTCTTCTCCCTCCTTTTATTTCATCCCCCATCCCCAATCACAGATAGGAAGTAGAGAATTCAAAAAGATAGATTGGTTAAAAATTTGTTGTTGCTGCTGTTAAATGACAGAATGTTGGATCACCTCAAACTTAAGCTACATCGAGTGCTATTAGAAGAAGAAGAACCTGTTTTCAATTAAACATTAAAACACAAAGCAGGTAAAATCCAGGCTTTGAGGAGCCAGACTTTCTTCCATCACAGTGTTTGTACATATCACAACTTCTTTCCCACTTAAGACTTTGAGTACAATTATGAAGATGATGTTTCTTTAGGAACATTCTGCCTTCACTGACAGCAACGGGAAAAGATAAACCAAAGCCCATTTTGCACTTAAAAATTTTATGTTTCCTGGAAGGATAATATAGAAATACGTTTTGCATGATTTCACATTTGGAATGGATATCATAGTGCTTGCCTTCTCATTGGTTGGGGGAGGGCTTGGAGGGAGGGAGAGAATTTGGAACTCAAAATTTCTTAAAAATTAAAAAAAAAATTTAAAAGAAAAAGAAAGATACCATTTTGGTAAAAAAAAAATTATATTTTCATGGTCATTTTTGTAGTTGCCTTTTAAGAAACAAAAACCAGTAGTTATTGCTAAAGAATCACATCTAAATTAACCATATTCTGACCTCCACAATCCATACAAAAATAGCTCAATTTCACTTTATAACAATTCACACTGGCAAAATGATTTTCTCACAGATATCCTGTGAGGTAGGTGGCATAAAAATTATTAGACCTATTTTGCAAACAAATTCTCACTCTTGGAGGAGTGTTGATGTGGAGACTCTGGGCAGCTGTAGTTAAGAGCCCTCCAGCTTGTGAACCCAGATGTTGATGCCTTCTTGGTAACTATGAACTGTATTTGGTCTGTTTATAATGTATCTTTGTAATTTGTTTGTATTTGCTCTGAAGTTCAGGGTGCTGGCTTTTTCCCCTGAACTAAGTGAATGATATACATATATGTTGGATTAAAGTAAGATTGTTAACCCCTTAACGTTGCTTTCCTTAGTAAAGCAGATCAAAAGAACTTGTGCTGGCAGTGCTCTTGTTGTTGGGCTTGTGTTGGTCTTTCACCCCCACAACAGCTGCTAGCAGAATTGCAACAAATATTAGCAAGTAAAAAATCCCCAATTCAATACAAAGGAAAAATTTTGAAAATAAAAAAAGAAGTAAAATTTAAAGCAAAAAAGAACATTGAAATAATAACTAAAACAAGGAGCTGATTTTTTGAACTAATAAAATAGATAAACCATTAGCTAATTTGATTTATAAAAAAAGGGAAAGAAAAACCAAAGTGTTTATGTTAAAAATGGAAGGGAGGATTTCACAACAACTGAAGAGGAAATAAAGGAAATTATCAAACTATCTCATCCAAACACATGTTAACAAAATTGAGAACTTATAGAAAATAAACTAATTTTATGAAAATATAAAATAACCAAATTAATAAAAGAATGGACTTAAATAACCTAATTTCAGAAAAAGAAATTGAACAAGTCATAAATGAACTTCTAAAGGAAAAAGTTACAGGATCAGAGGGAATTACAAGTGAATTCTATCAAACATTCAAATAACAATTAATTCTAATATTATATAAGGGAAAAAAGGGACAAGATACAAATTCCATATAAACAGAGTATAGATATAATACCTAAACCATGGATATACAGAACAAAGAAAGAAAAGTATAAACCAGTATCACTGATGAATGTAGACACAAAATATTAATTAATTAATTAATTAATAAATAAAATATTATTAAATAGGCTACAATAACACATTAGAAAGATTATACATGATGACCAGGATGGATTTAAAATAGGAATGCAGAGTTGGTTTAAAATAAAGAAGATTATAAATATAATAAACCATGTTACTAATGTAAATCATAAAACCCATGCAATTATATCAACAGATGTTTAAAAAATCTTTTGACAAAATTCAACACTCACTTATATTAAAAACCCTAGAAAGCATAGGAATAAATGAACTTTTCCTCAATATAGTGATAGGTAAATTCAAGAGCCAATATTATATGTAAAGAAGAAATGCTAGGGATCTTTCCATTAAGAAAAGGGACAAGGTAAGGATGCTCATTATCTCCCCTACTATTTAACATAGTCCTACAAATTCTAACTGTAGTAACAAGAAAAAAAAAAGAGAAATTCAGCAAATAAGCACAGGCAAATAACAAATAAAACAATTGATTTTTGCAGATGATATGATGATTTATTTAGCAAAGCCTAAAGAGTCAATTAAAAATTAACTGAAACAATAATTTTAACAAAGTTGAAGATATAAAATAAATCCACATAAATCATCAGCATTCCTCTTTAGTACCAATAAAAATCATCAGAAAAAGTCAGAAAGAGAAATTCCATTCAAAATAAGTGCAGAAGGTATAAAATTTGGGGGAAGTCTGTTTTACACTTCTTTTGATATTAATCAAAGGTTTATTGAACAAAGTTATCTCTGTTGCACCTTTCAATGAATCTTGTATAATTTGACATATATTTAGGAGAAGGAAACATTTTGTTCTACAAATCAAGTGCTTTTTTATAGTCAACAGATAAAAAGTAGAGTAGGATCTTGTATTCTCTATACCTTTCAGTCATTTGTGGTAGTGTAAAGACATGTTCAGTTGTAGAATATTGCTTGCAGAAGTCTGCCCTTTTTCTTCTCAAACCATTTTCAGGGATGACCTCGATGCATGTAACAATAATGATAAGGTCCAAGTTTGGTCCCAGAGAAGAACAGAAAATGTATCTCCTTTCCTTCTTTGCAGAGGTAGGGATTATGGCTGTGGAATATTGTATATACTAACAGACACAGTTGATGTGTTAGTGGTTTTGTTGAACTGCTTTTTTTTCCCCTTTCTTTTTAAAGTCTTTGTTACAGACTAGTTGGCAGAGAAGAGATGTATTTGCTAATGAAGGTGATATTAAAATAAGAAGGATCAATAAAAAGAAGATAAAATTATTTAAAAGTTTGAAATTCTTTCTCCCTAGTAATTGATACCCTTCTCCTCTTCCATTTTTCTTGGAACTCAATTCCTCAATTTCCTCAAAACTAGTTCTACTCCAGCACAAAAGGTCATTTGTCCAGTCTTATCCAACTTCTCTTTCCATCTTCTTTTGGTGCCATTTTCATTTCCTTTTATAGTACATCTGGGACTTTGGTGGTACAGTCCAAATGTGGGGAGCCCATTTATCATTAAAGGAGAAAGTGTTTGCTATAGAAATATTTGTAGATCTTTTCCATTTTTTGCCTGCTTGTTGCCCTTCCAATTTTATTAATAATGCCCTTGGGAAGACTCAGTCTCTTCCCAAGCTTTCTATAAATTTGTGTTTCCCTTAGTTGACTTGTATTGTTTTATGAGAAGATTCTTCTAATATTCTATCCTTCTCCTTTCCATGATTTTATGAATAAGTCTTTATTCTAACTGGTGTTCCCCTTTTCAATTTAACATTATCAATTGCGTATGTGCGAGGTAAGATGCTAGGTGCTAGGAAAAACAAGATTGAAACAAAATAATTTCTGCTATGTAAAAGGTTATAAAGGGTGTTCCAAAAGTCTAATGCAGTCTTAAACCATCAAGACATAAAACTACACTAAGAATTTTTGGTCACTCTGCAGTCTGCTGATGTGAAACAACATGTGCATAGATAAATAAATATAAATTAAATACAAAGTAATTTTGAAGGGAGCACGAACCCACTGGGAGAATAGAAAAATGCCTCTTTGCAGGAGTTAAGTTGAGTTAAAACTAACCTGGTGCTAGAGATTTTAGGAGATCGCAGTAAGAGTGCATTCTAGGCATGGAAACATCTAAGGTGTGGAGAAAGGAGGTGGAATGTTATATACGGCAAACAACAAAAATTCTGGTTTGACTAGAATGTAGTGGGCTTGAGAGGATGTAATGTGTAATGATTGCGCAGAGAAGGATGAGTTTGAGCCAGGTTGTAAAGGGCTGTAACTGTCAGACTATGAAGTTTGTATGGTTTGTATTCTTGATCTGTGCTTTAGAATTATCAGTTAGATATACAGAAGATGAATCAGAGAAGGGAAAGGCTAGATATTGGACACAGGAAACTACTGAGGTAGACAAGGCAAGATTTGCCATACACTTTGTTGACTCTATCTCTCAGTTTGGCAAGCAGATCAAACGTTTGCAGGCTGAGAGTGGTTTCTCAGTTCTTTGGTCTGACATTGGTTAACCTTTCTTAGAAAATGGTGAAGGTCTATATTGAATGTTTTCATACATTTCTTATTTTTACAGTGTCAACATCTTATTTAAGTTGGAGATGCCTCAACTGCTTGATATAACTCCTCATTTTTGCTCTTTCTTCTAATTTGGTACAGAATTTCATTTTCCTCTAAGAAATCAATTGTCTTTAGACAGATAGCTTATTTAGAAATGATTCTCACACCGATGACTAGTCATTTACTATCTACTAAAATCTAATCAATTTATTTTTTGTGATTTTTTTTTTACTGTTCATCATACCCAGCACCTTCCAACTCTCTTCTTGAAAAAAAATTTACATTATATATGAGTTAGGCTTCTTGTAGATCATAGATCTATCTCATCTAAGTTCCTTAGGACACAGAGTGTTTTGATTTTGTGTCTAGCACAGTACCTTACACATAGTAGGCTCTTAATAAGTGCTTAGGATTTAATTTCTTTGGCATGAATGATAAAACCAATTCCACCATTTTTTCTTTCTTTCTTTCTTTTTTTTTTTTGCTACACCATGCTGATTAAATATTTACTGAATTGACTACCTCCTTACTATGCACAAAGCCCTACAAGACTGTGTCTTTCTCAGTATCTGGCACTGTGTTCCTTTTTTTTTTTGCCAGATGCTGATCAGAATTCAATTGCTGCTTAAACATCTAGCCAATATAATGGAGACTGAGGAGTTAGGCATGTTGTTGGAGATATTGGTAGTTGGAGAGAAAATAACATCCTAAGTACAGTTTATCAAAAGAGATTTTGTTGTCATTCAGTCATTTTCAGTTGTGTCCTGTTCTTTGTGACTCCATTTTGGGGTTTTCCTGGCAAGAATACTGGAGTGGTTTGTCATTTCCTTTTCCAACTCATCTGACAGATAAGGAACTGAGGCAAACAGGGTGAAGTGACTTGCCCAGGGTCACACAACTAGTAAGTGTTTGAGGTCAGATTTGAATTCATGAAGATGAGTCTTCTTAATTTCAAGATCGAGAGAGATGCATTGCAACAAAACATGTCATAGATAGAATCATGGAATCTCAGAGTTGAAAGTTACCTTAAAGATCAATTGGCCAGACTCCTTGTTTATAGATGAGGTAATAAAGCCTGAAGAAATTTAATGGCTTGTTTAAGGTTACACAACCAGTCAGGGATTAGAAGCTAAACTATGATTAAAAGCCAGTGTTCTTTATTTCTGGCCTCGGTGACTATTCATGTAATCTTTGGATGGGGAAACAACACACAGCAGAAGTCAGGTGGAGTAGGAGAACTTGATCATTTGTTTCCACAATCCGGCTAGCAGCTTCTGTGGGGGTGTAAGATCCACCCACAGCCAGCACCCAGAAAGCTGCCAACAGCACGGGTTCTTTTGATCTGCTTAACTAAGGAAAGCAAGGTGAAGGGGTTGACAAGTTTACTTTAATTCAGCACACAAATGTCATTCACTTAGTTCAGGGGAAAAAACCAGCACCCTGAACTTCAGAGCAAATTACAAACAAAGTACAAAATCAACAGACAGACCCAATACAATTCATAGTTACCAACATCTAGGTTCAGCCCGGGAGCTCAGAACAAGGGCTGGCCCAGAGTCATGCGCCACCTCTGCTGCGGCAAAGAGCTCCAACAGAAAAGCTTACTTTAATTCAACATACAAATACCATTCACTTAGTTCAGGGGGAAAAGCCAGCACCCTGAACTTCAGAACAAAATACAAACACATTACAAACATCAACAGACAGACTCAATAAAATTCATAGTTACCAACATCCAGGTTCAGCCCGGGATCTCGGACAAGGGCTGGCCCAGAGTCACGCTTGCCACCACTGCTGCAGGTAGAGCTCCAACAGAAAAAAGAATCTTCAAGGTGTCTTCTCTCCTCTTATAGAGTTTTTGACATCATCAAGTGTCGTCTGAATGACCAGAGCCCAGGCTCTGGTGATTGGTTCTTGAGTTGGCCCCTCCCCTTAGGACCCTGGGAGGTTCACATCCACATAGATTAGGTTAACACCCAATAGGGCATGGCTCTGGAGTTAACATCTCCCCTTAGCCAGCCCCATCTTGGGCCCCACCCCAGTCACCAATCCTCACCCACATAGGTTCCACACCTAATAGGGCTCTGGGCCTGGGGCCCAGCACCCAGCAAGGCTCAATGAAATACACTGAGTTACTCAAAGAAAACAAAGGCCATTTTGCTTACCAACACATCATTTTACTCAGAGCTGCAACTGGCATGGGGTAAAAGGGACTATAATTTATGGGTGCATGTTTCCTACATGGGAAGGCTTGCTTCCATGACTCCTCCTCAGGGACTGTCACCCCTGGAGGCAGGAAACTTGTCTTTTCCTGGTAACTGTGTTCACAGTGGGACTGTCCTCTGGAATTAGAACTGGAATTCTTAGTTGCTGTACTACTTCCACCCCTCTCCCAACATACTGGACTTTTTCTCAGCTTCCATCCCCTCAATTTAGTTTTTGACAATTTCAATTATTTACAATTCCAATTTTATGAACCTAAACTAATAACCAGTCAGGAAAACAGAAATTATCTTCTAAGCCTGACATCTTTGTTATCTGCACTAACAATTCCTGTCATCTTTCTCACTTCTATTCTAGGAATATGAGAGTCTTGAAGGAAAAAAAAAAGCAACAAACCTCTCTATCAAAAATACACATGTCTCAACAATAGATAATTAATGAGACACTGCCAGACACCAGCTCAACTGAGCAACCTTAACAAAGAAAACTCAATTATCTTTCTCTCTGAAAGGTACTAATCACTCCAAGGAATATAATCTTCAAGATTAATTTTTCTGTTTTGTGACCATGGATGTAGCCACCTCATAAACATGAGCTGTCAATCACAGGGGACATTTGTACCAGATAGCATGGTAACCAAAATGTAACCTACCACTATTATTGGAAAGGTTGGCACCAAAAAAATTGCCTTATTAATAGTAGGTTGTCTTTGTATGTGAATGCCATATTTGCATATGGGATGCCAACTCTAGTGTCCAACAGTGTCCACAAACGTTGAACGGTAGACATGATCTGTGGAAAGAAAATATTGATGAAGGAAAAGGAAAAATCCGAGTTTTAGTCTCAGTTCTACTATTAAGCTGTTTTTCTTTGGAAAAATCATAATTTCTCTCTTTTCTCATCTGGAATAATTTCTACCCTCAAAACACTATTGTGAAGATAAAGTAGAAATATAGATTGGAAGGCATTTTGGATACGTAAAACCTATACATACTATGTATTTACTTTTCATATCTTGCATCTCCCTAGTAGAATATAAATTCCCTGAGGGCAAGAACTATTTCAGTTTTGATTGTGTGTTCCCAGCATTTTGCCTAGTGCCTGGCATGTGGTGTTGTACATGCCTGCAGAGATTTTTTACAAGCGCTTTTTACCACCAAGGAATGTAAAATCACCAAACCTGGGCTCTTAACTTTGAACTCTTGGATATTGTTATAAAAGACTCAGAGAAAAGGCACTAAAGAGAACAAAGATGTCAAAAGCAGCTGGATTGGCTCAAGTGTACATAAAATAGGCTGTGCTGGGGACGACCCAATTGTGTGGGTGTTAGGGGAGCAAGTCACAAGGAAACTGAAGGAGGTGAAGATACCAATGGTGTAGGGGAAAATCTTAGCTAAGATTAATAAAGAAAAAAGGTGAGTGAGAAAACATCAACTAACCTATGTGCCTGCTTGTCAGTCAGTCAACACTTACTAAGCGCCTGCTACTTGTAAGGCACTGTGCTAAGCTCTGGGGATACAAAGAAAGGCCAAAGACAGCCCTTGCCGTCAAGGAGCTTACAGTCTATTGGGGGAGACAACACACCAACAACTACGCACAAACAAGAGACACACAGGATGAAGTGGAAGGCATTAGCATTAGGAAGGATTGTAAAAGAAGCCAGGAAAACCCCAAAGTAAAAACGGGGGGGGGGGGAAGAATTCCAGGCATAGGGGACAACCAGAGAAAATGCAAGGAGGCAGGAGAGGAACGGCAAGGAGGTCAGTGTCACTGCATCACAGAGTATGTGAGGGATATAATGGCCTAAGATATAAGAAGGCTGGAAAGTGTGTGCATGTGTGTGTGTATGCGTGCATGCGTACATGCATGTATGCGTGTGTGCGCATGTGTGTGTATGCGTGCATGCGTACATGCATGTATGCATGTGTGCGCATGTGTGTGTATGCGTGCATGCGTACATGCATGTATGCGTGTGTGTGTGCATGTGTGTATGTGTGCATCTGTACATGCGTACATGCATGTGTGTGTGTGTGTGTGTGTGTGTGTGTGTGTGTGGTGGAGAGGCAGGTTATAAAGGGTTTTAAAGACCAAATATGATTTTACGTTTGATCTTAGAGGTGATGGGGAGCTGCTGGAATTTACTGATTGTGTGTGACACGATCAGACCTAAACTTCAGGAAGATCACTTTGACAGCTGGGTGGAGGATGATCTACAGTGGGGAAAGGCTTGTGACATCAAGACCAACCAGAAGGCTGCTGCCAATACGCTAGGTATGAGGCAATGAGGGCCTGCCTATATCAAGAAGGTGGCAGCGTCAGAGGAGGGAAAGGGACATATAGGAGAGATGTTACAGAGGTAAAAGAGACAGACCTTGGCAGCAAATTGGATATGGATATTTTCTCACAAGGGAATCAATCCACAATCAGGATATTAGTAGAATTGTGTTTTGTTCTTTGTTCTCAAAGAGGACCATGGCATCAGGGAAATGATGACATGACTCGCAGTTGACTTTGATTTGAGGGAGGGAAGGCTGTGCAAGGTCACCAGCCTCGCTTTCTCTTCCAGAGCCATCTGGGTCCAGTGAAATGTTAATGGTAACTATTTCTCTTTGGAATTGCAACTCTGAGGGTCTTCTCCTCCCAGCTTGATTTTTTTTCTTTTTTTCTAATTAAAGGGGCCATCCCTTGACTTACTTCTTAAAGAGGCCTATTCACTGAATGGGCATTACCTCATTCTAAGCGAGTACCTGAAAAGGTCTTAGCTGAAAAGGGCCAGGGTCTCCCATTGCATTCTAAGCCATCTCCAGTCATTAGCAGGGAAGATGCAGATAAGTGATACTTTACAGTGGAATAATATTTACCATTTCATAACTAACTAAAAGAGGTAGAGAATATAAATTCTCACTGGACTTACTGTTTGTTGACTATGAAAAAAAACCACATCTAATTTGATTGAGCTGTCTTAAAGGTTCTCTTCCAACAAGGTATTTCCCA
Organism: Trichosurus vulpecula; assembly: GCF_011100635.1. Classification (NCBI taxonomy): domain Eukaryota; kingdom Metazoa; phylum Chordata; class Mammalia; order Diprotodontia; family Phalangeridae; genus Trichosurus; species Trichosurus vulpecula. The sequence goes on from NC_050573.1 coordinate 539,804,883, forward strand.
TCCATAAATCAAAATTGTTCAATATTTTTTGTTCAATATATCCTCTGAGGCTTTATCTTAATTCCCACTCCCCCAGTGAGTAGGGCCCACAGAGTTTGACTACCACTTCCACTCAAGGATCTGTGAGTAACTCTCAGAGATTAAAGAGGGCCCTTCTCCCTCCAGTGCTATAAACTTAAGCCTCTTTTCTGGTGTACTGTTCCCTATGGTCGTCAGCTGAAAATCGTTGTAGTTAGCCAGGCTTAAATAGCCTTTAGAAAGGAGGTACTTATAAGCAATAGAGTAAGAACAGTTGGTAGAAAACATCCTGACACGTGGCAGAGGGGTAACCCATAGTACTTGGCTGCTGGAAGTCCTTTTCTTCCCTTTATAGGATACTCAAGAAATTCCCTTTAGGCCTCAGAAAGCCTCTTTGGTAGTCTTCTTCTTCTTCTTCTTTTTTTTTTTTTTAAGGAAAAAGACAAAGTTTATTAAGGATTCACCATAATGGGTTGTCTGGTAGTCTTCTGATGAAGCCATGAATCTATACCCAGTAAATCTTTGGCTCTCAAGGCAGACACCACTGTCAGCTGATCTGGGGATGCTGTCAGGATACTGGTGGGAAATCCTAAATTCTCCTGATCCTTCACAGCTTTTAAGGTCTCCTCCTTGAATCCTTAGAGGCATTTGGGAGGTACAGTATGTGGAGCTCTGGGCCTGAAGTTAGGAAAGACCTAAGTTCAAATCCAGTCTCAGATACTCACTAGCTGTGTGACCCTGGGCAAATCAGTTAACCTCTGTTTGACTCAGTTTTCTCAAGTGTAAACTAGCTCTAAGATTGTTGTGAGGATCAAATGAGATGATCTTTGCCAGGCATACACTAAGTGCTATATAAAGGTATGCTTATTCCCTTTCTTTCTCCTTTCACTCAACCAATTCTTTTTTTTTACTGGGTTTTTACTAGGACAATTTACTTGCTTTAATCTCTGTAACAGCTTGATAGTTAAGATCCTACCCCTATGGTGTGATCAGGTTTCCTCAGCCTATCTGAACAATCTCCTGGTGTAATAGCATCTTTATTTCAGAGACTTTAAGAAATTAGTTTAAAGTCTAAGATTGATTTAAATTAACCCCTACAATTAAGATTTAATTGATCGATCAAGGCTTCTCACTTCATTGAGTTATTAGGGCATCATCACTTACTTTAGTCTGCTGACTTGATAGATGTACTGGATTAACCACACCGTTATACTAGAAAGATATAACAATATCCATTGCCTGGGCAGCTAGGTGGTACAATGAATAGACCTGTCTTCCTGATTTCAAATCTGGCCTCAGAAATTTAGTAGCTGTGTGACCCTGGGCAAGTCATTTAACTCTGCCTCAGTTTCCTCATCTGTAAAATGAGCTGGAGAAGGAAAGGGCAAACACTCCGATTTTCTGTCAAAAAACCCCAAATAGGGTCGCTGAGAGTTGGACATGACTGAAAAATGACTCAACAATAACAACAAAAAAACCCAACCACCTTGATCAATGACCCTGTGATAGTAAAAACCAGGGAGAGCGTAAAACAAGGTGATGTGTGCTTGCTAAAGATGTTCACCACTTGATGGAGCAAATCCAGTGCACAGTCCAAGTTGAAGAGGGATGACCTGTAGACACTGAAGATGTCTTCTAAGATGTTAGATAGTCTCTACTCTAGCAGTATCATACCATTGACCTGCAACATTGCAGAGACTTCTGGAAGAGATCCATATCAATCAAAAGTGTTTAGCTTGACCACCCATAAGAGACAGACCAAGTAGACAAAGAGTACCTATTATAAAGTTTGTTATACTCTTTTTTAAAGAAAATGCTAATATTTTACTGGCCTCTGAAGAGATAGAAATAAATATCAAACAATGGGAATGTACATAGAAAGGTACATGGTGGGTATGAACAGACAACACAAAATAAAGGAAGAATGGAGTAAAAATTGTCATCAGAGAAAAATGTGATAGCAAAAGGATGGGCTGGCCATGTGTTGAGGGATGAGTGTGGATATTCTGTGTACAATGACAGGAGAAAGCAAAAGAGGCCTCTAATACATTGGATGGCTGACTTATGGGAAAACATGGGAAGGAGCTGCATAGGATGGGTGGGCATGGCTAGGTGATGAGCTGCATAGGATGGGCGGGCATGGCTAGGTGATGATCTGCATGGATGTGGATGTTCACAGAGATCAGGATCCATCTGAGTATCCCCAGCACCAGTCCAGTGCCTGGTATATATAGAAATAAGCACTTAGTAAACGTTTGTTGAATTGTATTTAGTGCATGAATTAGGTTGGTCTTAGAAAGCTTGCTTCCTAGTTTTAGATAACATTACCCTTTCCGATGTGATTTGCCTATACAGTTTTGAAACAATTCTTGATTACTAAAAAGTAGTAGTTTGGCTGTTTTATTCAATGGGTTATTTGTTGAGTATATATTAGATGCTCAGCTCCATGCTAGGCACTGTGGTTCTTGTTCAGCTGTTTTTTAGTTGTGTCCAACTGTTTGTGACCCAGTTTGGGGTTTTTTTTTGTCAGAGATACTGGAATGGTTTGCCACTTGCTTCTTCAGCTCATTTTACAGATGAGGAAACTGAGGCAAATAGCTTGCAAACAGGCAAACAAGTGACTTGTCCGGGGTCACACAGCTAGTTAGTGTCTAGGGCCATATTTAAACTCAGGTCTTCCTGACTGTGTGACCTTGGGCAAGTCATTTAACCCCAATTGCCCTGCCTTCCCCCCAGCAAAAAAAAAAAAAAATAGAAGAATCAGGGAAGGCTTAATGGAGGAGAGGGATTTTGAGGTTGGTTTTTTAAAATATTTTATTTTTTTCTCTGAATTACATGTTAAAATAATTTCTAACACTTTTTAAAAAAGCTTTCAGTTCCAAATTGTATCCCTCCTTTCTTCCCTCTCCTTTCTCCTTCCCAAGATGGTAAGCAATTTGACATAGTTTATACATGTGCAATCATGTAAAACATTTCCATATTAGTTGTTTTGTGCAAGAATTGAAAGAAAGAAAAAGAAAAAGTGAAAATAACATGCTTCAGTCTGTATTCAGACAATGTCAGTTCTTTCTCTAGAGACAGAAGCATGTTCATGAGTCTTTGGGATTGTCTTGGATCATTGTGTTGCTGAGAATAGCCAAGAGTCCTTCACAATTCTTTATCATACAATGTTGCTGTTACTGTGTACAACGTATTCCTGGTTCTGCTCATTTCCCTTTGTATCAGTTCATGTAAGCTTTTCCAAGTTTTCTGAAATCATCCTGCTTGTCATTTCTTAAAGCACAATAATATTCCATCATAACAATATACCACAGCCTTATTTAGCCATTCCCCAACTGATGGGTACCCTCTCAATTTCCAATTTTCAGCTACCACAAAAAGAGTTGCTATAAATATTTTTGTACAAATAGGTCCTTTTACCCTTTTGAGTTATGCTTTTAGGAATGGATAGGGTTTGGAAGGAATAGTGGGGAAGATGTGGAAAGTGCAAGAACCACGGGATAGTGAATATCTCAGCCTGACTAGAGCAAATGAGTGGAACAATGGAAAGAATGCTGGCTTTGGAGTCAAAGGACCTGGGTTCAAATCCTCCTTCTGTATCAGTTACTACTTGTGTAACTTTGGGCAAATCTCTGTGGGCCTTATTTTCCTCATCTGTAAAATGTACAGGTTGGACTTGATGGTCTCTTAGGTAGGTCCCTTCCAGATCAAAATCTATGATGCTTTAAAAGGGAAGCGCCCTAGATGGGTAATAGTGGAGCATTAGGCTGCAAAATGAACTCAGGACAGACTTGGAAGCCAGGGTAAGGAAATTTGGAGGTCTATCTCTAGGCAATGGAGACTTTCCAAAAGTTTGGGGGGAATTACATGAAAATGGCATTTTAAGGAGACTAATTTGCTAGACCATGAGAAGAATAGATTTATTTTTGCAAGAGGGGAGAAAAAGGGAGTGAGAGAATGGCCTAACCTCTAGGACTGAGCCAAGAAGGACGTGGAAATTGAAAGTAGGCAATATACTGGACAGACTATATCAAAGGAAGAATCAATATCAATCGATGATCAATAGAATTCATTTGCTCATAGTAACTATGCCTCCTCACACTGGAGACTTTAAATGAGTCGCATTAATAATTTGGGTTTCCTCTGATAGGTGAAATTTGCTTGTCTGAAGGGCCTAACTCGGTGCAAACTTGGAGCTGAGAATCAGAAGGGAATAGTTCATGGAAAAACCTGTCTGTTGTGTTAACATTATCTTAGGCAAACAGAGGCACAGGCTAAAGCCTAATTTATTCCATTGTCTAGTATAACCAAAGATGTTTGTTTTTTGATTAAAAGGAAAAATTGAGTACATTTCCAGTCTTTAAACTTCACAGTATTTTCAAGTCTGATGGAAAGACTTTAGGACAATGAAAACTAATTGCTTTCAGTTTATTCTGTGCGCTGAAGTCACCACCTAGCTAAAACAAAAAAGATTTGGACACAATGGCTGAATTTGTTGTTGCATGGCAACAGATTATACCAAACTGAAGACAATCTTTGTGGCTCCCTGTGCACAGGTTGCTAGAAAATATTCATTTAACTTTTTCTGCCTCTTCGAGTTTTAAAAGATTCCTTTGCTGCAGATTTTCTACACATATGTACAAAGTGTCTATGAAGCTCACGGCAGAGAGTCCAAGAAAGGACACAGAAGTAAAACCATTGGCCGTGAATAGGCATATATAAATCACTGAATGACCTCATGGAAGGAGATAAGTGAGGCCTCATAGGTATTACTGAGATTTATTGGGGTATAACCCATGTGACTTGAATTATAACTCTGGTTGGGAATACTTTATTCAAAGGAAACAAAATGGGTCAGGGGTGGGGTGGGATGAGGTGTGGTGGGGGGTGGGATGCGGTGGCATTATATATTAAGAAGGTATAGTCATGGGAGAAAATCCAAGAATTAGAGAGGGGAAAGCCTGGTGGAGAGCATTTGGGTGAAGGTCAATGGAGGGAGAAGCAGAAGTCACTGTCATCAGAGCATACCACAGAACACCTAGTCAGAAAGAAGAACTAGGGGCAGCTAGGTGGCACAGTTGAGTAGAGCACTGGCCCTGGAGTCAGGAGGACCTGAGTTCAAATCCATCCTCAGACACTTGACATACTTACTAGCTGTGTGACCTTGGGCAAGTCACTTAACCCTAATTGCCCAGCCTTTCCTTCCCTCTTCAAAAAAAAAAACACACAGAAAGAAGGACTAGATGAGAAGCTTGGGAAATATCCCAAGCTTAGCACTAAAGCATGATGTAATAGTATTGACAGACTTGTTATTTAGACATCTGCAGGCTTCTTTTTCTGTCGAAAGCAGAGTGGCTAATTACTTCTTAATTTGTGTTAATCGCAATTTCATCATTCAAAAATTAAGAGGAACCAACAAGAGAAAACACTGGATCTGATTTTCAGTAACAAGGTTGCTGGGGTGGAAATAATTAGAACTCAGGGGAAGGGACTACTCCTTCTTAAAGTTTTTTGCAGAGGAAAAAAAGGAAAGTCAGTCATTGTCAGGCATCTCTACCCTAAATTTTGGAAAAACAGGTTTCAAAGGATTCAGAAGAGTAGGCAGCATCCTATGGACTAAGACTCCCTGTGCAAAGTCCACTCAAAGGGGATGGAAAACTCAAGAATGAAATTCTGAAGATGAAAAGGGAGAAAATTCCAATGAGGAGGAAAAATGGGGCCAGTTTGAGCAAATTTGAAAAACAAATCCTTCAACACATATCAACCAAGTCCAGCAAAACAAATTCCCACATTAGCAATGCCTGAAAATGCATTTTAAATGTATCACCTTTTTGTCATGAGGTGAGTGGCGTATTTCACCTTCATTTTTTGGACTTTTGATGTATCGTGGCCCAACTTAGATTTTTAAAAAGATGTATAATACAAAAGAAATATGATATAAAGTTGGGTGATGGAGGATAAATTTGAGAACATTGTGCTGTGTCAGGGGTTCTAAAACTCAGAATGTACTGAGGCTAGCAAGGCAAGCTAAGGACACCATGAAGTGTTGGGTTTTTTTTTAAGCTATGTTGGGAGAAGAATGACCAAGGAAGGGATAAAATCCATGCTTGGGGTAGGTGGGATGAGACAATAGGATACACATTTATTAAGAACCTATTATGGCCCAGACTCTGTACTAAGTGCTGGGGATACAAATAAGAAAAAGAAATATAGTCCCTAACCTCGAGAAGCTTATAATCCAACGGGGAAAGGCAATATACAAAAAGAAGCTGAAAAGGGGAGGAGGGTTCTTAAAGGTTCCCTTCTGGAGAGCATGATGATGATGTTGGTGTCTGAATCAAGTACAGCAGCTGTGACAAATGAAGAAATGCCTAGGATTTTGAACCCTCTATAAAGGGAGCCTTAGGGAGGAGTTTTTACCTCCACCATCTGGCTCGCCAGTCAGAGGGGCAGAAGCTAGTGAGGATACTGAATGAGGTGTGAGTACTGAAGCTGAAGAAACCTCCATTATGATGAATTTCCTGGTGATGACCTTATCTTGAGGATGGGGGTGGGGGTGGGGAGAGGAAGACTCATAATAACCAACAACTCGGAGAATGCAGAGCTGCTCATTCCTTTGGACTTCTCTGCCAAGGAGAACGACCTTTGTACAGGAAATGAGAAAAAAATGTCTAACAAGGAGTTTGATACCCAAGATGAGTAATTAATAAGAGAGCCCCCAAATGTCCTTGATGCCTTCAAGCCACTTGGCACAGGTGGACTATATCCACTTTGGCAGCTCCGCCACGGGTTGGAGGGTTGATTGGAATGAGAAGAGACAAAGGTGGGAGATCAATTAGAAGGGCTTTGCAGTAATCCAGGTAAGGGATGATGAGGAATTGAACTGGGATAGTGACTGTGTGAATGGAGAGAAGATGGATGGGAATGATAATGTAGAAATAGAAATTACAAGGTTTGGAAATTGGCTGGATATCAGGGCAAGGGAAAGGGATGGAGGAATCAAGGATTATGGTGCTCGCAACATTATTAGGGCAGTTCGGACGAAGGGTGGTTTTTTTTAAAGGGTGGGGAAGATGATGAATTCTGTCATGTCAAGGAGGTAAGGAATGAGAAAAGGCCACATAATGAGAAGACAGACTCATTGGAAAAGACCATGATGTTGGGAAAGAATGGGAAAAGGGAATGACAGAGGATAAGATGGATAGATAGTGTCATGGAACAATCAACATGAACTTGGACAGACTTTGAGAGATAGTGGAGGATAGCAGGACCTAGCATGGTATGGTCCATGGAGTCACAAAGAGTTGGACATGACTGAACAACATGTTGTCTGCTCCTTGAGGTCAAGGACTGTCTTTGTTTCTTTTTGTATCTCTAGTGCTTAACACGGTGGCTGGCACATGGTAAGTGCTTAATAAGTACTGATACATTAATTGATTGATTTGCTAGCGTGGAGAATTGAGAGAAGTATTGGAAGACTGGGAGAAGTGCAAATATCCCAATTCTTTTTAATTTTTTTAATTTTTAAAAATTTTATCCTTTTTATTTCATATTTTAGTTTTCAACATTGATTTCCACAAGATTTTGAGTTACAAATTTTCTCTCCATTTCTACCATCCCCCCACTCCAAGATGGCATATATTCTGATTGCCTCATTCCCCAGTCAGCCCTCTCTTCTTTTACCCCATTCCCCCCCATCCCTTTCCGCCTTACTTTCTTGTAGGGCAGGACAGATTTCTATGCCCTATTCCCTATAATCTTGTTTCCCAGCTGTATGCAAAAAACAACTTTATTTTAAGCATCTGCTTTTAAAACTTTGAGTTCCAAATTCTCTCCCCTCTTCCCTTCCCACCCACCCTCCTTAGGAAGGCAAGCAATTCAACATAGATCACACATGTATCATTATGTAAAACACTTCCACAATGCTCATGTTGTGAAAGGCTAACTATATTTCCTTCCATCCTATCCTGTCCCCCTTTATTCAATTGTCTCCCTTAACCCTGTCCCTTTTCAAAAGTGTTTGCTTTTGATTACCTCCTCCCCCTATTTGCCCTCCCTTCTATCATCTCCCCTTTTTTTATTCCCTTCCCTTTACTTTCTTGTGTAGTAAGATAACCAATTGAGTGTGTATGTTATTCCCTCCTCAAGTTGAATCTAATGAGAGTAAGATTCACTCATTCCCCCTCACCTGTCCCCTCTTCCCTTCCAACAGAACTGCTTTTTCTTGCCACTTTTATGTGAGATAATTTACCCCATTCTATCTCTCCCTTTCTACTCTAAAGGCATTCCTCTCTCACCCTTAAATTTATTTCATTTTTTCAGATATCATCCCTTCATATTCAACTTATCCTGTGCTCTCTGTCTATATTCCCTTAAACTCCCCTAATACTGAGAAAGGTCTCATGAAATACACGCATCATCTTTCCATGTAGGAATGTAAACCTAACAGTTCAACTTTACTAAGTCCCTTACAAATTCTCTTTCTTGTTTACCTTTTCATGCTTCTCTTGAATCTTGTATTTGAAAGTCAAATTTTCTATTCAGCTCTGGTCTTTTCACTGAGAAAGCTTGAAAGTCCTCTATTTTATTGAAAATCCATATTTTGCCTTGGAGCATTATACTCAGTTTTGCTGGGTAGGTGATTCTTGGTTTTAATCCTAGCTCCATTGACCTCTGGAATATCGTATTCCAAGCTCTTTGATCCCTTAATGTAGAAGCTGCTAGATCTTGTTTTATTCTGATTGTGTTTCCACAATATTCAAATTGTTTCTTTCTGGCTGCTTGCAGTATTTTCTCATTGATCTGGGAGCTCTGGAATTTGGTGACAATATTCCTAGGAGTTTTCTTTTTGGGATCTTTTTCAAGAGGTGATCAGTGGATTCTTTCAATTTCTACTTTACCCTCTGGTTCTAGAATATCAGGGCAATTTTCCTTGATAATTTCTTGAAAGATGATGTCTAGGCTCTTTTATTGATCATGGCTTTCAGGTAGTCCAATAATTTTTAAATTATCTCTCCTGGATCTGTTCTCCAGGTCAGTGGTTTTTTCAATGAGATATTTCACATTGTCTTCCATTTTTCATTCCTTTGGTTCTGTTTTATAATATCTTGATTTCTCATAAAGTCACTAGCTTCCACTTGCTCCAATCTCATTTTTAAGGTGGCATTTTCTTCAGTGATCTTTTGGACCTCCTTTTCCATTTGGCTAATTCTGCCTTTCAAGGCATTCTTCTCCTCATTGGCTTTTTGGAGCTCTTTTGACATTTGGGTTAGTCTGTTCTTTGAGGTGTTATTTTCTTCAGTATTTTTTGGGGTATCCTTTAGCAAGTTGTTGACTTGTTTTTCATGGCTTTCTTGCATCTCTCTCATTTCTCATCCCAATTTTTCCTCTGCTTCTCTTAATTGCTTTTCCAAACCCTTTTTGAGCTCTTCCATGGCCTGAACCCAATTCATATTTTTCTTGGAGGCTTTTGATGTAGGCTCTTTGACTTTGTCGGCTTCTTCTGGTGGTATGTTTAGACCTTCTTTGTGTCACCAAAAAAGGAATATAGAGTTTGAGTTTGAGTCTGAGTTTGTTTTCACTGCCTGTTCATGTTCCCAGGCAACTACTTGACCCTTGAGCTTTTTTGTCAGGATATGACTGCTTGTAGAGTAGAGAGTACTTTGTCTCAAGCTTTAGGGTCCAAGCACTGCTGTTTTCAGAGCTACTTCTACTCCACTGTCACCCCAGGCTCTGTCACCGCAGCGCTCCTCCTCCCCCAAGAACCGCTAACCAGGACCACAATACAGATCCAAGCAGGGCACAGCAAGAGAATCTGCCTTTGTGCCCAGAAAGTATTCTCTGCGCTCTGATCCGCTGCTAGATTCCTCCCACTGTGTGAGGCAGGGACTTGGGAAGCAGCTGATGCTGGAGCTCTGGAAGCAGCCACCACCACCACCACCGCTGCACCACCTCCGCCACCCCCAGGGCTGGTGATCGGACTGCTCTGAACTTGATTCCGCAGTTTCCCTCTAATCTGCTTTTTGGCCTTTGTGAGTTGAGAAGTCTGGTAACTGCCACAGCTCACTGATTCATGGCTGACTCTGGGTCTGGTCTGTCCTGGCTCAGCCCATGCTGGGCTGCGCTCTGCTCCTAGCACCGTGCGATAGACCTTCCTGGCGACCATCCAGGCTCTTCTGGGCTGGAGACCTGTTTCCCTCTGCTATGTGGTAGGTTCCGCAGCTCTAGAATTTGTTCAGAGACATTTTTTTACAGGTGTTTGGAGGGATTGGGGGAGGAGCTTAAGCAAGTACCTGCTTTCTATACCCCATCTCTGTGCCCCCAACATCCCAATTCTTAAAAATGCTTTGAAAAATGATAGGCCAGGGTGCTTGGTTTTGATCCCTGGCAAAATTCTAGGACATGCCCTTTGATCCAGCAATACCACTACTAGGTCTGTAACTCAAAGAGATCATAAAAAAGAGAAAAGGACCCACATGTACAAAAATATTTATAGCAGCTCTTTTTGTGGTGGCCAAGAATTGGAAATTGTGGGGATGCTCGTCATTTGAGGAATGGTTGTGGTATATAAATGTAATGGAATACTATTGTGCTATAAGAAATGATGAGCAGGCAGATTTCAGAAAAACCCAGAAAGACTCATATGAACTGATGCTGAGTGAAATGAGCAGAACTAGGAGAACATTGTACACAGTAACAGTAGCACAGTGTGATGATCAACTATGACAGACTTAGCTCTTCTCAGCAATATAATGATCTAGAACAATTCCAAAAGACTCATGATGGAAAATGCTATCCACATTCAGAGAAAGAACTATGGAGTCTGAATGCAATTCAAAGCATACTATTTTCACTTTTTTCTTTCTTGTGGTTTTCCCCTTTTGTTTTCTTCTTTCATAACATGACTAATGTGGAAATATGCTTAACATGATTGTGCATGTATAGCCTATAGCAGATTACTTGCTGCCTTGGAAAGGGAAGAGGGAGGGAAAAAAAGTTGGAACTCAAAATCTTACAAAGATGAATGTTCAAAGCTATCTTTACATGTAATGGGGGAAAATAAAATATTACTAAGTGTAAAAAAATCTAGGACTGACTGGTTGTTAAAGAACCAGTTGGTAACCATTTAGAAAGTGGTTATTTTTTTTCTTTTTTGACAGTTATTATTAAACTGCTAGATCAGGGAATGGTAGAGATCAAATTGACCTAGATATATGGAAAGCACTTGATTAAAACACCTCTTCTTCCTGTGGAAAAGATGGCAAGATGATACATAGATGGATTTGGAACTTGTTGAATGACTAGATTCAGGATCGGTTGGGAGGGAGGTTTCTAGCTGAGAAGTACTCCTCCATCCTTCTATATGTAGATGGCCCATGCTGTTTAATAATTTTTAAAAATTTTACCTGGATAAAGGCATAAATAGATCAAAACTGAAGATAACTCAAAGCTGGAAGGGATAGCTAAGAGATTCAATGACAGGCTAAGGATCCCAAAAGATCTTGACAAGCTTGAGCATCAGGCTGAATATAATAAGATGGCATTCAACAGGGATAAATGAACATTTTACATGGATTCAAAACAATCAACTTCATAAGTATAAGATGGTGGTGGTTGGAATATGGTTAGATGGTTTGTCTGGAAAAGATCTGGGTAACTGAGCGGACTGCAAGTTCAATAACTTAGCAGTGTGTAATTCTAGTCAAAAAAAGCTAATGCAACCTTAGGACACATAGCTCCCAGGAAATAAGTGAGTCTTTCTATATTCTGTCATGATCAGACCACATCTGGAAGGAATATTCTATTCTAGGAGCATAGTTTAAGAATATTGATAAGCCAGAGGTTGTCCAGAAGAAGGCAACCAGGATGGCCAAGTCTTGTTTGTCATGTGAGGATCAGTCAAAAGAACCTGGCTTGAAGAAGACTCAGCAGAACATGATAACTGTCCTCAAGTACTGAAATGGCTGTGAAGTTCTGAGAGGCTAGGCTTGTTCTGTTTGGCCCCAGATAGGATTGAAGTCTGGAAAAACTTCTTAACATTTAGAACTGTCCAAAGTGAAATGGGCTGCTTCAAGAGGTAATGAGTTCCCCTTCATTGAAGATCTTTAAACAGACTGGATGTCCAATTTGTCTGCACGTTATAGTAGACTATTTGCATATTATATTGGCTATTTGTGCCTGATCTGTGGTAGAGCCTTCTGAGCTTGTATTGATCTGATCAGCCACAGCTGGACACACTGTACCTTGACTTCAGCTTCAACACTGTGATGTCATTTTGGTCTTCTTCGAGGATGAAGGACAAAAAGAACTACTTTTGGTTGTGCGTTAGATTGGGTGGCTGCTGAGGACCCTTTGAGCTCTGAAATCCTGTGATTTTTTATTGTCTATAGTACACAAGGATATTTAGCTGGCATGTACAAAGGACCTCTTTAAGCCATCATTCCCATTTTCTTTCAAGTGACTGAGGATGAAAGTTACACAACGCTGCTTTAAGTACTAGGAACAAAGAAATCAGTAGCAACACAAACCTATAACCCATCTAAGTAGTAAGACAAAGTCTGATGAAGAGGTTAGAGAACTCTGGATGTTAGAGAAGGGTTATAGGACTCCTGATATGAGTCAACGGGAGGTAGGTAATCGCTCAAAGTAGTTTGGCCAGTCCATTTGCAGAGATAAGAATAAATGGGTGAAGAACGCCAATTGCCCTGATTTCAACCTTCATTTGGATGGCCACTCTATACAGCTTACCCAATATTCTATCTAGGACGGACAGTCCAGATGGATAATAAACTTGGGCCTGGAGTTGAACAGGAAGAGTGGATTTTCAGGACACTGAAATACACTTTTACTCATCCCAAGATTCCCATGCAAGCAAAGGCCCATCTTTTCAACACTAACATTCCATCGGGTTTCCTCTATGGCAACAAGGCATGGAATACTATTGTTTCCGAACTAAAAACGAGTATCCCAGGAGAGGTGCACAGCAGGTGTGAGCAGCCTACATGTCCCTAGGAATGAAGAAAGAGGGGTGTGAGACGTCATCAAGAAATTGTATGATAGGAATAGGAGATGGGGGGGCGTCATTGGCAAGAATGAAGGATAATGGATGGACAGCCAGGGTGCTCCTCTATCAAACCTCTAACGTCAGGAGAAAGCAAAGGAGGCCTTTGGCATGTGGGACGGATCCTCTGGGGCCAACTTTTGGGGGAGAGAAGGACAAGAGTTGCACAAGATGGGCAGACATGGATAAATCGTACTTATTGCTGGAGGAAATTCCCAAATTGATGAGATCAAGATCTAGTTTAGTATTTGAATTAGTAATTAACATGAATATATATAAGTATTTCTACAGTCATAGTGTAAAAGAGTTGTAGGGCCTAAACAAAAGATAAGGAGGGTACTTACCATTCTGGAAAAGCATTATCATTACCTAGAGATACAGAAACCTGATGAACTCCCGAAAAATAGAAGAGATTCTTAATTTAACCAGGACAATTTAGATGCTATCCTAACTAAGGGGGCAGGGGTGGACCATTCAGGACCACTATCAACTCCATGAATCTACATGGTTTTTTTTTCTCTTATGGTGAAGATGCAGTAAATGACCACAGAAACAGAGATTATAAATATATAACTATATTTTTATTTTGAATATTAAATAATTTTTAAATTACAAGCAATTTATTGAATCACACTATGCATGATCAATATACAGTAGAAATCTTACAATTTAAAAATGTACACAATTTAAAGACAATTTGACCTGAAATTTCATTAACTATGATATTGCCATAAACCTCATATACCTGTATTAAATTACAATATGAAAACCCTCATACCTATGATTTTATTACATAATTCCTCATTTACAAACATAATTCAACATTATATATACATCAGTACCATTATCAAGTTACACCTAGGCCTGTGCAAATCTGAACAACTTATTAAACAAAACCAAATTATTTTAAGTCATTCGAACATATCTTTAAACAGGCTGCTGGTATCACAAATACTGTCAACACATTTTTAAGGTCTTTTTTATTACAGAAATTTTGTTTTTCAAATCAAAGACTTGAATACCATTAATATCTTAGAATATTGTTTTCGTGACTTAAAGCTGAAGTTATTTTGTACACCCCACTCTTATTTTAAGGCTGTTTCTCATAAGGCTAATATATTTTGATGCTACCCATCACTACATCCAAACAATTGGATTTATAACACTTGATTCACTTCTGGAGTTTTAAATGAAGTGCTTAGTACATAATTGAAAACTCAAGGTTCTTCCCTTTAGCCAAGCCCTTCAATACACACTCAAAAAAATTCATCAAATCCTATAAATTTACTCTTTAAAATAGTAATAAAAGGAGGTGGCTTGAAAGGATTTTTAGTGCAGCACAAATATACAATAACCTTTCCTAGATAAGCCCATTTCTACAAAAATGGTTACCCATCCATTTTTACATCTAAAAGCCAGATTACTGAATGTTTTGTTTCAAATTAAACACATTTGTGGTTTATTTACCCTGAAGGCCTAATTTATAAACATTAAATCAGGTTATCAGAGATTTTGGAAGCTCTTTTTACGCATTTCTATTTTATGTTGATTATGGGGTCACATGAGAAAATCAGTTAACTGCTTTAGATAGGCAATTTTAAACCATATGGGGTTTACATGATAGAATTCAGTTATTCAGCAATAAACCACTGAAAAAATAAGATGCAACCTAAAATCGGATACTTTTTGAACTATCAAAAAGAACTTTAGGAATGAATATTTGTTGTGAATCAAGTATTATAAACCAATTCTACCTAATCTGAAGAATCCCAATGATTTACTTTCAATTGCATAATCTATTTTGGAACAAATAACATTTTAAAAAAATCCTACTGTTTGTAACCAACCCCCCCCTCCCCAATTTGAACAACGAACTACATGCTAATATTTCCAAACACAGAGTTGACAATTATAAATCTATTTTACTGAACCATCTACTGTGTATTGCTTGAAATTTCAAAATACTATGCTAACACACATTTAGTAAATAAATTCTACCTTCCATATCCTAATACAGTAAGATTTTTCCATAAATTCCAATCTAAATTGATCATATAAAGATGCATGTTTGGCAACTAGTTACATGTCATTTAGACTCAAAGAAGTAGCTCTTTATTGAGGCTCAGGGTAGTACTAATTAAAAAAAAATCCATTAAATGGAAGCTATGTGGCTAATCTCTTTGTACATGGTGAAGAAGAAATTACCTAAAAGTTTGAAGAAAACCTTGCTGGGCTGACCACGTGGGTTCCTTGGGGGGTGGGGTAAATTTTTTTGTTTGATCTTTGAATCCTCAGCACCTACCACAATGTACTAGCAGGTGCTTACTTAATATCTGCGGAATCTGCCTGAGGTTAGTAAGTATAAGCTGAATTTCTATAGTTACAGCTTTGTAAAATAGGAGCAGCCGCCTCAGTTTTTACTCAGTTTAGGTCAGTGATTAGCTATAAAACATATCATTCACGACCAATACTCAAGGAGTCTCCATAGCAAGAAATTCAGAGCTGAGGTTTAATTTTGGCATAATCATATTCTAATGCCCTGTGATTTAAAAAGAAAAAAAAATACACACACAGAGATATGAATATGGTTTCTGAAACAGGATTTCATGCTCTTTGGGGACTCCTGCAAGTGTTTAGTGTATACAGCAAATAGTGGTTTTAAAAAGAGTCACAGTCTCTACTTTGAATTTTTTTGCCCTGTGGAAATTTAATGCTACTACAAGAAATTAGTCAATGTATACATGTAGTAAGTAGGCCATAATTTTACTACATAAACTTACAGATTTTATAAAAATTCGCATTACTAAACTGAGACCATAAGTTATAAGGTGCTGTGGCCTACTGGTCTTAACTATTTTTTAACATTTAGTAACAGACTGTGACCTACAATGTTTTCAAAGCTATTAGAGTAGTGGAGACTGTAAAACATACTTACTAAAGAGAGTAAGGCTTCTTATACTTGGGTCTTAGGCGTGCCTGCTGATATAAAGAACAATGTTCTATGGCATCAACTAACCCACTGATTGGCAAACTTTCCCTTATGATAAATGGCTTCACTATGAACTTGATTCTTCACTCAGCACAATATCATTGCATCTTTTTGGCAATGGTAAACATAGTATTTGGGGAAGCCTGTCAGTAGGCTTACCTGTGGCCACTATCAATTTTCAAAAACAAACACTGCATGTTTTAGAGTAAATTCCTTTCCCCCTTCTCTGCACAATCACAAAGCTGTTTCTCAAGCATTCCAGTCTCTTAAAAATCAAGTGCTTTTAAACAGTAAAAAAGCAGCACCGTGACTTAATCCAGGAGGAAATATCCAGTCTCATGAGCACTGGGGCCAGCTTATGGTCATGCCCATCTAGTGGCAAATTTCCCCAAATCCCTGCTTTAGGAAGGAAGGAAAGAAGGAAGGAAGGAAGGAAGAAGGAAGGAAGGAAATGACTTCTGTGCTCAGGCCAGTAACAGAAACATCTGAAGGGTCTGTAAGATCTAGCTAACACAATTTTAAAGCTAGCTGCCACCTTAAACTGCAACACATTACTCATTTCATGGACTGACCACCATACCCTCCAGGAGAACTATTTGGAATCAACAAGGTTCATCCTGGGAGGCTGCTGATTTATTCAACTGCTCACATCAACCAATGACAGTGTCTAGGTAAGTGGCAATTAACTTTAACTTATTTTAAAGCAGATAGACTTTAGGGGTAGCATTTCTCATTTTCAGTTTTGGTATCACTGCTTTTTTAAAGCAAAGGAAAATAAAACTGTCACTATGAAAGTCTGATCTTTTAAATTAATTTTTGAGAAAACTTCATGACATTACTATGAAGTGTCTGAATCTCATATTTAGTTAATACAAGCTAAGAAATTTTATTTGGGCCAACCTTTACAGTTGCTTTTATTTTTTAATCCAGGGAGTTCAGGAGCTAAATCATTTCTGCATCCCTTTAAAAACAAAAAAGTAAGAATCACTGGTTAAACGACCCTTCACTTATTTAGAAAGAAGCCTGATATCCTTAAGTCACTCTAAGAGAAGAAAATGAAAATGCAATTGATTCAGCTGAACAACCCAGATCAGTGTTTTCAGACTCCTCAAAAATATTTCCTATAAAAACATGAACACTGTAACATTCAGAATCATTTATCATTTTGAAAAATGGTACTGGGTTTAAGATTCCAGCAAATTCTACAACAGCATAACACTCATTTAAATTTTACAAGTACCATGCATAGCAAACAAAATATAAAAAGAGGAGAAATCAAACTGGCAAACAGCCCTAGCTTGACCTGCTTTATTTTCCTTGAATAATTTACGATTCTGATTCTGTACAATGTTGGGGACTCTAGGAACATATATCCATAGTGCAATTACAGAAAGCAAGGTAATATGTATTTAGTGATCTTTCCCCGCCAAGAATAAATATGGCTCACGACTGACCAACTATCATTCATACGGTTTCAGTGACACAGCCACCTGTTGTACAGACACAATTATATATAATTCTATGACAGGTGTAGGTTCAAATAGAATAAACTACATGGAAAAATATAAAAAGAATATGATACAATCCCATACATAACCAGAAGGTTGTGTAATTGCTTTACAAGTTTATTACAAATAACAATTGCCTGAAGAATTAACACTTCAAGTTTTTTTTTTTAAAACAGCTGTAGATTCATCTCTTCCAAATGAAAAGCAAATTGCACTGATTAAAAACACACATTACAAATACACATCAAAAGTCCTGATTTAACATTTCCTTTCTGTGTTTCTTGATTCTCCTCTTCTTACTCCAGAAGGAGCCTACAGTGACTCTCTGAACACAACTGTGTTCATCAGTATTTACACTGTGCAGGCCATCAGTGTGGGCACGCTGTCTTGTATGAGCAGTTTCTGATTAAAAAAAAGTATTTTACCCACTTAATCTTTTTCTCCATCTTCACTGCTTCCTATATGGCAAAAAGACAATAAGATGACATGAAGATAAACAATTTTCGTAGGGTAAAAATTTTCTAGTTCAAATTCAACACAAATTCCATTATGTAGAAAAGTAAGCAATTGAGGACTTAACACTTGACTGATTTTTCTCCTTTAAAGCAACACCTGCCATGCTCTCACACAGAAGAAACACATCTGTTTAACTCACACATCTAGTTCAATGTCACGTGAAGCATGCAAAAAAATTGAGTAGATTTCTCTAAACATCTGCCTATTTGTAGGACTACTGGGTAATTGGTATTATCTAATCAGTGCAAGTAAAATATAGTGCAAGTACAAATAAAAGCTCTTTATATTACTTTTAAATTATTTGATTTGCAAACCTCAATTGCCAGAGCACCTATTAACATTTATCTTTAAATCTAGCTATGAAAGAAGGTGGTATTTATTCTAAGGTACTATTTAATATGTATCCCTGTCCCTTCACTTCTACCCTATCTACCACACATTGATATTATTAAAAAAAAAAACCAAATAACCCCACAAAACACTTTACGGCAAAAGAGAATTCTTAGAGGAAGGTGCCACCATAGCAAAGTGTGGTCTGTTACCAAACACATGAATTCAGGAGCTTAAAACCAATCCTTTGTATTCTTCTTTCTGTAGTCAAAGGGCAGGGAGAGAAGAAAAGGTTTTTAAGGGCAAGAGAATATCATGCCCCATCTCACAATGATTCAGAGTGATTTCTAAAACTCGAACCCAAGATCAAAAAGATACTGGGGAGTAACAGGTCATGCTCCTTCAGGGAGCTCCTGTTCTGGTAAAGGGAACCTAAAAATCCCCACCGGACATTCAGCATATTTGGTTTTACTGAATATACCCAGTTTGTGGTATAGCACAGATATAATAAAAAGATGTTACCTCATGGAATAAGTTCTAAGGCTTGTGATTATCTTATTAAGAGTTTTCTATGATGGATGTAGTAAACAAGATACTTTGAAATTAACCTGTATTCATATAGTAACTTCTACCATCTTGGTTGGCTTGCTTTCTTTAATGAAGAGTTGACATCTCCCCTAACCTCCCACCCCAAGTGTTTGCACATGCATCCCCTGTCACACAGGCACTCACCTCCTTGTTCAATATCTGAATCAGTGAGATGTGTAAGAGAAAAACTTGCGATGTTGGCAGGAGAGATAGAAAACCTGGAATAAGGCGATGCATGTGACCAACTCTGTTCAATACTTCTAGATGGTGGGGGAGGAGAAAAGTACTTTGATGTTTGAAGAGAGTGCTTGGAACCAAGGTTATCTGCTGTTTTTGACATAAAAGACTCTTGAGAGAAGTCATCATCCCATTCAAAACCTCCACCTGAAAAAAAAAATTCTGGTTTTGGAATTGCTTTTTGATTATTCAAAAGAAAAGAATCCAAATACACAGTACTCTGATATTACACACAATAACATTTGCTGACAATAATTAACAAAAAGACTTGTACTGAAATGAAAATTCTCTGTAAAAGAGATAAATTGTCAGGTAACGTTGAGTATTTGTAAGAATATAAATGAACTGATAAATACTTCATTTTAAAGCTTGTCTCAAATTTTCAAAATACCTTCTTCATCGGTTGAACTTTCTGAGTTTGTAAACCTGTTCAAGTAATTGGGACCTAATGATGGTGTTGCGCTATTAGAGTCCTGATTATTTGCTTCTGCTCCTCGGTGTCCCAGCTCTTTGGTTGGTGTTTCCTAAGAAAATAAAAATTCTAATTATATACTATATGGAAAAAAGGGAAAAAATCATGTTAGTCATCAATTTTAGCCAACAACCTGGTCAACAAGATTTGTTTCTGTGTTCTCTTCTCTGCCCTGTCTTTGCACCCCTTCATTCCCAAACAAACCTCTTCCTCTGCTTTGCCTGTGCACATCTACCTGGAATATGTGTGTCTTCCCTCTTTAAACTGTAAGGTTCTTGAGGTCAGGAATTGTATTTTTACATTGCTTTGAATCCCCACAGCATCTAATAGAATGCCTTGGATGTGTGGGCGCTCAACAAAGACTTGCTGATTAAATCATTACGTTATTTACTTATCAGAATTTTGTTCGAGCCCTCCAAGAAAAAATAGTTAAGGTAAGCCTGCAATTCACACACAGAATATATAATGGAGAAAGTTTAATTTTTGTTGGGGGCACTTCAGACCAGGTCTAAGTTTTCTTTCTACTCCTTAATACAAAAAATTTCATTTTACCAGGATTCTTTAGTTAACTAAAACCAAAAGTGAAAGGAAAATGGGAAGGGGGCAGGGTATAATAGAAGGTCAAATAAATAATAGCAAATTAAACTAATTAGGCAAAAGAAAATGAAACTCTTGTCCAGACAAGTTCAAAAGAAGAGCTAAAGCTTAATATTCAATTTGTGTCTTCATTTCTAAACTCCCTAGCTAATTTCCTCTATCACAGCACTTCATTATGTCATTGTATGACATCATCTGATTTTTCTGTATTATTAAAACCCATTAACATAACCTTCAATTCTCAATCTCAAATGAATTGCTTTGTATAGTCCTCACTTACCATGATGGCAGGTTTTTTTTTTTTTACATTTGAAAAGTTACACATAGGTTTCCAAGCCTAAAACTAATAAAGGCAACATCAAATCTGAATCATAGAAAACAGAATTTCAAAGTTGGAAGGGACCAACCCATACTTGAAGGGAATCCTGACTATACCATAACAGGTAAGTCATTGTCTAGCCTCTGCCAGAAGACTTTCGAGGAAGGGAAACTTCACTACCTCTCAAGGCAGCCACATCCACTTTTGGACTTTTCTATCATTCCTCCCACCCCCAACTACTCCTCAAATGATATGGACTCAAGGCCCTTTGCATTGTCCTTATATCATGTTTATATTCACATTCAAAGTAGGAAGAAATCAGAAAACATTTAAAAGGCAGCAACCATATTTTTAAAACAGGTATGGTATAGAAAGTGCACTGTGAGAGAGATTTCAATTCAGGACCAACATCTGCTAGTTCTATCATCTTGAACAGATTAAACTCCTTGAGAAAGGATTCTGTGAAGATGGTGGAATACGTCAGAAAATTCTAAGCTCTCCAGATTTCCCAACAAACAAGACAAAATGCCTCAGGGTGAACGTAGAGCACTAAAAACAAACACGAGTTGGGGCAGAACAGTGGTCCTCCTGGGACAATCAGGAGAAGATCTAAAGAAAAATCTCAGGACCAAGGTTTGATCCCAGTGAAGAGGAAACACCTCTAGGCTAGCTCTGCTGAAACAGTAAGCTGGGAGCCCTGGGGCGAGCTGGGTTGGGAGGTAGCCTTGGCCCCAGTCAGAATTTTAACCTCCTGAACAATGTGGGGAGGCAGGCTGGGGAGATGGGTGTCTGAGCAGGGAAAGATTATTGAGGAAACTTCTGCTAATAAAGGATGTCAGGCCCAGCTTTGCAGGCAAGACACAGGCCTGGGGGAGAAGGAACCAGCACATGCCTGTGCCTGGTGAATACAGAAGCAGTGAGGCAGGATGCCTCTGGCTGTGGGCACTCACAGGAGGGTGGAGGTCTTGATTTGGTTCCAGGCCAGAGGCACCATCCCCCATACCCCAAGACTAGAGGTGATTACAATAACAAGCTTCTACAAATAAAAAAAATTGAGCAGACTAAGGAGAAAGAACCCAGACAAAGAAAGTAACTATGAGAACAGAGAAGACCAGGAATCCCCTTTGGAGGAGGATAATGAAGCAAAAAAAGCCTCTCCTACCCCAAAGAGTAATGTCAAACGAGAGATACTGAGGGAAAAAAAAGAAAAATAAGAACAATCCAAGAAAAACAAAGAGATTATAAAAAGAAAGTCAACCAACTACAAGAGAAGATGCAGAATCTTAAGGAAGAAAATAACTCCCTGAAAATCAGAATTGGGCAAGAGGAAGCCAGCAAAGTTATAAGAGACCGAGAAATAACAAAACAAGATATAAAGAATGAAAAAATAGGAAAGAAAGTAGACTATCTCATAAGAAAAACAACTGACCTGGAGAACAGATCAAGAAGAGAAAACATAAGCATAGTCAGACTACGCGAATGTTACAAGCCAAAAAAGAATCTTGATACAATAATACAAGAAATATTAAAGAAAACTGTCTTGAAGTGTTAGAACAAGAGTAGAAAGTAGAAATAGAAAAAATCCACCAATCATTGCCTGAAAGAGATCCTACAGGAATTCACAGCTAGATTCCAAAACCCCCGGCTCAAGGAGAAAACATTACCAGCAACAAGAAGAAAACAAATATGGTGGAGCACAATTAGAATCACACAAGGCCTAGCAGTGGCTGTGCTAAAAGACTACAGGTGTTGGAACACTATATATGAAAGACTAAAAGAACTAGGGTTGTGGTCACACCCAGCAAAGTTAAGCATAATCCTGAATGAAAAAAAGGACATTTAATGAATTGCAGACTTTCAGGATTTTGTGGCAAAAAGACCTGAAATCTTTTTTCTTTTAAAGAGGCAATCAGGGTTAAGTGACTTGCCCAAAGTCACACAGCTAGTAAGTATCTGAGACTGGATTTGAACTCAGGTCCTCCTGACTCTAGGGCCAGTGCTCCATCCACTGTGCTATCTAGCTGCCCTAAGACTTGAAATCAATAGAAATTCTGACATACAAGATCTGAGAGAAATATAAGGTAAACATAAAAAACTAATTACAAGGAACTCAATAAGGACAGACTTTTTATCATCTATGACTTATTAGTAATTGGGTAGTTTGAAAGAAAGATTGGAGTAGAGCCAAGTATGATGTGAAACTGAACTGTCTAGGAAAAGGTAAAAAGAGGAATCATCTTATACAAATGAGGTGTGAGAAGAACTGACATGTAAGAATTAGATGGAGAGGAGGGCTGGTAGACCTGGAACCCTCCTTTCATCAGGAATGGGTTAAAGAGGGAACAATACATATATATCTAAAAAGGCATAAAATCTTTTAAATTTGGAAAAAAATAAAAAGCTAAAGTGATAGGGAGGGGAAGGGGATAAGGGAGAGATCTTTGGTGGGAGAGTAAACTAAGTAGTAGAAGGGCAAAGTAGCAGGTAGAAGTAAAGGCGTCAGGAGGGATAAGAAATAGGAGATAGACCCAAATACAAAATAAAGATCAAGAATAGAATTTATTAGGGAAAAAAAGCAGGGGTAGTAAACATGATCTCAGATAAAGTTAAAGCTAAAATAGACTTAATCGAAAGAGAAAAAAAGGGACACTACACGATATGTCAGTCATATTAATCGATATTGTTTAAGACTATTTAAAATAACCAGACAGCATACGGCTGGAATATTGTTGTAGTACAGGAAATGACGAGTTGGTGGGCTTAGAAAAATATGGAAAGACTTGGATCTATGAAGGAAAACATTATCTACCTTCAAAGAGACAGAGGACAAACAAGTGCAGTAGTCTTACATAGACGCATATGAATATATCTATATATGAGTAGGATTAGATACCTAAGTATATGTATGAGA
This sequence comes from Trichosurus vulpecula, assembly GCF_011100635.1. NCBI lineage: Eukaryota > Metazoa > Chordata > Mammalia > Diprotodontia > Phalangeridae > Trichosurus > Trichosurus vulpecula. The sequence goes on from NC_050573.1 coordinate 539,828,428, forward strand.
ATAAGTGCATGTATGTGTACATGCAGGCACAAACATGTATATGTGCGCATGCACATATACATGCATGTATATATGTGTTTATATATGTGTGTATGTATATGTTTTCATATATACATACATATATATACACGCACACACACATAATAAAAACTATCTGTGCCTAACTAGCCTTCTTGGTGGGGGGGGGGGGGGGGAGGGGAGCAAAGGAAGGGGTCAAAAAGAACAGTACCGAACAAAAGAAAACTTAGAAGGAAGCCAAGAAAAGACAGGCAGCTCAGAACTTTATATAGGCTTTCTTGAAATGGAAATTGATTGCTGTCTATTTTGAATCTTCTCTTATGTTCTGCTGCACACATGGCAATGTGTTTTTTCTTATTTTGTATTTAAGTTTATGTTTCTTTTTCTTATTGTGTATTTAAGTCTTAGTATTTAAGTTTAAAAGTTTTTTTAATAAAAAAAAAACTCTTCGAGCCTGTTTCTTCATTTGTAAAACAGGAACAACTCTAGAAATACCTACACCTCAAGGGGTTGTTGTGGAGAAAGCACATTGTAAATCTACATAAACCTGAGCTGCTTTGGTTTTAAACTATGCAACACTACAGGGGAAAGAACTGTTGAGATGAAAAGAAACCACAAGCTGAGAGCAGACGAATTCTAATAAAAAGCTTGAAGAAGCTTTAGAAAGCAGGCTTCTGTGCAACAAAGGTGGGACAGGCTGAGGAAAGTGGAAGGAGCAAGGAATCCTTTTGTTGCACTAGCAGGAGGAGTCTTCATCCCTGTGGGCCCCAGACTGATTCAGAAAATCACAAATTAACATTACCTATGTTATACTATATTTTTATTTTGTTAAACATTTCCCAGTTACATTTTAATCTGTTTCAGGGTTTTGCTCAGTCTGCAGTCTGACACCTCTGCTATAGCAGACATTGAGGAAACCTGTCCCTAAGCAGGAAGACACTGAGTAGAAGAGCAAAGAAAATGTGATTCCGTTGTAAATGGTGAAAGGAAGCCAAACAATTTTACATAGACTGAATCTCAAGGAGGATAATACCTCAGCACATTCTGTAGATGTAGTTCCATCCCATATTGGCAAGTCTTATTTATAGAGTTAAATCAAAAGTTGCAGAGATGACCTCGAATGAAGACTATTCAGAAATAGAAGCACTGTATCTCAATGTCAAGATATTTGTGAAATTAAGCATAGTAATTAAAATTGCCTTTCAAAGAGTGTAATTTTGCTTGCTCAGGACCCTTCGATGGCTTCTAGTTGTTTTCAGGATAAAATATAAACTCCTCACCTTGGCATATAAAAGCCCTGCACAATTTGGCTCCGTCTACATTTCTAGGCTTACTGACTACATCTTACTACTCCCCCTTCACCTTTTATGTTGTTGCTGTTAGTCATGTCCAACTCTGTGACCCCATCTGGGGTTTTCTTGGCAAAGATACTGGAGTAGTTTGCCATTTCCTTCTCCACCTCATTTTACAGATGAAGAAACTGAGGCAAACAGGGTTAACTGAGTTGCCCAGAATCACACAGCCAGTACGTCTGTAAGACCTGATTTGAACTCAGGAAGATAAGTCTTCCTATCTCCAGACCTGGCACTCTATCCATTGGACCACCCAGCTGTCCTATATACATTCCAGGAAAACTGGCCTACTTGCTGTTCCCTGAATTGGCATCTTATCTCTAGTCTCTATGCCGATGCATAGGCTGCCCTCCCTGCTTGGAATGTATTGCCTCCTTACTTCCACTTACTGGCATCTCTGACTTCCTTCAAAGGCCAGCTCATCCTCATCAGCTGCCTCTAAACGGGAATTATTTTTTCTTATTTTCCCTAGTCTTTATACTGTACTGGCTCAGCCCATGACTCCCTGGCCTACTTAACCTCTGAGCCAGCAGCTGCCTTACACTGGCAATATCTTTACATCTAACGACTTCCTCCTCCAATTAGAGGACTCTTCCCCTGAAACCTCTTTTTGAGGAAGTATCCACCACAGCTACACTTAGTTCAAACCTGGCTCACCCTCTGACTCTCTGGATTTCTTCTTTGCCCCTCCCTTTTATGTGTTGTCTTCCTTAATCAGGAAGTCTTTCTTTTTACTTCTATTTGCATCCCAGTGCATAGTATAATACCTGGCACACAGTAAGAGTTTAATAAATGCTTTCTGTTCTGTCCTTCCTCAAAAGTAATATACATATTTATCTATCTACATGTTGTATCCAACCAGTAGAAGATAAATTCCTTTAAGCCAGGGATCATTTGTTTGTTTTGTCTTTGTATCCCCAGGGTCTAACACATGCTTTTGCATATAGGAGGAGCTTAATTGATGCTTACTGGATTGAACTGGACCCCTTAAACAGGTATCACCCTGAAATTTTGTTATCAAGGGGCAGAAATGATCACAAAACTTAAGCCAGATAATGGTCAGTGGAAAGAATGCTGAATTCAGATCCTTACTCTGTCACTTAGTATTTGTGTGGTCTTGGGGCGTCACAATCTCCCTTGACCTCAAGTTTCTCATTCATAAAAAAAGAGCATGAGACAAGATGACTTCTTCAGTCTCTTCCACCTAAATTTATGATCAATACTCTTCTTCCTTTTTGAAGTGATTCTCACAGCCACTACCATAATAGTTACTATAGTGCTAATTATTAATCCCGTTCCGCAACAGCTAGGCCCAAATCCCTACTCTTACTTTACTTTTTTCAAAGGGCATATATTAGGAATTGGAAAAAAATTAGCTGCTGTCACCTCATTATCTTTGTTGGTTATCTGGCTTTAATTGACATGATGTCCTCTTAATAGCAATCACCTAACCACAACCAGAGTAGAATGGTCTTTGCTAATGTAACTTAGCTGATTCAGAAGGCAGAGGGCCAGAGAGCACTACCCATGAAGAATATTTTACTGTGTATGCCAATAAAAGTTTAATTTATGCTTATTATCTATGCTTCTCTCTGGAAGTCACAAAAATTTAAAGGTTTTAAATCATCTGTGCAATGGTTCTGCTGAGTAAGGATTAAACATTGTTTGCAATTTTTAATACATGAAATGGAGGCACGTTGGTGGTGAGGCCATTCAGCGAATTGAGAAAAAGAACTTGGATGTGTATCCCTCAATTTAATCTGATTTCATGCCTAGATTATGATGCTAAAAAATGATGAGACTTGCCCAATGGCAATAAAATGATGAAGCTAAAGCTAAAAGTACTTCAAAATGGCAAGAATTTTCTAAGTAGATTCATTTCTATAATTTGAACACCTATTATATGACTAATTTTTAAACATTAAAAAAAAATTTTCCAGTGAGAATTTAGCAGATTATGGATACCTGGTCAAACAGATAGACTGTGACATCATCAAAGAATGTTACTGCCTTCTTATCCTTTCTCCAATTATCAGGTGGCTTGTCAATTCCAACCGACATAGGTGGTTTCAGTAAACTCCGTAGATGCTTCCCATCATCATTATCACTCAGTATCACTGGCACTGGATGTACTGTTTCATCTTCTGATTCTGAACTGAGACTGTGAAGATGAAAAGCTCTCAGGTCATCATCAGAATCATCACTATTTTCATCTTCTTCATCTGCATCTATTCCATCCTCTGACATATCAATCATTCCTGAAACACCTAGTTTCCCCAGGTATTTTCCTTCAATATCTGGCTCCTTCAGCTTAGGCCCCTCCGAATAGCAGGATAAGGACTTATCTCCCATCAAGTCCGTTGAAAAGGAGGCCCCTGCCATTGCTGAAGGGCTGCTGGAACAAAAGGTAGCATTTGTGTAGGCAAGTAATTCATCAGTATTGGTGCCAGTGGAAGTGCGATTGCAGCAGTGATCATCTAGAACGTCAAACTCTTCGCTATAGCTACACTCTGAACTCGCAATAAGAGTCAAAGAATGTTCAGCCTCCAATTCAGCCACATCAACCTGTCTGGGAATGTCAGTCTGCTCTGGCTCCAATGTGTCTTGCAACTCTGATTCATTAGTGTTTTGCAAACCAGATAGAGGGCTTTGGTTAACTCTCTCTTCACAATTATGCCTGGCATCACAGCTCTGTTCAGCGTTGGATAAATCTCTTTGGGGCTGATCTTTTGTAAACAATGCCAGTGCTGCTGATGTTCCTGTGACGTCCTCACTTTTCTTATCAGTCTCAGAATCATTATCTGAAAAATAGGCAGAGTCTCTATAGGAGTTTTGAGTACTGCATGCTAATGTCTTTGAGGTCAAGTTAAAATCTTTGTTACTGTCTGCTTCATCTGAAATTATGATAACTGGATTGGGAGGCAAGGCAGTGAGAGCGCCATCATCAATTAATGCGGCACCTGTATTTGAAGCATCATCAACAGCAGGATGGGAAGTCCATTCTGGAGATTCCAGATTCTCTGTTTCATAACCACTGTCAGCAGGTTTATCAGGTGGCACAAGTTTCTGAGGACTTTGAGTACCTAAAGCATCTAAAACCCCATGGACATCTAATGAATCCAAAGAGTCTGGTGTTTCTACAGATTGCTCAGATGTCTGTATGGGTGTTGAGATGCTGTCTTCCAAGAGACTGTCTTGGCTTGTAGAATCGGAAGAAAGGGCAGATATCAAGCCTACTTCTTTTGGTGCTTCTTTATAAGTAAGCTGATTTGAAATCCCTAGAGTTTCATTTTCTTTCTCTAGCAAACTTCTAGCATTATGGTCTCCTAAAGGGGACTTGTTTTCCAAGTCCTGGTTCATTTCTTCTGGAAGACATATCTCCATATCCGTATTACCAACAGTTTCTTCATCAAAATGAAGTGGTTCACTTTTGGTGATATTTGTGGACTTTTCACTTTTGGGGAAAATGTCCTGGGATCTACTTTCAATGTTTTCTGTTATGGCATCACTGGATAGCACTTCAACTGAGGCAATCTTAGTACTTGGATTTATCTCTTGCTTGGGGCTATCATCACAGGTAACGACATTTAAACATGTGGGTTTGGTTTCCTCTTGAAACAGAACAGAATCTGGATGTATACCACAAGCCTGTTCTTCTGTTTTAGGCAAGTTAGATGTTATTTGCAATTCTGGAGAAGACTGCAATGAGACATTCACATTTTCCCCTACAGGCATTATGCACTCCTCTTTACTTTCAGGTTTTGCACTATTTTCAATGAAGTTAAGCTCAATGTCTAAAGGATTTCTATGTGAAGATTCTAACATGTTCCCTGTAAAACCTGCTTTTTCTAATTCTGTTTGGAGATCATTTGTATGTTCTTTCATAAACAATGTGTCTTTTATTAAGTTTTTCTCTTGAAGAAACAAGAAGTTTTCTGACAGTTCTTGAATATTCAGTGGGTCAAAATCATTCTGGTGGACAAGATTTTCAGATAAGCAAACAGCATCATGATCAAAAACATTACGGTCAGTCTTTTTTTCAAGATGGCCAGTTACTAGTGTCTCTTTAGGCACATCCAAGCTTGGGCTCAGAGTAGCTGGTTTAAATTCGGCATGAACACCATTTAGTTCGGTTAAGTCAAATATTTTCTGATGATCGTGCAAATCCTCTGATCTGTCAAGCTCATTAAATATATTACTGAAAGGGCTTTCAGGGACACTGGCAACATGTGAATCTTCAGGCATAACAACATCTTTAGGGTCTCCAGTGTAGTGAAAAAAATCTCCATCTGTATTTGATTCCCCATCATCAAGACCCCTGAGTGCCATAAACTGGGAACTTTGATCAGTTAGAGTGTCAGGATTATCCACTTCTGTAGTGAGAATCGTTGATTGGTTATCAAGATCCAAGCTGCCACCACTTTTTTCTTCTAACTGGATGTAATAATCACTCCCAACAGAAAGGTTGTGGGCATCAAAAACAGGGACTACCCCTGGTGCCCTGAGTGACGCTTCTTGGCCACTTTCATCTTGCTTTCCTGGTCCAGGATCTGAGAGTGAACTCTCAAAAACATCGACTGGAAAAAAGATGCTCGTATATGACATGGCCTCATCAGGATTGACCTGACTGCGCTCATCAAAATGATCGTGTTTTGCTGCCTCCCAGACATACTCAAAACTAAGCCCCTGACTTGTTTCAGTTACTGTGAGGACTTCTTCCATTTCACGACCAAGTCTATCCCTAGTAAAATGGTCAAGTATTGGGAATGCAGCATTATTTGAACTCTCTCTGTTATTGGTATTTGGTTTAAGAGCATTCCATTGTTGCTCAAAGTCAATTTCAGAGTCCCTTTGGCTTTGCATACGAAGATAAGTTAGTAGTCTATGTACTTCTTCTGCTGTTGGTCTCTTGTCTGGTGGTAGCCAGCAGAACTGCAAAACTTCATACCTGAAAGATAAGAAGCAATTATTGTATTTATAGATAAAGTAACAAAATAACAAAACTAAATATTTGCAAATTCCCATCTCAAAACCGCCACACCCCTCTGGACAATTCACATTCTCTAATTCTTGAGATCCGATTCAATCAAGATATTGAAGCGAAAGGAAAGACATAAAAGTCTGGCCTGAGTTTTTGGCAGATGACATTTAAGTTCACTTTCAATTCTTTTGCCTGATCATTAGTTCTTTATGGGAACTGCCCAATTCCAAATCCATTAAATTAAATTAAATTTAGATTTAATTGTACATTCTATTTGGGAAATGTTCTTTTATATTTTAAGTGGATTCATTTTGATTTAAGTGAATTTAGCACAGACAATTGTCCTTTATTTGTTCTCTTTCCAGTAAAGAATCAGGAGTGATATAATTTCTTGCCATGTATTATTCTTTCTGCATAAAGCATACGACATAACTTGGGAGAAGAAATAAGAGGAGAAAAATGGGGGAATGTAAAGTCCAAGGTAAAAGGTAACCATGGACTAAATCTTTGCAGGTTTTAACTGACCAAAGTCAGTATCTCAAATTATAACTCAAGATTATATAGCAAACAGGCTAAAGGGAAGGAAAACCATGGGGTTTAAGACTAACATTATTAGTGTTGCAAAGCACAGGTTAAAATAATCTCATGAAAAAGAGACATTCTTTTGTATAAGCCCTTTATAACATATAACCGATGCAAATCTGTTTTATCTCCATTTTTATATGCGAGAAATTTGTCTTAGAGGAGACCTGCGTTTGAATCTAACTCCAATGCCCTGCAGCTAGCTTAGCAAGTCAATTAAGCTCTTTGAGCTTCTGTTTCTAATCTGTAAAGTGGGAATAATTCTTTCAATCAATCAACAAACATTTACTTCGCAGGGTTACAAGGAAAATAATTTCTAAACCCATAAAGTACCACATAAATAACTATTATAATTTCAACATTACTCTTTAATTGCCTCTTATTTTTATCCAAAAAAGACAAAAACTAATGAAAAACAGACAATTCCCTTTGTTTTTATTTCTAATTATTCCGAATTAAAGTCCCCTACTGCATCAACAATTCAATACTGCTTAAAAATTCAACACAATTTACTACTTCAGGGAAAAAAAAAACGTATCTTGCTTTAAAGAAGAAAAAAGGTCAGTTAAAATAGCAAGTAGAATGTTAGCTAAGCTTTTAAGTGGGCAGTGATGTTGAAAAACAATTAAAAACAACCATACACAAACAGTGGCTCTTCACAACCGTAATTCCCCGAAAATGAACACGATGGGAACGTGTTCAGACCATCTAATTATTTGAAAGTTAACAAAGTAAAACCAAAGGTTACCATCTTTCTGAATAGGGCTGCTCCAGCTGTGGTTTAGGGAGCTTTGTGTCCCTCTCTTTTATGACCTGCTGGAGAACTTCGACATCAGAAAGGTGTGCATAAGGCTGAGCACCATGGTCAAAGAGTTCCCAAAGTGTTACACCCAGTGACCTAGAAGAGGAAAAAAAAATGAAAGGTTTATCATATTTTTCCACAATTTTTTTTCACCTAAGTTTCTATATGTATTGGATAACATGGGACATTTTGCCATTTTAAACTTTTTTTAAAATTATACATCAAAATCTCTCTGTTACTAACAGCACTGCCAGATTTCTCAATGGTTTGCACTAAATCATAAACAACAAATAAAAACTCATGACAATCCTGGATCTAGCATCACAAAAATATTACCACAAACAAGAGTGTGAGTTTAGCAACTTTCTTCCTCATCGTTAATATGTGCTTTGTTATATGAAGATGACGCTACTGATTCATGCTCTTTTAGGTGTTTTTCTACTAGCAGGGACAGATTTGCACTGATCCATTTATACTTCCTTCCCTATTCTTCTTTGTGAACAACAGGACACATTTATAAAATGACTGAATGGTCACACTTAAAGGTCTAGTCTGCAGGATGGAACAAAACAAAGCCAATGGGGCCCATAAAAAGAAAAAAGTCCAAGACCTTAGGGTGGCAATTTTTTGTTTTAGAAGTCTTTTTGAGATCCATAAAACTTGTGTGCAGCAGGCTGCTTCTGTTCTCAATATGCTGCCCACCCCCCCACCCCCAAAATGCCTTCCCTTTTCTGCAATCTTCCATGCTGGAATATTCTAAGCTGGAAACTTCTACATTCTAGCCAATCACTGGTGTCTTCCTGCCTGTGACATCAGAGGTAGGAAACAAACCAGATGTGTTAGCCTGAGTCTCTATCGCTCCCTATAAGACTCTATTTGCCTGTTCTGTTTTAGAGCTGCCCCAGTAGAGAGGCTGTCCTCGTATAGGAGTGTAGGTCTGCTGCTATGTAAAGGAGGCTATCATTTCCCATACCAGTTATGGTAGAGTCAGGAGAGCTAGAGCTGAATGGCCAAGGCCAAGGTGCAGCTTCTCCGAAACCCATCCTCCTGCTGCCAAGGCCTGAAGAAGAGAACACCTGAGATACAGTGACGCCTAAGACTATATCCTTCCTTTGCTGCCTGTGCTTCCTCTTGTGGTACTCTCCCTCCTGGATTATCCCTTCAACCTTCCCTTGTGTGAGTTAAAATGTGCCAAATAAAGGCCTGTAGCTTTTTAGTCCATTCTGACTTTTTAAAAAAAAAAAAAAGAGGGTTTTTTTTTTTGAAAGCCTCCTAAATCCCAAAGCAGCTGTAACAGACTAGGATACTTAAGTATCATTAACATGGTACTTTGTTTCCAACCCACCCCTAGTAGATTATATTTTGTTTTTTTCCAATTACATGTAAAAACAATTTTTAATATTCATTTTTATATGAAATTCTGAGTTCTAAATTTTCTCCCTCCTTCCCCTCCCTAAGATGGCAAGCAATTTCATATACATTATATATGTGCAATCATGTAAAACATATATCCATATTAGTCACAACATGGTACTCTAAATGGCCACAGATACAAATTGGCACTTGAGAGAACCAAGTATACATACATTTACATTTCAATACAAGTCTGCTTCTTATGGCTGAGAAAAGATCATGTAACATTTGCTAAAAACTACACCTGTGTATGCTGCATATAAGGTAAAAGCACAATTCAAATCAACATGCATTTATTGCATGAAATCATTCGATGATCCAATCAGCTCCCAGGATGCGATGATTCAATGATCATCTCTATGCTAACGACTGTCAAATCTCCTCGTCCAGTTCTACCTCTTTCTTGGCAGCTAGGTGGTGCTGTGGATACAGCAATGGGCTTGGAGTCAGGAAGATGCATCTTCCTGAGTTGAAATTTGACCTCGGACACTTGCTAGCTGTGTGAACCTGGGCAGGTCACTTAAGCCTGGTTGCCTCAGTTCTTATCTGTGAAAAGAGAAGGAAATGGCAAACCACTACCAATATCTTTGCTAAGAAAACCCTCAATTGGGTCACAAGGAGACAGACTCGACTGAAACAAACAACAAAAATATGAGGGTTGAACTACTCAACAACAATCACCTGTCTACAGACCTCCAGACTCCATCTCCATTTGCCTATTAAACATTTCTTAAACTCAGTATGTCCAAAACTTAACTCGTATCTAACTTCCTTTTCCCAAACTTTCCTATTACTGTCAGGGTACCACTATCTTCCAGTTACCCAGGTTCACAACCTAGATGTCATTCTCGACTCCTCAGTCTCCCCTCCTCGCCTATTTCTAATCTGTTGCCAAAGCCTACTGATTTTAAATAACAACAGTGATAGCAGTTAACACATGTAATGCTGCCAGGCAACGTGATGAGTACTTTTCAAATATTATCATTTGATCCTCACATTTGATACCTCAACCTGAGAAGTGTTATTATTATCATCCCTATTTTACAGATGAGGAAACTGAGGCAAATGGAGATGAAGTGGTTTGCTCAAGGTTATAAGCTAGCACATTTGAACTCAGGTCTTCTTACTCCAGGCCCAGTGCTTTATTCACTGCTCCCCTTAGCTGCTTAGTTTTTTCTGTAATATCTCTCTGGCACTGCTACTACTCTGGTGCAGGCCCTTATCATTTCACATTACTACAATAGCCTGCTGCTTAGTCTCCCTGCCACAAGACTCCAGTTCAACCTCCATTCAGCTGCAAAATGATCTTCATAAAGCACAGGTCTGATCATGTAACTCCCCCCCCCCCCCCCCCCCCCCCGCCCTCCCGCCCCAATCACAATGGCACCTCCAGGATCACATATAAATCCTCTGTTGGGCATTCAGAGCCCTTCATAACCTGTCCTTTCCCCCTCAGTGTTTTCAGTCTTCTTATACTTAACCCTCCCCACATACTGTGTGTTCCAGTGACTCTGGATTCCTTGCTATCCCAAGCACATGAGACTCTATCTCCTGACTTTGGGTATTTTCATTAGCTGTTCCCCATGCCTGGAATGCTTTGCTTCTTCATTTCTGCCTCTTGGTTTGCCTGGCTTCCTTCATGTTCCAGTTAAAAGCTCACCTTCTACAGGGAACCTTGCCTGATTCCAATTAATTCTACTGCCTTCTCTCTATTAATTATTTCCATTTATCCTGTATATAAGCTTGCTTATACACAAGCTATTTGCATGTTGTCTCAACATTACGTTGTGAGCTCCTTAGGAGGAGAGACTACTTTTTATCTCTGTATCCCCAGCACTTAGTAAAGTGTCTGGCATATAAGTAGGTACTTAATGTTTACTGACTGGCTGACCAACTACTATCTGTTTCACTCTGTGCTACTAGGTGTTTATAAGGAAGTGGGGAATACAGATTAAAAAATAAATATAAGATAGCCTCTGATTGAAATCCCATTAGGCAGAAGAGTAAGAGGTCTAAAATGAATACATCTTAGACCACAGGTGCTGAAGAACGATGGCGGTGGGAAGGAGCAATGTGGGTCAAAATTAGTCAAGGGAGACTTCATAGAGGATACAGAATTTAGGATAGGCAGGCTTTACATAGGCAGAGAGGAATGGTGGACATCCCAGAATAGAATGGGGAAGAAACTCAGTGTATAAACAAAGACATGGAGCTGGGAATGGTATCTTCTAGGGACCATGAGGAGAGGTCTGAAAGATCTTTTGGAGGAACTGGAAATAAATAATGGGTAAATAGTGTGGGGCCTACTTATAGAGAGCCTTTGAGCAGACCATTGGCTGCATCTATTTCTTTATTTCTGCTCTTCTAAACTCTCTGCAGTTTGGCTTCTAACCTCATCACTAAATTGAAATTGCTCTCTCCAAAGTTAACAATGAGGTATGTTAAGGACAGTATAACACAGTGGATAGGGCTTGGACTTTGCATTAGGAAGACCAATATACCTCACAGACACTGTTGTAGATGATTCCGAGTAAGTCATTCAAGCTCTGTGACTTCCTTTCCTATCTATAGGCTGCATTCCATGGCCTCTAAGGTCTTTCCAACTCTAAATCTCTGATCCTATGATTTCTTAATCCTCAAATTTAATGGCCTTTTCTCAATCTTCATCCACCTTGATCTTTATTAAAGATTCAACACTGCTGACAGGATACTCTTTCCTGTTTTTCATCCTATCTGAATGCCCCTCATTTTCCTCTGCTGTATATACATGTCAGGCCCACTAACGTTTGGGTTATGCCCCAAAGCTCTGTCCTGGGCCCCTTTCTTTTTACAGTCTCTCACCTGGTCACATCATCAACTTTCATAAATTTGCCACCTCCGACAAAGACAGACTTACAGATCTGAAATGTAGGTGGCAACCAGGTTGTAGAAGACTTAAAATGCCAGGTTGAGGCATTTTTATTTTATCCTAGAAATAATAGGGAATAACTGAAGTCTTTTCAACACAGAAATGACATGTTCAGACTTTGGCAGTTGTGTATGAAAGATCAACAAGGAGCAGACTGGATGCAGAGAAACCCATTAGGAGATTACTATAATTAATTATTACAGGTATGAGGCTTGAACAAAGGTAGTGGAAAAAGATATGGGGTGGGGGGAGATACTGGGGTGGTAAAATAAACAGATTTGGAAGGAGGAGATGGAAGGGTTTGAGATGACAGCTGAGATTATCAGCCTAGGCAAGGGTGGGGGAAGGGGATGATAATGCTCTCAACAGAAACAAGACAGATTAGAAGAGAAGCATGTTTGGGGTAAGGAAGTTGAGAAAATCTATTTTGGATATGTCGAGCTTGAGATTCAACGGAACATCCAAAGGGAGATATCTAGTAGGTAATTAATTGGTAATGTGGGTATGGAAGTCAGGAGAGAGATTAAAAACTGGATATATAGATTTTGAAGTCATCTAAATAAATCACTGAATCTGTGGAAAAAAATGAGGTCACCAAGAGAGTGTGGAGAGAAAAGTAGGCTGAGGACAGAGCCTCATGGAACACATGCTTGGGAGGTTGGAAAGTGACCATGAAACAGCTGAGACTGAGGGGGTGGTCAGATAGCAAGAAAACCAAGAGACCAAGTCAAAAGGACTGCTTGCTTTCTCAAATGTGACACAGTCCAAAGTCTGCCTTCAACTGAATTCTCAGTCCAGCTCACTGTTTATCTGTAGAACCTGTGAAAGACATTCTAAACCTGTGAGTTACCTACATAGCTTGTCTTTCTAGCTTGCATCAGTCTAGGAAATACTCGCTTTTCATCCACTTTTGTTTTTTTTCAGCATAGAAGGTTAGACTAATCTGTTTTGTATAGCTATGTATCTGTAATGTTATGAGGCTAAATGCAATTAGTATAATGCCTTTTTGAACAAGAACATGAATAGGAATCCTTCTGTTTGAATAATGAGATCATTTCCCCATACTGGGCGAACCCATTAAATGAACATTTATCTAACTGTTCCATATCTCTCTTGACATCAATACTCAGAGGATTGCTAATTTCACAGCCACGTCTGTGATAGAGTTACATAAAGTTAAAATGCTTATTTAAGAGATAACTTATCTGAGGAGTCTTTACCAAGTCAAATTCTTTTTAAAATAAAAAAAAAACTACCACACAGTAGAATCTTGTATTTTCTCCCCTTCTTAGTGACACTGAAGATGTGATTTGTTATAAAAAGTCTACAAAAGAATTCCTGCCATTACCAAGTTTCATAAAGGATACATATACATGTATATGTATATGTGTGTCTATCTATCTATCTCTAATGGTTTTCAAGGATATTATAGAGATAAACTAGGCCTAGGAGTCTATAACCGAAAATTTTCTTCATTATCTTTTTTTTTCTGAGGGGAGGGGAAAATATCACAGCTAAGCGCTTATTCATTAAAAAAATTTTTTTTTATCTTTTGAGATATTATGAAAATCAACCCAAAAAGCCTTTAAATTTCTGCTGGCTCTACCAAAGGTTTCTTCTAGAGGTATTTGATCAGATCTGGTCTTCCTGACTTAGGTGATGATACTTAAGTATCTATTTCATGGTACATCAGGTATAGAGGTGGCTAAGCGTAAACACAGTGGTTTTGCTATTGATGCTGCCGAGGATAGACGACTATAAACACTGGCAGAACTGTTCTACTTCAAATCAGTTTGTTGCTCTTTTGGTTTTATCTACAAATGTTTTGGGGATAAGCTGGTCTGGCTGGGTCTCATGCTGAATTCTACAGTTTCCTCTCCCCCTCAAATGCTTTTCACCAAGAAAATCACAAATTCAGATTTCGAAGCTTATTTGAAAAATACTGCAAGGATGATAATGATGATGAAGATTACAAACAATCTTATTGTTGTTCTTGCTTATTCTATCTTTCAGCTGTCCAAGATGATAAAGTATTTGCAGGCTACAGCCTTTTCTGGGTTCTTTTAGCCTCCTCGTCACAGAGACTGTTTTACATCAATTACACTTTTCTAAGAAATGGCAATATGAGAGTTAATATCTTTATTTTTATTTAATATCCATGTCCCCAGGTTGTGATGTAGGTATTATGTTCAGGCATGGTCTGCTCTTCTTACCTTTATCTTTTAATTTAGTATTTACTTTGATTTTGCTCTAGCCAGTCAGTAGTCTGACAGGACAAAGAAAACGGATTCTGAAATGACTGCGTCAGTGACCAGTCATTTCCTATTCAGATGTAGTCAGTTTTCCCTTTTATGAATGCTATTTGGCTTGCAGCATGTGCAGCAACTTTTTTATCACTTATTGAAAAAATTATCTATAAATATTTGTAGCTTCGAGGCTTCTGAGAAGTTTATAAACCTTTTTTTTTTTTTGAGGCCAGAACTCCATTTCCAACATCAGTTTTGCTGTTTTATTCTGTGTTTACCTGTTTTGAAGTCATTAAGTATAAATGTATATGGTAACTAATTTTGGGATATATTGTCAAATTCTTTATAGATTTCTCTGTTTCTTCATCTTCTGAAAGAGATGTATAATTGTAGCATGAGTTATAACTGATGTCACGTCAGTCTATTTGCTTATGCTCACTGAAAGGCTTACAAAGTGAGATGAAGGTCCATGGAATTATATTTATTGTTGCCTTCTGGAACGTCATAAAATCAATTCTACCAACTCCCTTATTTATCACTTCAAGGAGAAAGCCTGTTAGTCATCCTTTCATTAATCTTCAACTTCTTTCCTCCTTTCATTTATATTAAGAATGTCAATGACCAGCTCCTTCAGTAGTGTTTCATCTCGCTTATGTGGAGAATATCAACAACTGAATTAATACTTGTGGGTGGCCTTAGAGTTCTTTGATTCTTTCTACCTTCTGCTAACGTCAATGCAGTGTTATGTCTTTAAGTGACACACCGATATCTACCAATTCTCATCTCTAAACAAAGGAGCAACTACAGCATTTAACATTTACGTAGCACTTTAAGGTTTGCAAAGTATTACACCTGTATTAATTATTGCTTGATCCTCACAAGAACTGTGACGCAGGTGTTATTATGCAGACTGAGAGGTTAAGTGACTTACTCAGGGTCACACAGTGTCTGAGGAAGAACTGGAATTCAGGTCTTTCCGACTCCAAGTCCAGTGCTCCATCTACGATGTCTTTTGAACATGTTCAATATTTCAACTGTTTACCATTTTACCCTTAGAAAGTATATCAATTAGAAGAAAAATAGCTACAAATTAATTCTATTAAGTACTGAGCCCTTTTCTGTTCAGTACTTTTTTTTTCTTTTTATTGACAATTGAAGCCAAAAATGGAATGCTCATCACAATTTCAGATAACTTGAGAGGAAAAGCTAACATGTTGGATGAAGGAATCAGGATGTTGACAGGAAAAAGCTGTGGACTGAATTTAATACCAAGGTCTACACCTGAGCTAAAAATATTAACTACGCTAGGACAAGATGGAGGAGGACAACAGCATGTGAAAAAGACGTAAGATTGTAGAGGATTACAAATTCAAATGAATTAGGCTACTCAGCTAGAAGCATGGTGTCCATAAGAAGGGAAGTATTAATCCACCATACTTAGGCACTATGTCTAAGCTGAAGGGTCCATAGAGAAGAGTGCCTAGGATGAATAAGGGTCTGGAAAATGTGCTGAAGGAGCTACAGCTCTTTAGCTTGGTATAAATAAGTCTTAACAAGAATACGAGGCATCTTCAAGTGTCTGAAGAGCAGTCACGAAGGGTAAGATTTCCTCTGCTTCACTGCAGAGACCAGAATAGGAGCAATGCTGTGCAGAAGTCATAGAGAAGTATTTTTCAGTTCAATATGAGGAAAAGCTTCCTAATCACAGGAATGTTAACAAGTGCAAAGGGCAGCCTTTAGAGAGTGAAGTTCCCCAACACCAGAGATTTTCAGGGGGCGGCAAGTTGTCAGGGATGTTATAGAACAGATTCCTGTTCAAATTTGGCTTAGACAAGATGACCTCTGCAGTCTCTTCTAACTCAATACGGTAACAGCCAACATTTATATAGCACTTACTATGTGCCAGACACTGTGCTAAGCCACTTCATAATTAACTCATCTAATCTTTACAACAAGCCTAGGGGACAGGTGCTATTACTGTCCCCATTCTATAGATAAGGAAACTGAGGCAGAGGTTAAGTGAGTAGGGTCACACAGCTAGTAAGTGCCTGAGGCTGGAGTGGAATTCAGATTTTCCCAACTCCAAGCCCAGCATTCTAGCCACTGAGCTGCTTCAAATTCTATGAGTGCCTACTCTGTGCTTAGAAGTGTTGGGTTGGGTTCAGAAATCCAAGACATCGTTGCCTTCAAAGAGCTTACAATATAGCTGAGCAGATACGTTCCACACAAAACTTGAAAAGCATTTATTAAGTATCTGTTTTGTATAAAACTTTGTGCCACAGTCTAAAGGAGATACAAAGCTTAAAAAAAAACTCGGTTCCCATCCTTGGACTTTATAATTTAATAGTGGTACTGGCAATGTGCATCATTTTGGGGGAGCAGAAGGGAGAGGGGTGGAGGGACAGAAGAAAGCCTGGACCTGTAATGCAATTAGTTCAGGGAATTTCCAGTGTATATACAATTTACACTCTTAGAGAGAATGCCTGGGGCACTTAAAGGTCTTTTTGACTCCAAAGTGAATTCTCTATCCATTATTACACAATGCTTTTAAATTCAATACTGAAATAGTTAAGTGTTACCGCAAAAATGAATGGTATAAACAAATGTTACAATTCTTAATTTTATGTCCTTGGAATATTACTTTACCTGTCTGGATTTTTCCTTGTTAGAAATAGATATCTTTAATTACAAAGAACATTCTAAGGATCGACAGACTGATATTATTAAATATTAAACAGAAATCACCAGGCTCGACTATATTTCATTAACTAGCAGTAAGTACACTCATAAAAATCTCATTTGCTAGTACAGAACTATTTAATATCAACCTACATGTTCACCTTTTACTGAATTCTCATTTTGTTTTAGAAAATATGTATTCTGGAAAAGTAAAAGTGCTGAAAAAAATTGTTGTAAAATTTCCCAGTCATATGAACAGTTCATTAGAAAGTTTTCTTTCTATATTTTATATGACCCACTCTTCTTCTTAAAAATGGTCACAATATGATTTTTGCCAAATAAAGACGTAAAAGATTACAACTAAAAATGGTTACATACCAGATATTACTAAACTTTGTTTGATCTGCAGTCAGTAATCTCTCTTGGAAGCTGGTTACCAATTCTGGCGCAGTCCACCGAAGGGGAATAATTTTATTATCATCTGTTTCAATATAATCCGCCTATAGTATTAAGTAAGGCAGAGTATGGGAAAATAGAATTATATTTCTAATATGCATCATAACTTATTTCTAAGAGATGCTTAACATGAACTAAAAATGCTTGTATAAAAAAGGGGTGGGGTGGGGTGGGGTGGAGTAAAGGGATATATTTTTCTGCCTTTGCTGTCACAAAAGAATTGTTCTAGGATGAAGGCTAAGTAATGACCTTCTATGAAATTCTCTACAATGTTCTATAAGTTGAATAGCGAACTACTGAATGGCCCTGAATGGTCTTTACATTCCTGGGAAACAAAGGCACACGATATCTGGTGTATAATCACCCACAGTCACAGAACAAATGAATATTTGAATATAAATACTGGAACTTACAGGCATTTTACAGTGTTATAAATATATTATTTCATATAGGTGACCTATATGTAAATAAACAAACAAAATAGAAAACTATCTTCAGGGTTATGTTCTGACAGTTAAATCTAAACTGCTAATTCCATCCAGAAGGGACCAGAATTCAAATTGTAATTTTACTGGCTACATGAAGTTTATATGCACAGCATTACATAATAGATGCTACTAAGATCACAGTTTCATAGATTTACAATTGGAAGGGATCTAAGAAATCATCTAGTCCTCCCATTTTATAGACAAGGAAACTGAGTGAGGTTCATAAAGTCACTTGCCCAAAGTCACACAGGGAGTTAAGGGGCAGGAACAGGATTCAAACCCAGGTCCTCTAAAGCCAGGGCTTTCCACTAGTCTGTCTTTCTTGTACATATAATATAACTTCAGTAATTTGTTGTTGTTATTTTAAAATGAATTTCTATTTTAAAAAGAAGCTTTAGATTTGTAAAAAAAAACAACAACTTTTTCTAGACTTTATTCTTTGGTAATTAATCAACATGAATTGTTACAGGGAAGTTTATATTTCTTCCAATTCATTTTTTAACCTCTGTGATCTTCAACTTTAAAACTCCCTTGTATAAACCAAAAATAGGATAACAGTAATAAGATTTATTGTCCACTAATTCATTGAAAATTTCTCATTCACCAGAAGGAAATATTAAATTTCCTATGTTAGAAGTACATCATATTTTGGAAGAAATACCAGACATAGACTTCAACTTTATCCTGTTCTGCCCCCCACCCCACTTCAGAAGCCAAAATTACCATTAAAATAATTAGAACAGTAATTCCCTCTTTTAAAAAATTACATCAAGACCAAAGCTGCATTGAACAAAGAATGGTATTTTGTGAACACAAAAGTTATTATTCTTTGAAACTGAATTAGGAGGAAAAGTCAACATCAAAACCTCTAATTTACCTTGTATTTGCCAAGTCCTATTTCATAGTCTCCTATTTTTACATTTAAATCAGATGTGAGAAAACAATTCCGCAGGGCTAAGTCACTAGGAAAAAAAAAAGAACAAAACAAAAATAAGAAAAGGCAAAGCCAATTCTGTGACAAAAATCAATAACCTGGCTAATGTAGGTTTGAATTGTGGTCAAATTCATTATCAGGCATTAGAGTAAACTAATTTTTAAAAATTAATCTTGGTACAAAAAAAATAACATGATATTGTTATTTATACTTAAAGTCTTCTGTTTATTATTTACATTTTATCCTGCATGTATATCCTGTTTGTATAGTTATTTACATGTTGTCTCCCCCATTAGACTGCAAGCTCCTTGAGAGAAGAGGCTGATTTTTGCTTTTCTTTGTATCCTTTGGGTTTTATAGCACAGTGCCTGGCACAGAGACCTGGTTAATAATGACTTACTGACTGAGAAATAAAGCCCTGATTAAACATTAGAGTGAATGTAATGATAAACCCTATGCTATGTTTTAATATTGATTTTCAAAGCATTCCATGAATTTACTCTAAGCAATTTTAATATACGTGTTCCATTTGGACAGCAGAAGTAAATTAGTTCTTTTGTAAATCTGTACAGCTGATGCAGTGTTATACCATGTTATTCTGTCAGCAAGAATTTTTATCAAGAGCCTCCTATTTGCCAGGGATAAAAAGAAAGGCAAAAGTCAGCCTAGTCTCTGTTCTCATGGATCTCGCAATCTAATGGAGGAGATAACACGCAAACAACTACAGACAAACAAGAAATATACAGGAGAACTTGGAGATAGTCAATAGAGGGAAGATGCTAGTATTAAGGGGCATCAGAAAAGGCTTCTTCTACAAGGTAAGATTTTTACTGGGGCTTGAATGGTCAGGAAAGCCAGGGGGCAGAGATAAACTAGATTTAGGGGCTTATCTCCTTTATTTTTAATAGTAGAAAAAAATTTCAGAGTTAAGAGGATTGTTTTCCTTAATTAAAAGTGCATAATAAAAGAGAGACCTTTTCAGCTCATCCTTGTTCCTCCTAATCTTATATTTTATAGTATGGAAAAATTAAGTAGATAGTTACTCCATTAGGAAAAAAAAAAGAAAAGCTTATTTGAGTCTCACTGTTATATAAACTACTTACTAGATAGAGATACACCTTGTTTTAGGGTTAAATGAATATTAAGGGGGGGGCGGAGTCAATATGGTGGCTGGAAAGCAGGGACTAGCGTGAGCTCCCCACCAAGTCCCTCCAAAAACCTATAAAAAATGGCTCTGAACAAATTCTAGAACTGCAGAACCCACAAAATAGCAAAGGGAGGCAGGGCTCCAGCCCAGGACAGCCTGGATGGTCGCTGGGTGAGGTCTATCATGCACAGAGCTGGGAGCGGAGCAGAGCCCATCTTGGGCCATGTACAAACCAGACTAGGAGACAGGCGGAGTGGGCCCTAGCGCCCTGAATCAGTGAGCTGTGGCAGTTGCCAGACTTCTCAACCCACAAACACCAAAGACAACAGAGAAGATTAGTGGGAAAAGTTGCAGGGAATGAAAAGAGTTCAAAGTTCAGCCACCACCCCGGGGGCAGCAGGGGTGCTCAGCTACAGAACTACAGCTGTAGTTGCTTCTGGCCCCAGGCCCACCTAGTGGGAGGAATTAAGTGGAGGATCAGAGCAGGAGTGCAGAGCCTGCTGAAGATTTGTGTCAGGTCTGGGTTGGCGGTTCTTAGGGAAGGAGGAGTGCTGGTGTGGCAGAGCTGGCTGTATAGAAATAGCTCTGAAATCAACAGCGCATTCCCTCAAGCTTGGAACAAAGTACTCTTTACTCTACAAGCAGTCATACCCTGCTGAAAAACTCAAGGGTCAAGTAAGTTGGCTGGGAACATGACCAGGCAACGAAAATGCGTTCAGATTCAGTCTCAAACTTTGGAATCTTTCTTTGGTGACAAAGAAGACCAAAACATACAGTCAGAAGAAGTCAACAAAGTCAAAGAGCCTACAGCAAAAGCCTCCAAGAAAAACATGAACTGGTCTCAGGCCATGGAAGAGTTCAAAAAGGATTTGGAAAAGCAAGTTAGAGAAGTAGAGGAAAAATTGGGAAGAGAAATGAGAAGGATGTGAGAAAACCATGAAAAATAAGTCAATGACTTGCTAAAGACCCAAAAAAATACTGAAGAAAACAACACCTTAAAAAATAGACTAACTCAAATGGCAAAAGACCTCCAAAAAGTCAATGAGGAGAAGAATGCCTTGAAAGGCAGAATTAGCCAAATGGAAAAGGAGATCCAAAAGACCACTGAAGAAAATACTACCTTAAAAATTAGATTGGAGCAAGTGGAAGCTAGTGACTTGATGAGAAATCAAGATATTATAAAACAGAACCAAAGGAATGAAAAAGTGGAAGACAATGTGAAATATCTCATTAGAAAAACCACTGACGTGGAAAATAGATCCAGGAGAGATAATGAATATTAACAAGCAGAAGATGTGACCTGCTAGAAATTCCTATCACTATTTAGTTTTTGTGTGTTGTCTGGACTTGTGATTTCATTAGTAAAATAATAAAATTCTCCCTACCAATGCACGTTAGCAACTCATCTGTACGTTAGTCTTAGAAAGTTACCTAGGATACTGCCTGAGAGGTTAAATGACTTGTTCACAGTCAGACAAAGCCTTGGTTTTCAAGACTCTGAGAATTATCCTCTATTGATTTGGCTGTAATTCTTCTACTTTAGTTCAGAACAAAAAAAATCTAACTTGCTGGTTTCTTGCAGCTGTATCTCTTAACTGGCACATAGTTTAAGAAACTATAGAACCTAGCTAACAGAGAATAGTAGCAACCATTCTAGATGTTGTTATCTTCAAAAATAGGAAAACCACTACAACTCAACAATTAAAGATATTTATCATTTCAGATCAGTTTACAGAAGTCCAGAAAATGAGTACTGTGAGGTAGTCTCATTCCTACTGTTTGAATCCACCACTCCTAACAAAATGAGGGATGCGGAAGCTTTATGTGGTTGTTGTTTTTATTGGTGTGATTTCCTGCTATTTCCTCCTTTTCATGTGTTGAATTCTTCCCATCCTTTAAGTTTTCCTTGGTCAGTAATGATTCCCCTCATAGAACTTTGCTTTGTACCTCTAGTGCACTTAAAAAGAGTATTATGGAATAATGGAGAAGAGCTTTGGCAGTCAGAGGAATTGAGAGCTAATCCAACATCCCTGTGACTTTCAAATCACTTAACTTCTTTAGGCCTCAATTTCCTCATCTGTAAAACAAAAGTGTTTAGATTAAATGATATCTAAGGTTTCCTTCCAGCTTTGAATCCCATAACCTTGGAATTCTGGAAGGGTTAATTAACATTAGGCTCAAGAAACAAGGGAATAATTCATGCAATAACAATATTGTAAAGATAATCAACCATGAAAAACACAGCAACTTTGACCAAAACAATGACCAACTATGATTCCAAAGGACTCAAGGTGAAACATGCCATCCACCTCCAGATAGAGCTGATGGACTCAAGAGTGCAGAGTGAAGAATATTTTCTCACTCACGCTCACTGAATGCAGACATTTGTTTGCAAGACTATATATACATATTGGTAATAGGTTTTGTTTTTAAAGGAAGGGGCAGGAGGGAGGAAGAGAATTAGGAACTGAAAATAAAACAAAATTTAATTAAAAAATAAAATAATTTTTAATCCCCACAAAGTTAGGCTCAGTTTGGCATGAAAGGTTGTATATCAATGATCTGTATTACTAACTAATTTCCCTATTAAACTGTAAACTTCAGGAAGGTAGGGATCCAGTCTTAACTCTGTCTCATCCTCATAGCAAATGCTTTTGACACTATAGATACTTAAGAAATATTTGCTGAAACAAAGAATAATGGAGGGAACAGGGAGAGAAAACAAAAGGCCTGGAGACCAACTGTAATAATATTATTAGACAAGAGAACAAAGGATGGAAGCTGCTATGGAAACAAACAGCAAAGAGAGGGAAGATTCAACACTGAAGGTATAGAACACCAAGGAGAAAAAGGAGTCACAAATGATTAAAGTTTTGTACCTGTGTCACTGAGAGAATGCTGATACCATTGACAAATATAGGGAAGTCAGGGAAACAAGCAGATTTAAGGAAAAAAGATGACAAGTTTAGTTTTAGGGACAATGATTTTGAGGTAAAAGCGAGATATCAAAGTGGAGAAGATTGGCAGACAGCTGAAAATGGGGTCTGACATTTGGGAGGAAAAAGTAAGAGCTAAAGAGGTACACAGATTATGTGCACAGAGGTGGCAGCTGAAGCCAACGAGGAATTAAATGATCAAGGGACGAGAGTGTAAAGAAGGCCTTTAGAGAAAGCCTTTGGAGAGACCCACATTTTGTTGTTGAGAGATTCAAGAGAAATCATCAAGGAAAGATCAATAAGGAAGGAGGAGAACCAGGAGGTTACCGTGTGACGGAAGCAAAACAGACAGATCAGTAGTACCACATGATGCAGAAACCTTAGGAGGACAGGGACTGAGAAAAGGACCACTGGATTTGGCCATCAGGAGGTTAACGGTGATCCCAGAGAGAGAGGGGGCGGGTATTAACCCAACTGCAAGTATGAAGGAATGAGTGAGCAGTATGAAAATGCGGATAGTGAGTACAGACTAAGAATTCAAGAGAAGGGAGAAAGAGTAGAGGTGGTTTTGATGGTAAGAGAGCTAATGGCTTCAATCTTCTCAGTAAACTACGAAGTAGATGAGGTCATCTGCTATGTGTTTGAGGATAAGACTGGGCAGTGAATTTTGATACAAAGGCCTTTAATTTTCTGAGAAATTTCTTTGAATCTTAAATTTGAGAGCTAGTACAGACCACCAATTCCAAGCTATTTCTTAGCAGATAAGTATACACATATATTTTATTGTCTCAAAATGTGACACAACCTATTATGCCCAGAGAGAACATAGAGAAGTGGAAGGAAGTGTATTAGGCCAAGAGGACTGCCAAAGTGCTTCACCTGCCTGGGGCAAATTCAGAGAATCTATCAGGTCATTAAGAAATACTTTCAGTTAACTAACCCAAGGCTTGGGGGTTGACTGAGAGAGGAGCTTTGAACAAAATAAAATTTCTAGACTTCACCTTGACCGAGGCAGGATATCTTGGGTCACAGTAGACTTGTCAGGTAATACTCTTAAAAAAACCTGGGAGCTAGAACTTATGAGAATAGAAGTGGTAGGCAAACATTCTACTTAGGTCAGGCTGATACAGTGTTCAGAGAGCAAGACTGGCAGTCAGAAGTGACCTGGGTTTGAATTCTACCTCTGATGCTTCCCAGATGGGTGATCCTGGGTCATTAAGTCATTTAACCTCTTTGAGGATCAGTATCCTCATTTGTACAACAGGGAGGGTCACACAGTGTGCCTTTGTCATGTGAATGTTGTGAGGATCAGAAGAAATCACACATGCAAAGCACCCTGTCAGTCTTCTAAGTGCCATGTAAATGTCAGCTGCTCTTATCATTATTTTGAAAACTCAAAGCTAGATGTGTTAGGACAAAAATATACTAAGCAATATGATAATACCATGTACACGTGTTTTATATATGTACATTTTCAAATTAGAAAATATGTTTAACTTTTAAAAAAATAGTTAAAGGCAATAAATTGTCTATCTGTAGCACTGACCTTTAAGCATCAATTTTCCTTAACGTCTATGCTCAATCTAAGAAAATGAAATATTTACATATTTTTGTACATTTGATGTGATTATGTTGTCACATGTTCCTAAAGGTGGCCCCCAACTTCATTTATAAACTGACTGCCTTTCCCTAACTCCTTTCATTTTACATTTAGACTCATCCAAGAGTCTAAAAAGCAAGTAGGCTAAAAGGTCCTAAGAAGAAGTTAATTCTACACTCAATGGGCAGCAACTAAGACACTGGATTTCAATCCCGAAAGTAAAATCACATAAAATCAAATTGTTATTGGCTTTTTTATTTAAAACTAATAACTACACAAATTATTTAGATTAAAGCTTTGTGTATAATACATGAATCTTTAGATTGTTCTTAAATGAGGAAAAATTAAAGAGAACAAGAAAAAAGGTAGAAAGTCAAAATGAATGCCAAATTACCTATGTAATAATGAAAACCTCTAAACTCCCCTGGCTAAAAGACACATACACTGGTAACATGAATGAACTATCTCCTACGTTTTTCTGGTTAAGATACCTCTAGTTACATATCAGGAAAAACTTTTAAGGAAAATGATCCTTGATATTAAGTGTGCAATTATATACTTGACACTAACAATTTATGACAGCTTAATAACTTAGTTATCTCAATATTCAGTTGAAGCAATTCCAGTAATATCATACTATTAACAGGATTGAACAAAACCCTAAGAGCTTAGTTCTTCCAGACAAAACAATATGGATATTTGACAGGGCTACTACAGAACACATATAAGTGGCTAATGTACAGATAATATTATAGTGTATTCATTACAGTATAATCTTCTTAAAATGACCTGATGGCATTTTAATAATACACTGTTTGACAAGACTAGAATTTAGGGAATGTCAAGTTCAGACTCTTGGTCAATGAAGGCTAGGAATGGTATGTTATGTTAAGATAGCAGCAGTTCTGGGAGCTTATAGGTTGTTGTTCTTCGTATTTGAAGATGGCATCACTATTTTGGGGTTAATGCACAATGTGTCCAATTGTGACTGACCAGACCAATATGAGCTTGGCAGGCTTTTCCACAGGTCAGGCACAAATAGTCTGCACAAGCATTTGGAGTGGAGATGTCGCTAAATATGCAAATCTCGTGTTTCTTTTAAGCTACTTACAATGCAAATGATGAACTCTAAATTACACAGATTGTGATGGGTAAAGAAATGGGCAGCCTACTGAACTGGTCAAATCAAGAGGCATTTATTAAGCACCCACTATGTGCCAATCATTGCTGTAAGCTCTGAGAATACAAAGAAAGTCCAAAAATAGTTCATCTTCTTAAAGAACTCACAGTCTAATGGGGGAAACAGCAAGAAATCATCTATGTACAAACCAGAGAAGGGGGTACATATGAAAGAGATAGATAGACATGAATATCTATCTATCTTTACAGAACTTGGAAACTAATCAGAAATGGAGGGGGGAGGGGCTGATGGTGATGAGCTGAGGGCAATACTTAGGTTCCAAGTCTGGGTGATGAAGATGATGATGATGTCCTTGATAATAATAAGGAAATTAGGAAGAAAAGACCACTTTGGAGGAAAATTAATGAATTCAGTTTTAGACATAATAAAATTAAGATGTTTATGGGACACCCAATGTGAGAAGTATAATAAGCAGTTGAAGATAAATAGGCCTGCAGGTTAGTGGAGAGGTTAGGCCTGGATAAATGGATCTGAGAATCCTTGCATAGAGATTATAACTGAATCCAAGGGAACTGATGAGATCACCAAATGAAAAAGTACAGAGGGAGAAACAAAGCCTTGGGGGAAACACCCATGGTTAGAAATTCAATTGTCTGTCAATCTGTGTCTTGGTAAGCACTGCTAACTGATAATGAGCTGGGCCAGGAGTTGAGAAAGAAGCAGTGCTATGACTGGATAGCATTTGTGAAATGATGTAGCACTTTTGGTGATTTCAACACATGCACTACTACAAAAGCCTATCCCTTTTAATAAAACCATGCTCCCAGTAATGCTATCTGGCTGTATATTATAAAATACTATACCCTCAGAAGAATTAAAAAGACAATAATCCAAAAGTTAATGGACAGATGTATGGTTGAGTGTAATCTGGGTGTAGCATACTATCAACAGAAACTTGGGTGCCACAGATGGCATATTTAATGCATTACTGAGGACATACATGTTCTGAAACAAATTAGGCAAAAATGAGAGAAAACAGATAGAGAGCTTGTATGTATCAATGTATTAAAGAACAAGAACGCCTTCAGCATATTGTGTTGATTCTCTATGGAAGGTTTATGGGAAGACTTGAACATGAATTACACAAAATGAGAAGCTGCAGAGCGTTTCTACTTTGTTAATGATGAAATGACGTCTGTCAAAAGAATTAAAAAATGTCAAGCATTTGTTTTACAGCTTCTGGGTATAGCAGTAGCTTGCAGCTTTACCATTAAGTCAAATATTAGCAAGGAGAACAATGTACAATGTAAGAGAGATGCAGTTTCACTTCAAACCATATTTACAGATTAAGAAATTCTCCACTTTCACATCTCTACCTCCTTATGTGTTCTGGTAAGATAACCTTTGTAGAAAGCTAAATATTCCTCAGAACTCAACAAAATGATTTAAAACCCGTCCTCAAATCATAAGATCTTACCTATGTACAAAATGATGTTTGTGCATTATGGCAAGTCCAGCAGCAATCTCACAGGCCATTCTTTGTAGCAGCATTATTTGTGAATCTCCTTTAACATGCTCCTGCTCACTGCACAAATATGCTTTTAGGTCACCCTGGAAAAAATAAATTAGCATATATTACTGTTTCTGAATGCCAAATATGCCCAACAGATACTTAAGATGAAAGCAGCAACTAAACACATTACTTAGTTAGCATCAATCAACAAGGTTATTAGTAGTTATAAAATAAATGAACTTAGGACTCCAACTCTTTTTTTTTTGCATTATTTTTTTTAATTTATTTAACATATTTAGTTTTCAGCACTGATTTTCACAAGAGTTTGAATTACAAATTTTCTCCCCATTTCTAGGGGTCCAACTCTTAAGTCACAAATAATGATTCTTACAAAACACAACTTAAATATATAGTGCTTTCTTTACAAGTATATAATAACTAACCATCATATCACCTTCTTCATCCAACTGCATGTGAAATAGTACATGCACAACAGTAAAAAAAAATAGCTCTGCATTATTGCATTACTTATATTATAGCTCTGACTTTTAAAACAAACTTAAGAAAACACAGAAATACAGAATTATGGACCTACACTTCGTCCAACTCCTCATTTTATAGATGATAAAACTGAAAATGAGAATATATAGATTAAAATTTTTTTATTGATATCTTTTGTTTTTACATAACCTGTGTTTCCTGATGTATCTTTTCCTCCTTTGCCTTTCCTTATAACAAAGAAGAAAAAAGAGATGGAAAAATAAATAGTTCAGAAAAATTAACCAACATATCAAAAAAGTCTGACACTATTAGTAGTGTTCCACACTTAAAGTTCCCACCATTTCAATAAAGAAGGAAGGAAGGTACCTTCTCATAGCACTTCTTTGGGGCCAAGCTTGGTTATCATAGTTTCATAACATTCAATTTCAATTATATTGGTGCTGCTATTTTCCCCATTTACACTGTTAGTTTCCTGGTTCTGCTTACTTAACTTTGCATCAGTTCATATAAGTCTTCTCATGCTTCTGTATATTCATTATATTCACTGTTTCTTACAGCACAATAACATTCTATTACATTCATTTTCCTCAACTTGTTTAGCAATTCCTCAATCTATCTACTTTATTTCCAGTTCTTTGCTACTACAAAAAGTACTATAAACATTTTGGTATAAAATAACAACAATATATAATGCTGTAAGGTGTGCAAACTGCTTAACTTATGTAAACTTAGTTGATCCTCACAACAATCCTATGAGAAAAGTGCTATTATTAACCTCATTTTATAGATAAGGAAATTGAGACACAGCCAAGTTAAATAACTTGCCTAGAGCCACGCAGCTGGTAAGTATCTGGGACCTTTAAAAAAATAAAAACAAAACCATTGACCTTCTCAGGAGTATAGGCCTGGCAATGTAATATTGGGATCACAGAGTATAGACGTATAGTGATTTTCTTTGAATGACGGAATATGTATTTTCAAGGCACTAGATTATAACACATATAGACTAACATGTGAAAAGAGAGAACAAAAGAAACGATGTCATAGTATTTCCCTCAAGGTGTTGTCAAGAGTAACAGCTACGCATTTTTAGAGAACCAAAACACCATATACTAAAACTGGAAGGTCTGTAACAATAATAATAGCCAGAATGAGCGAACTGATAAGATCACAGGATCAAGACTTGGAAAAGACTTTATAGATTATCCAGTTCAACCCCCTTCATTTTACACATGAGAAAAATGTAGCTTAGAGAGGCAAGATAACTTGGTCTAGGTCACAAAGGGGTAAGTAGGACTGTGATTCAAACCCAGGTCCTTTGATTCCAACCCACTGTTCTTGCCACTCTGTCACCCTGGGGAAGAAAGGGGAAAGAATGAGGTAGAATCAATAGTAATTTATTCAGGTGTTCCAAAAGGTCACCCGGCCACCTGCTATGTGATGAAAAAGCCTAGCCTCTCTTGAAGTGGCATGATTTTTTGACAAGTATTTTCATTTAACTACCTGTCCCCAAGAATTAAAAAATTCACTAAGTTAATAATTCTAATAAAAAAGGTATAAACAAGATGCTAAAATTTAGCTTTGCATACCCTTAAAACTACCTAAATTTTAAAGTTTGAGACACTAAGTCATCCCCATGTTGATACCACATAATTTTCTAAATTCACTGGGACTGCTTTTGCAAGTTCAGTTAAATAATATAAGGACAAGTGGTGATCAGGGAGGTCCAAAATATACTACCTAAAAGAAAAAAGGAATTTATCACAATGCTTTGATAATGACTTTGAACCCACATTTAAACTTTTACTGAACTTTGATTAGATTCAAAATTTAAGCTTTTTATAATTAGATTAAATAAGATTTATAATTAGATCTAACAAACACGCATATTAAAAATGAAGGCAACCATATTCTCAGCTTCTCATTGGGAAAGAAATCTGAAAGTACCTTTGTTTCAATTTTACCTTAAAAAGAGAGAGGCATAAAATCAAAGGAAAAAGGTAATGCTAACTAAAAGGCATGGAAGTTTTTCTTGTAAAATTTTACTTAAGCTCTGAAGAACTCTAATATATTACAGCTCTTAGTAAAGACTGCTAAATTATCATGCTGTTTCATTGAAAATAATTTTTAAGCCAAACAATATTTTTGTTCACAAGGAAAGCAAGCCTTAAATATCCCACTCTCTCAGGAATTAGGTATATATTGTACACTAAATTTATATTATTTTATCTGTCTTTCAAAATTCTCTTTTATCACTTTTGTGATTTTTTCTCTATCTTCTTAAATAAGTAATATCCTCAAGGGCAGTAACAAAATTAAAAAAAAAAACCCGCCATCATACACATTACACAAAGCAGAAATCAACAAATGTTGATTAATACAAAT
This sequence comes from Trichosurus vulpecula, assembly GCF_011100635.1. Taxonomy (NCBI): domain Eukaryota; kingdom Metazoa; phylum Chordata; class Mammalia; order Diprotodontia; family Phalangeridae; genus Trichosurus; species Trichosurus vulpecula. The sequence goes on from NC_050573.1 coordinate 539,858,510, forward strand.
TAAATTAATTCAAACAAATTCAAGCAAATGACCACAGGGTTACAGTTTAAGGAGGACACTTAAAGCAATCTATTCAGAAGCTACACAAGAAATAAAAGGTGTGCATCTACATTTCCAATGGAATATTAAAATCCAATCTATTACCCAAGTCCCTTAACTATAAGGGTATCTTATCATCTCTCTCAAGGAAAGAGGCTAAATACAAACCTATGTGCATGATGATTTGTGTTCCATCATATTTGAATATTTCTCAAAATAAATAATAGCTTTTGCCAAACAGTTTATATTTTTTCACAAGTGCCTTCTTCTACAAAGGTGGGAGGAGAAATGGCAAGGTGGCAGCAGTCATTTAAAAATGTCATTAGAGGATATTCATGTCCACATACTATTTTTTTGAAATGTCCCTCTTCCTTCATATGTCACTAAAACCCAAAATATTAAGGTAAAGGTTTGTTAAACTTATATAACTATGTTAAGATGGTAATAGCAATCCTTAACAGGAAGAAAAATGACTAATAAACCATGTCAGGCTTCTGTTTTAATATTTCTATAATTTTTCCCCATGGTATTCTGTCAAGTTAAAACATTCAACATTTGAGCAGGAAACAGGGACGATTCTATATGCCAGTTATTAGAACACTGCTGGTATTTAAATCTATAATGATAAATTTGGTTGATTGCTCACAATTATTTTGTAACCAATGGGATCCAGAAAGAAACAATTCTATATTTAAAAGCATTCAAAAGGTAAGTTCAACATAAAATATTTGGTTTCAATAGATTCCACATTATAGCAATTGGTTTGTTCAATTACAGAACTGCCAGTCTTTATTCAGATTTTTAGCACCTGGAAAAGACTGAGGTCATCCAGTTATAAATTTTCATTATCATTTAAATGAAATAATGTTAACTCTCTCCATATAATACCTATTGTCCACAATTGTATTGTTCCATTAAAAAAGGGGGCTCAGTTTATACTGAATCTGGCCCACTTGTGAAAACAGGTGTCACAAAGGGTGGGACTTCTTAAGACAACCCATTATGGTGAGTCCCTAATAAACTTTGTCTTTTTCCTTGGCTGAAAAAAAAAGGGGGGGGGTCTAGAAAGGCTTTAGAATGGCATATTCTACTTTGAAAACATTTATTTTTATACTGAACTTAACAAACATCAAATAAAATGGGCATATAATGGTATACATTCTAGATGAAAATCAAATACCCCAGAGAAATCGCAAACCTGCCATTTTCCGTACCTGACTGTAGAGGGCAGCAAGCAACTATATTAAGATGTCATTTAGGGGCTGCAACATGTTACTTTAGGTTTCTTCAAGCTAACTTCTATGACTCATTTGACATATACTGAAAAAGCATTATTCAAAATTCTAGAGAAATGAATGGAAATTGTTCTGAGAGACTTTTAATTTTTATAGTGGGCTATACTGAACTAAGTATTTTCAATCTAAAAACTGAATAGGAAAAAGAATGGGTGAAAATGAAGGTTTCATAATTATTAAACAAATGAATGTCATTTTTTTTCACCTAGTAAATTTGTTTTAATTATAATTCCAAATGTACAGTATAGGTAAAGTAACATTCATAAAGTAATTCAGAATGTACATATCCCCACCTAATGTACTATATTACTACACCTTCTGAAATAAAATCAAGTAGTTTTTAAAAAAATATTACTTATGGTGAAATGTGTCTCTCTTTTAGAATGGCAGACTAAATAGCAATCTGATATAAGGAAGAAGGGTGTGCGTGCGTGTGTGCGCGTGCATATACACACATATAAACATAAAACAGATGTGAGATCATAAATACTTTAAATATTCTAAGGGAATACTTATATGAAATTTTTTGTTGAGAAAAATTAGGGTTTGTTTTTTTTTTTTTTACAATGGACTTATGGTTGCAGAAGAGTCAGAGGATGTACGAATGAGTTATTTCATCAAAGAAAGGCTAGTTTAAGAAAGCTTACCTCAAAAGAGAAAGAAAAATAAAAAGTAAAAAGCAAACGGCAAACAGAAATACAAATGATGGGAATATGATACAAGATGTTTTTATAGAAAGATGTAGCTCAGCTCAGAGAACTTAAAAAAGAAGAGGCTAAATGTCCATAAACCAGAAGAAACTATTCAAAGATTTTTGTAGGGATAGAACCTACCAGACACTGGCTACATTAGCCAGGAGAGCTTTCTGAACCTTCACATCATCTCTCATAAATATACCCCTCTCTCCACTCACACAGCTGCCACTGTGTAGAGATTCTTATCACCTCATGTCTCTCACTGCTCTTATCTATCCTCCACTTACATCCCAGATATTTTCTTAATTCGAGGTCTGATATGGCACTTCCCTACTCAACGAACTCCAGTGTTTCCCTATTACATGCAGGATCAAATGTAAAATCCTCTAGTGTTTAAAGCCCTTCCCACCTTTCCGGTCTTCTTATACCTTAATCCCCACCATGTACTTTAAAATCTAGCTACACTGGCCTTCTTCCTATTCTTTGCATTTGACACTCTATATCCTTTTCACTGGCTGTCCCTCATGCCTAAAATACTTTCCCTCCTCACTTTCACCTTCTGGTTTCCCTAGCTTCCTTCAAGCCTCAGCTTAAATCCTACTTTCTGCAAAGGGTCTTTCCTATCCACCCCCAACCATTTACTCTGATTATATCTTGTATGATTATAGCTGTTTACACATTGTCTCCCCATTAGAAGTCCTTCCTTCCCTGCTTGAGGGAAGGACTATATCCTCCTAGTTCTGATATTTGTTACTACCTTTGTGTCCTCAGGGGAATCACTTAATTTCTCTATGCTTCAATTTCCTTATCATAAAATGAAGGCTTGAACTAGATGAGCTCTAAAGTGGCCATCAGCTCCAAATCCTATAATACTATGAAGAGAATTTTTTAAAAAAAAGAGTAAGATGCAACAGCCTAGGCTGGGAGTTGGAAGGAAGATGGGCTAGCAAGAATTAATTTGAGAGTCATGGATTGGTGAAGAGGGCCATTTACAGGCCTTTACAACCTGGTTTCAACCTACATTTCTAGCCTTTACTAACTACTCGAGTCAAATTGGACTTCCTGCTGTTCCTCATACATGACACACATCCTGTATATATGACTGTCGCATTTACCTAGAATGCAATCCCTCCTCACTTCCCCCTCTTAGAATTCCTCCTATTTTTCTTCCTCCACACTTGGCACAAACATCACCAGTAAAAGCTTCCTGATCTCCCTAGCTATTAATTTTCTCTCCTCATCCCCAAACCAAACTACCTTCCTATTCATTTTGTATATGCTTATGTGTACAAGTTATCTTCCCTGAAAGAATGTGAGTTCCTTGAAAGCAGGGACAATTCCATTTTGTCCTTGTTTCCTTAGCACAGGGTCTAAAACATAGTACGTGCCTAATACATGTTTGTTGATTGATCCTATTTCAGCTAAAGAGTGCTCAATGCATGAAATAATGAGAAATGAGTAAAAATGAAAGCAAAACTCTATAGCAGGGTTTGTATAAATTTAGAAAACAAGCTTAATTAGTCTATACATACAAACATACTTCAAGAAGCCAGAAGACATTGATTTTATTCCCGGATCCACAAATAACAGTTTGAAGGCAAGACATACTTGATCTTTTTGAGCCTGTTTACTGTAAATCAGAAGTAGTATTTGTACTACCCATTTCAGAGATGTTATGAGGATCAAATGAAATTTTGCATTTGCATTTTCACTCTGGCACTATGTGTGCTATATGTAATATTATTATTATTGTGGTATCTAGTATATTGTTTAATAGTAATGAAAAAAGGAAGAAGGAATCTAGTGCTTTGGGGATTTTGAGAGTTTATAGATCATAATTTTGATAGTTTTATATAGACAGATTTATATACATATCTATGATAGTTGTTAAAGAAGTAAACACATGTTGCTTGGCTACACGAAAGTCTGCTTAAACTACTGTGTGGGCAGGCAAAGAAGGGGAGGTAGGAAAGGCAACCAACATTTAAAAAAATATGGTTGCTAAATGCAGAGTATGTGTTAGGATGGCCTAAAGGGCAAGATTTGAGACATCTTATTTTTATCAAATGAATTGCCCTTACATTAAATGATCTCCCAATAAAATGAAAGCCTTATCAAAAATTATTAAATTTACTTTGAACAGTTCTCTTCATACCAAGTTACTAAAGGCATGTAAATGCCTTCTAATATAGTCTTTGGCTTTTCTAAATCTTTCAAATTAGAATATGTAACACAACAGTCATGTGACTTTTGTTTAGTAATTATCTCAAATATGACTCCAGAGTATCACGCAACTCAGAGTATCACTTCTTTAAAGCAGTAGGAAGAATCTTGAACAAATTATGTTCATCAAATCACTTTTCTTTGGAATGCACTATCTTCATGACTGATATTAAACCATTTAAAACTCCATCAGGAAATTTAAATGAAACTATCAATTAACAAGCATTTATTAAGTATCTACTAAATACTTCACAGGCATGGTGCTGAGGCAATGGGGATCTAACAACAAAAGTTAAAATGTCTGCCCTTGAGGAGCTTACTAATCTAGCACATGTACATACACATGTACATACAATATGTGTGGGGAAGGCTATAGCAGCTGAAGGGGTCAGGACAGTTTTCACATTGAAGGTGGTGTTTGAGTTAAGAGTTAAAGGAAGCTAAAGATTCAAAGATGCAGAGGTATGGAAAGACTGCATGGGGGATAGCCAGTGAAAAGGAATGGAGATGGGAGAAAGAATGGCTTGTGTGAGGAATGGCAAGACAGCCAGTTTGGCTGGACTGTAATATCCATAAGGAAGAATAAAGTAGGGAAAGTCAGATGGGGCTATGATGTAAAAAGGTTTTGAAGGTCAAACAAGAGTTTATATTTAATTCTAGAGGTAATACAGAACCAGTTAATTTAATGAATAGAGGAGTGACATGGTAAGACCTTTGGCAGACATGTGGAGGATAAATTGGAGAATGGAGAAGAAGGAAGACCAATTAGGAGGCTATTGAAAGAGTCCAGGCAAGAGAGATGATGAGGGCTTGAACCAGGGTAAGGGCTCTATAAATGGGGAGAAGAGGATGGACATGAGAGATGCTATGGAGCTAGAAATAGTAAGAATTAAAAACTGGCTAGATACGTGGGGTGAGGAAGAGGTCACAGTTGAAAATGACACTAAAGTTGTAAACCTAAGTAACTGGAAAGGTGGTAGAATTCATGACAGAAATAGGGAAGTTTGGAAGAGGGGTGGCAAATCATAGTGTTGCAGATGAGTACCTCCTTTTGTGTTCACTCTTCCATGCCTTAGTCAAAGGAAATTTTTATACACAGAAAAGCTGAACTATGAAAAGAATCAGACCCTACCTAATTTAAGCTAGTATTTACTACTATGGTTTTCAATTTACTACTATTTCAATTCTAAAAATAACAATTTTTCACATTTTCTATTCAAATAAAGAGAATTTTAAGCAATTCTAAGAATCTGAATATTTTGGCTACCAAATTTATCATTAAAAATTCAACTGCTTAATTTTTTCTTTCTTTGAAAGATGATGCATGAAATGTTTTGATACCTTTAAACTTAACATAAACTGAAGAATCATGGAATCTCAGGGCTGAAAAATCTCAGAAATCATCTGGACAAAGCTTAACATATAATCAGCAAATTGTCATCCTGCATTTGAACATCTCTCGTGAGTGGCAACCAACAAACTCATGAGATAAACCACTAATTGTCAGAGCTTACTATAAATCTAAATCTGCCTCTTTATAACTCCTATTTATTGATCTTACTTCTGAACTACGGGGCAAGGCAGAATAAATCTAATCCCTCTTCCACATATACATGTTGTCTTTCCAAAAGAATCTAAATTCCTTAAGTTCAGGGATTTTTTCCAGTTTTGTCTTTATATCCTTGGTGCTTAGTGTAGTAACTACATGTTGAATGATTCCAAATGACAATCTTTCAAATTTCTGAAGATAGCTAACAAATCTAAATGGTCTGTTTTTCTGATTAATCCTGCCCAATTCTCTAAAACGAGTTTCATATGGCACGACTTCAAGGCTGTTTACCATCCTGGTTGCCCCTCACCACCCCCACCTTCCTTTAACCATGTAGCTTATGTCCTTCTATAAACAGTGGCATCCAGAACTAAACATAATATACTAAAAATGTGTGACCAGCAAAATAAAGTGGGACTATCCTCTACTTAGGCCTAAATGCTACACCTTTCTTAATGCAAACCGAGATCTTGCAGAATACTAAAAAACCTTTTTTCAGACAACTTTTATCTAGCCATGTCTTTTTCATCTTGCATTTCTGAAGATGATTTTTTTTGAAACCTAGTATAAGACTTTACAATTATCCTTATTAAATTTTAATACTCAAGCAAGAAAAAAAGAGACAACTTTTTCACACATAAAGGGCTATAAATTACAATGTTCTCCATTTTAAATTGAAATTTTAAAAAATCCCTATGCTGAAAAAATTAGCTACTTGCTTTGAATTCAGAACTAAAAACTTCAACTCTAGTACTATATTCATGAAGTCTAATTATTGGAATCTATGTGAAAGCAGAAGCACTATGTGATAAAAATTACTAGTACTGAGGTAGATAAGTGGTACAAGTGGATAGAGTACTGGACCAGGAGTTAAGAAGACTTGAGTTCAAATTTTCCCTCAGACAATTACTAGCTGGGTGACTCAACCTCTGTCTCAGTTTCCTTATCTGTAAAATGGGGATTATAATAGAATCTATCTCCCAGGGTTATTGTGAAGTTAAAAGGGGACAAAGTGCTTTGCAAATTTTAAAGCACAGTAAATGTGCTTTATTTACCTAATATTGGTCCTACTTCTTTTTAAAAATAAGGTTCTATAAAAACAAGGTTCACTGTAATTATCCCAAATGTCTCTTCACTTCCCCTTCCCTGACAGCCATCTTATATAACAAATGGCATTGTTTTAGAGAGGAGAAAAAACTCAATACAACTTTGAAAATGTCTAAAACATGTGCAATGTTGACACCTGTGGACCTCCCGCCTCCACCAAGGGTTAGATTGGAGCTGTCTTCTCATACCTCTTAATTCAAGTCCCACTTAATAATTTTGTTACACCCACTTTGGATTTTTTGGTGTGTAGTTGTTCTTTCTACTTACACTGCTATTTGTACTGTATAAATTGGTTTTTGGCTCTCCTTACTTCACTCTGCATCAAGTCACATAGAACTACCATGCTTCTCTGTATTACATACACATACACATAATTTCTTACAGCACCATAATATTCCATCATATTCATGTGCTACAAATTGTTTATCCATTCTCCAGTTGATGGGCATCTACTCTGACTACAATTCTTAGCTATCAGAGAAAGTGCTACTATAAATATTTGGAGTATATGGAGAGTTTTAGTCACCTTATTTGCATAATTCTAAACTGCTTTTCAGGATGGTCGTACTACTTCAACGCTCCTCAGTCTTATCCTTTCACAACCCTTCCAGCACTGACTGGTGTCATTCTTTGTCATTTTTGTCCTTTTGCAGGGTGTGAGGTGAAACCTCATGGCTGTTTGATTTGCCTCTTACTATCAGTGATTTCGATCATTCTTTTATGTAGTTGTGAATACTCTGCAGTTTTTTTGAGAACTATTTGTTCATATCTTTTGACCACTGGAGAATAGCTATTGGTCTGATATATAATTACCAACTGTTTATATATCTTAGATATCAATCCCTTATCAGAGAAATATGATACAAAGATTTTTTTTTTCCTACTTTAACTGGCCCCACTCTCAAGTTCATCTGATATCCAAATTTCAGTAGGTCTTTAACCCTTTGACAACTAGTGAAACACAGGTATATCAAATTCATAAGCCAATCTGGATGTCTCTTATAAAAGGGGACGTCATCAACAAATCTGAGGAGCAAGGAAGAAATTATCTCAAAGATCTAAGGAGAAGATAACAGCTTATGACTAAACAAACAATTGAGAGGATTATAAAAGATAAAGTGAGCTATTTTGATTACAAAAAACTTAAAAGATTTTGCACAAACAAATCTAGTATAGTTAAAATTAGAAGGAAAACAAGTAACTGGGAAAAATCTTCGTAGAAAGTTTCTAGGATAGAAGTCCAAAGAGAGGATATTTTCTAGAATAAAAATCCAAGATACATAGGGAACTGGTCCAAATGTATAAGACTGAGACCAATTCCTAACAGATAAGTGGTCAAAGGATAGGAACAGGCAGTTTTCAAAGGAGAAAATCGCAAACTATCAACAACAATATGAAAAAGTGCTCCAAATCACTAATAATTAGAGAAATGCAAATTAAAGGAATTCTGAGGCTCTACTTGACACTCAGATCAGCAAAGATGACAAGTGAGAAAATAAAAATTGGAGGGGCTGTGGGAAAAGAGCCACCTTCACACATGGTCAGTGGAGCTGTGAATTGTTCCAGTCATTTTGGAAAGTAATTTAGAACCATGCCCCAAAAGTCACTAACTGTGCATACCCTTTGACCCAGCAATACCACTATCAGGACAATGCTTCAAAGAGGTCGAATAAAGATGAAAAGTACCTATATATACAAAAATATTTTTAGCAGTTCTTTTTGTAGTATCCCAAAACTGAGAATGGCTAAACAAATTATCATATATGATGGAATATTATTATACCACGAGAAATGACAGAATGGACAGTTTCTGAAGAAACTCGGAAGACCTCTATGAATCGATGTGGCATAAAGTGAGCAGAAGTAGGAGAACAATTTATACAATGACAATCAACACTATAAAGAAAGACAATTTTGAGAAACTTTAGAACTCCGATCAATAAAATAATAAACTATGAAGTCAGAGAACCAAAGATGAAACAGGCCCCCCCCCTTCCTACCAGAGGTGATGGACTCAAAACACATGAGACATACATTTCTGGACATGGTTAATGTGAGAATTTGCTTCACTGAACTATGCATATGTGTTATAAAGGTTTTCTTTTTCTTTTCTTGTTCAAAGGAGCTGAAGGGGTAGTAGGAGGAAGAAATAATAAAGGTTTGTAAAAATATATATTTTTTAAAATATGGGCATGTTTTGTAGGCAAAGATCAAGGTAACAAGCAGGAAGACAGCTCTCATTACTTCATTTTTTTTGTATCTATAAAACCGAGAATTATGAATGAATTAACCCTATTTGCTTCATTGAACTATGCGTATGTGTTGTGAAGGTTTTCTTTTTCTTTTCTTGTTCAAAGGAGCTGAAGGGGTAGTAGGAGGAAGAAATAATAAAGGTTTGTAAAAATATATATTTTTTTAAAAATATGGGCATGTTTTGTAGGCAAAGATCAAGGTAACAAGCAGGAAGACAGCTCTCATTACTTCATTTTTTTTGTATTTATAAAACCAAGAATTATGAATGAATTAACCCTATGTGACATTTAAGAGGAAGAGCAGAGTTGTACAAGTTGCTAGGCACTCCAATGGAATGTTAAATCATGTGTCAAGGATGCGTTTGGATGAGGACCAGAACCTGATGGATATAAGAAATTTTTTTCCAGTTTTTTTTTTTTTTTGGGGGGGGGGGGTTTGGACATAAGAAATTTTAATATGGGTATAGATTTAGCATTGCAAATCATAATGTGTATGGGAATTCAATGAGGAGCATGTCAAACAAAAACAATTAAGAAGATGGGTACTGTCCAAGAATTGAATATTTGCAGAAATGGTTAATGTTAAGAATTATGTATATGAGTAGTAATAGTCACCAATAGGTTGGAAATCCATCCTTTGTAAAGGTTGGATTTAAATGTCCCAATTACTGGATCTGACTGAAAACTGAGACAAAGAGAATGAAAAGGAAAAAAAAAAGAGTTTAACTGAACAAATCTATTAGGTAGGAGGGAAGAAGTTTTAGATCCTTTCAGCTTTAATGAGCTGCTTAATAGTATATTAAATACGCAGCAAAAACAAGTTTATATGACAGGAAGTGGATAAGTCATAGCTAGAGGACAGGACAGGAGCGACTACAATTGCTTGTGGAGAGTTAGGGTTAATAGATACTTAATAATACCACATTGCCACAGTTATCCATAAAGTTGAACTGAGCTTTTGAACTTGGGTTCATCCATTTCTTTGGTAGCCTTACACAATGTGTGGAAGATCAAGTTGTTTATTACATCACGAAGTACCTAAGTTATTCTTTGACCTCAAAGCCTAGAGTCCAGGAAGGAAGTAAAAGAGCTAACAAGATATTCCTCCTCCAGTAGGAACATGTAAATGAACACTTCCCAGAAAAGCTAATTTATAATTTTTTAATAAATTAGCAGCAAAGCACCTGAAATTGGAGCAAGAAGTTATGGTGAAACTGGTATTTGGCCCCCATGTTCACTATTTCATATGCCTTTCAAATAAAGTCTAAAAATCTGAACTTAAATTCTCTCCTGAAACTTACCATATCACACAACTCAAACACCAGAAGATATGGGATTGCTTCCACACACCGTCCAACACACTGAAGAATATTTGGATGCTGAAGAATACTATATTGGAAAAATATAAAACTTCAAATCAGTCTTCATCACTAAGCATGCCAATACAACTTCCACAAACTTTTACCCCAATTTTTTTGCAACGAATCAAATGTAAATCAATCATGACATACCACTATGTTAAGGACCTGTGATTTGAGATGTGAGAATTCCCTCTACCAAGACAGACCACCAACTCTTTCTGCGCCAGTGTTACTGAGTTGCTTGGCCTCATAAAGGCTGTGACTTGCCTGTGATCACAGGGCTAGCAGGTGCGAGAGGCAGGATATCAATTGTCTTCACTCAACTCCCTGCCTTTAAGTCCAGCATTATACTCCCTATCCCCAGAACATTCTAAATCAAATTTAAACAGAAATGGCAAACTAAAAATGACAAGATAAGTATGTTACTTCTGATCAGGAGAAACTGACTTATAATTTACACATAACTTCTTAATAAATAAATAATTCCCACTGTAGAGAACATTTCTATACTTCATTGAATGTTATTTTTATTAAGGACAGTCATTCAAATTTACATAGAAAGGTTCAATTTTGAGCCAACATTTATTATCGTGCCGGGGTACATTAACAAATTTAATTCTAGAATTATAATTCAATATTTAATATAACTAAGTTATTTTTAGGGCAAATAATTTATCCTTTCAATGTTTTGCCATAGAGTATTAAAATTTCTTTGAATAATATTTCCCACAAAAGATACCATACTAATATAAAAAAAGACAAGGTAAGAAAAGTGTCTTCAATATTAAAAAAACAAAAAACTTCATTCAACAGAATTACATCATCGCACAATTTAAAGTTTACTTACTAGTATGGCTCTCCATTTTTCAAAAATTTATCTTGCTCCTTTGCACTTGCACTGGCTTTTAACTCCTTCACTACTACTCTTGCTACGCTAGTGCCTGTGTAAATCTCTCCAAGCAGAACCTGGAAACAAAGAAGAGTTCCTTATATAAATCCCATCAAACTAGAACAGGAAGTCTCATTTCCTGATTAAAATCAACTGAAGTATGGGGGGGGCGGGGAGTAAGATGTGAAGACAATAGTCCTTTCTTTTTCTACACCACTACAGAAAAGTCTTGGATAATTCCTTTCTTTCAGAAAGAAGCAAATTATTCTAACATGCATGCAGATAAATACCTTTTATATTAAGCAAAACATAACTTATCAGTTAACAGGTCACATTACAAGGCTATTATAAATTTTACTGGTCAAAACCACTTTACCTTGATAGGCTCATGTTAGTTTCTTTTGTTACGTTTCAATAATGCAAAGGATCTGAGATTTAATTTGTCTGGGTCCCCTACGTCCTCTACGTTTTATAAATTACCATTATTATGACCAAAAGATAATATCCATTGCCCAACCTATTGTTTATGTGTCTCTCCAAATTTTGCTAGACTGATCCTAACAGTCACTAGAATATACTCCAAACCTTTCTAATTGGGTAGGATCTGCTAGATCTTGTTCTCTAATGACATAGGCCTTAACAACCTCAGGCTTAAATCTAGGTAGTCATAAGAGAACAGATTAGGGTTTTAGAAGGGGAAAGTAGTCATAAAAGGATAAAAATACTTATCTCCTGGGATCAAGTAAATAGCAAAACTTTAGATATATATTCTAACTTTAAAATAATCATCACATTCCAGAAACAGTATGTCTTTATTTTGTACCTAAAACTATACAATGAATATCCTCTTTAGAGTAACAAAACACAAATTAAAATTACTATAAACAAAGAAGCATAAAAAAACTAGCTTAACTGAATTTTACCAAACATTAAGGAAATATAGGATTAACAGAAGTGATTTAAGAAAAACAGATCTGGGTAAAAAAAAAATAACCCACAAGGTAAAATATGAAAAATGGCAAAAGTAATGAATGTAGTAATTAAGGTAGATGTGATAACATAAATTAAAGTCAACAGCTAGTGTGGCTTTAGATCAAAATGATCAAAGATGAAAAATGCTTTCTTTTTAAATAGTTTAAAATTATTTCACTTGCTGGTTGAATAAAATAGTAATCTGTCTTGTAAGTAGAAAGGGTTGTAAATAAGCAAACAATGTTTGAAGGTAAATAAAAGGGTAGGTAATATGTACACCTACATAACTTTGCTAATGAACTGAGTTCTGATTTTTTAAAGTATTAAAAATGAGGATATGTGGGGGGAAAAAGACTGCCATCAATGTGGTAAATAAAGTATGTCAACAAAGAAAAGGAAGCTGATCTTTGTGATTTCAAGCTACGCATGAGTATATTAAGGGAGAAAAGGCTTTTTTACTGTTGCCGTTTAACCTATTTTAGAGGAAAATGGAATATTAAGGAAAAGATAAGACAACTGAAAACTATGAGCCAGGATGTAGTCTTCAAGAATAATGGGGATTAGCCACACTTCCCTTTTTGACATAGCTCTTGTACAGGTTAACTAGAAGAAGGCCACAGATACACTAAACTAGAATTCAGCAAGGCATTTGACAAAGTCTCTCATGATAATCTTGTGACTAAGATATTGGACTCTATCAGAGTAAAATGTTCAGAACTCCAAAACCAGATCCAAAAAGTAGTAAGATGATAATAGTTTAGAGGAAGGCATCCAGTGGAATGTCACAAGAATTTTTTCTTCTTCCCTATTCTGTTCAACATTTAACAAAATCTTACATAAATGGCATGTTAATCAAATTTGCTGAAGACCAAGCTAAAAGGAACACAACATTCTGGATGACAAAACTGAGATATGGAAAGATTTTAATAGAATGGACTCAACTATAAGATGAAATTCAAAAAGGATAAATGTGAAGTTCTATGCTTAAATTTTTTTTAAAAAAATTGAAATGCAGATGGGAGGAGCCTAGATAGATAAAAATTCATGTAAAAACATTTTAGTTTGCATGCAAGTTTGATATGAGTTAATGATGTGAAGCAACCAATAAAAAACTAAGTCATTTTTAGACTGCATTAATAGAAGCTTAGCGTCCAAAATGGGGGTAGGTTATAGTCCTGCTATATTCTGTAATATCACATCTGGATTACTTTTTGGGCACCATATTTAGGAAGAACATTGACAAGAAAATATTGAAAGGACTGGAAAATAAGCTATTCGATGAATTACCGGAGAAACTACCATGGAGAAGATTTAGGGAAGATGTAAAGGGGATATGCCATCAAATATCATTTTAGATAAACTGTTATCAAGAGGAGGGATTACATTTATGTTGCTTGATCCAGAAAGCAGAACCAGAAAATGACACCAACATGCAAAAATAAAAGACTGGCATGAAAGTGAGTCAGAAGAATTACATTATGTCAGTATTTGGTTCTTTGTGATTGGGAAAAATTAACTCCTCAGGCAACATACAATAGTAAGAAATTCCTAGGGTGCTTGAAGTGGTTTTGTTGTAATAAAATTTTATTATAATGAGTATATTGCTAGAAGTCACATACCCGAGCTGTATGACCTAGCAATATCATTCACTATCGAGAAAATATTTCTACTTCAAGGGTCCATGATTTGAACAATGTGGACACATGCCTCACCAAAACAGACTGCAAACTTTCTATACCTTAGGTGACAGTCTTCGTGAATTGCTGTGACAAAAAATTTATTACTCAATGGCTAATCTCATAATAACATAGAAAAGAATGAGAAACTAAAGAGAGCCGTAGTAAAAATACAAATGCTTTCATGTATATATTACCTCTTAATTCCTTGATCTTTTAACTTTTATTATACTCTGGTAGGTGGCTTGGGAATTTAAATGTGATGAGATAACTGAGGTAGGGAAAGGTGAGAAGTAAAAGTATCTTAAAAATAACTGAGATGGTTAAGATCAAAACAAAACAAAAAATTCTAAAAATCTCAATCATAATTCAGTCTAACTTAGTGCTCTCTCTGCCATTCACTTTATAATGCAAAAACACAAGTATGATATACACAATGACTACAGCAAAGTCAATGACAAAGTCACTAAAAGGAAGCAGACCTTTGAGTGGCTGAAAAACCTGGGAAGGTCCTGGAGAACAGATAATAGAAAAACAAACAAACAACTCTCTATTCATGGAAGAAAGAGAAACGCTAAGACCAGCTTCTATATACAATGTCATATACATGGACACTATTGGATATCTTTGCTGAAAATGTTTTTGTCATAAGAGAAGGATGAATCTGAGAAGGGAAGAAGACTCCTCAAAAATGACCATAATGTAAAAACAAAAAGGCATCAAAAGCTTTGTTATACAGAATGCTTCTTTATAATGGCATTCATTACAAAGAGAGAAGCAATACTGAATACTGGAAAAAGTGTTGGAATGGGAATAAGGAGCCCAGGGTTAGAATCCTCCTCTGACACTCAGTATACATGTATTAATAGAGAAATCATTAACCCCTCAGAATTTGTTTTTCTGTAAACTGGCAACAATACTTATATTACGAACCTTACAGGACTACTGTGAGGAAAGTTCCTTCTAAGTCTCAAACATGCTAAATAATCAAGCTACTATTGTTACAACAGGATGTTACCCATATCGCTAAGGTTTTAAGAACTATTGACAGTTCTTTTAAAAAAATTATAAAAAGCTAGAGGGTCCAAGTTTGAAGGAACTTGGAGGAAGAATTTTAGATAAAGACTTCTTTTCTTTCTCCCCATTCCATTCTAATATAATACTCTAGCGATCAATCATGGTCATTTTGGTGTCCTAATCACAAGGCTGCTGAACCTAAAAATCCCGCTGGACACCTTTAAGGCAAAAATACAAGATAAATAAGACCAGGAGCTAGTGAGGTGAAGGAGCTCTGAAAAGTAAAAATTATCAGAAAACGAAATATGGAGAACAAGAATAATTTCTCCAGTACTAAAAGTTCAACTAGAAAACTGTTTGAAACATACATAAATACATAATTTGTGGAAATATTTTTTTAAAATATGAAGAATTAAAGTATTTGATTCACATAGGATTTTATGATATTTGATTTTCAATTATTACAGATTATGACATACAATAGGAATTCTACATGATAAAGAATATAGATCAGTCAGTCATAAAACCAAAATTTCACTACTAAAGCTTTAGAAGTTAAATTTTACCTTTCCAAACCAGCCATTTCCAATTTCTTGGATATAGTTTAGACTCTGGCGTGCAACTTGAGACTTCAATCCTTCTGTTAGGGGGGAAAAATAGCCCCCCCATTATATTAAAATTTTTTTAAAGGTCACCAGAATTTAAGTAACAAAGTCATCAAGCATATATTAAAATTTTTTTCTGAACCTGACAAACATCAATAAATACGAATATTTCTATATACAAAGATGATAAAGAATATTATATATGAATCTACTTATGTACAATTTGTTATTTTATTTACTTAGTTTTCAGCACTTTATTTCCAGAAGCTGTCATGCTTATCTTTATTTCCCTCTAAACTTCCACTTGTTCTCTTCTATGAGTTTTTAAAATAACTTATTTATGCTTGTTTTTTTTCTCTGCATTGTTATAACTAAGACCCCTTCTACCCTCCAATTTGAAATTTGAAATAAATTTCAAAAACCTTCTTCAGTAACAAATTAGCAGAACAAAATGGATCAACATATTGGCCATATCTAAAAATGTCTATTTCATTTTGCATCTCTATTACCTCTCTGTCAAGAGGCAGAAAGCATGCTTTGGGTTTTGTCCTATGGAGTTAGGGCTAGTAATGACAATGACCAGAGTTTTAAGTATACATTCTATAACAAAAACTACGTATTGTTTCAAGTTTTTCCTAATGTAGCAGAATATAAACTTCCCAAGGGCAGAGGATGTTTCCTTTTTGTCTTCACATCTTCAGTACTTAGCATAGTGTTTTATATTTATTAGATGGTTAATGAATATTTGTTGCATTTATTAAAGTACAACAATTAGGTAAATGGGCAGATAATGTTAGGATATTTCATTTCAAATATTATAATTGCCAAACTTCTCAAATAAGTAATCTGAACTACTGCAACCATGTTACTACCAACTCAACCCTTAATCCTCTGCAATTTAGCTTCTGTCACCATAAACTAAACTAAAACTGTATTCTTGAAGGTGACACTGTCATTTTTCATCTCTGTATCCCTAACACCAAGCTCAGGGTCTTGAATACCATAAGGACCTCAAAAATGAGAAAGGTAAGAGCAGTTCTATGCAAAGAACACAAAATAAACACTAGTAAGTTAACACATCCTATAATTTCAAAGCCTCCATTTAAACCTTAGGCATTTGTCTTTGTATTGTTTTGGAACAGACCTGCCTGAGCCTTCACTGTCATAAGAATCTCCCAAAGAGAAAACTCCCTCTACCAATAAAGATCTATACCTTTTTTTCAAATCGTATTCTTACTGACCTGCCCAGGGCACTGATAGGTCAAGTAATTTGCCTACAGTCACAAAGCCAATGCGTATCAGAGGTGAGACTTCAACCCAGCTGACTATCTATTCACTACATCATGATGCCTTTCTTGAATTTTAATAGAAAAAAAAATCTAACACCTAAAAGAGATTTAGCTAGCAAGCACAGTGGTTTGCTAAATAGTTTTTGACATATAGAGAAACTTTTTACAGTAATATTTAGCTAAACACACACACACACACACACACACACACACACACACACACACACACACACGTGTATTTGGGGGGATGGGGGGAGGTAACTGGGACTTGCCCAGGATCACACAACTACTAAGTGTTTGAGTCCAAATTTGAACTCAAGTCCTCCTGACTCCAAGGCCCATTGCGCTACCTAGCTGCCCTTAAACACAGATTTGATGTAGCTCTCCGACTTTATGCATTAGCTCTTTTAACACCAACTTAATTTAATAGCTGAGTTATATTTCTGGCTCCACCAATGCAAAGGGATTTGTACATCAAAATGCCATTCATTATACATTTAATACAAATGCCTGGGTACTGTAACACATTCGAGATAGTAAACTTACACAATCACAAAAGGAGATTGATTTTTTGTTTCTATTTGTTACATCAATTTACACTCAAGGGGTTGCTGAGACCTAAGGAGTAGAAGGTGCAATGCGATATGCTCTTCTACCCATACAATCACTCAGTTCTTATAGCTATTTATAACATACAGTAAAGCTGTAGGATCCAACCAAATAGATCCCCAAATGTTTACTGTGAGATGTCAACCTTACTGACAAATCTATGCACTTCCTATGGGGCACTGAAGTGCAATACCAATTCAACAAATTCAATGAATATTTATTAATTAATTATCTACTATACACAGCATCACGGTAGGTGCTAGAGAAACAAAGGCCAAAAAACCAATAGTGAGAGAGTATCTAACTTCCTGGCAGCAGAGGCAAAAGTCAACGTGATAACATGTTAACTATAAGATGTTAATTATTTTTTAACTGTTACAAGTAAAAACAACGCCGAGATTTTCCAAGACAAAAAGATGTCTGGGTTTTGTTTTTAAACATAGTAATAGAATATCTGACCTATGTGATTCCCAGGGAAAGGGATACTGAGACTCTTATTGAAGGGATGTGGTTTCTGGGCTGGTGATGTAAGGTGACAGAAGGAAGAATTAAGGACAGAATGAAGGCTGCATTGATCCAGAGAGAAGAGAACCCAAGATACAATGTACAACAATTCAGCTCTAAGAAATTCAGTAAGGGACTGAGTGCCTATAATTACAAGAAAGGTTGATCAAAAATTTTCTAGGGGTAGAACCTAGAACCTACCAAATACCGGCTGCATTGACAGGTCAGAAGACTAGGAGAAGAGTCCTGACCTAAAACTAAAGAAGTAGGACCCACCCCCCTTCCCAAAAAAAGAGCTAACTTTTTAGAAGATTAAAAGGAAGAGGGCACCTTAGGCCTGGGAGCTAGAAGTAATATGGGCTACTAAGAATTAGAGGGTAGAAGCACTAAACTCACAAGGGTCTAGGATCTGAACTTTCTAGGTAACTCTCCAGGTGCTTTCCATCAGCAACTCTGCTTGGTTTGAACTCCAGGAAATATTATGTCCCTGTACCGCATACCCTTGGTGCCCATCCCCACTCTGACTTTACAACATCCTTTTGTGTGCTGTCACCCTCCGTTAGACCAGAAGCTCCTTGAGGGTAGGGGCTGTCTTTCTTTTTTTGTATTTGTATCCCCAGTGCTAACAGTGCCTGGCATGTATAGTAGACATTTAATAAATGTTTACTAAATTGAATTTATTGAATTGAATAGTGACTCCAAAAAGTCTGGGGTTAGGTGATGGAATTGAGTTTATGAGCTAGAAAGGAAAATGTTTTATGCTTTAATGTGTTCAAGTGGTTAATATGTAACTGTATTTGTAATTTATTCTACTGTCCATGTTTTTATATCACGACACAGAAAGGATTAGCCATATACTTTAACTATTCATGCTAACAGAAAAAGGGGGGGAGGGCAGATCTCCATTTTGTGGAGGGGCCTAGGTCAGTCAGCCACATTCATTCTTAGCTCTGCTCCTGACTTCTCAACTTCAAAACCATGCCCTCCACTGGACACCTTCATTCCCACACCCAACTTTTAGTTTTCTTTTTTGTACTATCTTCCTTCACTAGAATGTAAGCTTCTCAAGGGCAAGTGGTATTTTTCCTGCAGCCCACTCCCCCTGAAAGTAACCCCAGCATTTAGCACGGTGTCTGGAACATAGTAAGAGCTCCTTAAGTGAGCTTCTTTCCTTCTATGAATGGAAGTCATACTCTCCTAAAAAAAAAAAAAAGTTCTCCCCTTTGATCCTGCAATAGTGGCAGCAGGAAGATTAAGCAAAGAATAGTCTTTGGGAGGTAGAAAAGATAAAAAGAATAGAGATTATAAAATAAGTATCACCTCCGATTTTCATTGATTAGTAGGGCTTCCACTAATGATAAAAGTTTTCTTGTTCTTTAGATTTCATTCACAATGAGTGAATCCTGACATCAGGACAACAATTTAACCATTTATATTACCTGAAGAAGGATGAAACTGGGATGGAACTGGTAAAGAAATATTTGGAACTGAAAGTGTAAAAACTTCTGCAGGAGACTGAACAGAGGGTGTATCTTCTGCTGGTGGCGTAAAATCTATTTCATCATCAAAATTATCTTCAAACTCCTAAAAAAAATTGGGACAGAAGAGAATAAACATATCAATTATGTTGATTTATTAATAAGAAATATTTCAACTATTCACAGCTAAAAATGGACAGAATGACAGCATGGCAAAGTGAACAGAGAGGTCCCATCTTGGAGGCTAAAAGAAGTTCTGGCTCTGACCTATGTTAGCTGTGTAACTAAGAGCAAGTCACTTATCCTTTTAGTACATAAGACAACTCTAAAAGAGTGAGATATAAAGGAGTTGCTAATTTGTTCTAGTGGAGAGAATTTGCATCCTGAGAGTTCCCTGAACTAATAGATTCACTTAAGAAAAAAAGAAAACACTTATGACTAAATTACACTGTCAGAAAATTATAAATTCTATCATAACTTGGATTTCCTTTATATAAAACTCTTATTTAACCATATGTTGCAGAGGACTTCAGATTTCTCTTCCTACTGTGAAGTTCTATGAAGCAAATGCCAACCAAACAAATAGAAGACTATGCTTGGGTACTGATATGGTCCCTCAGCTAATCTGTCAGAGGCAGGAATTGGATACAGACCTTCTTAACTTAAAGAAGAACTCTTTTACCACTATAACCACTATATCATCCTGCCTTCATGCATACAAAAAGATTTATATCTAAAAGTTACTTAGATTTCCAAAATATTTATGACTTTAAAAATATCCCATCAGTCAAGTCATTTATATGAAGCTAACTATAAAATGAGAAATTATTTTTCAAAGAATATTTTCACAGATCCCAATAAAGCAAGTCAAATCAGATTCCTCAGAGTGATTTTAATTTTCTCTCCATTTCCAGTTGTTGATTTTTGTGAAAATAAATACAGAAGATATTTTGAAAAGCAGTTTCTATAGAAAAAGAAATAAACTAGTTATAAAATCTTTGATCTGTAGAAAATGACAAGACTTGAACCACAATGACTAGTATAAAATGATTCTGTGTAATCTGAATTTAATTAAAACTGGCAAAAGCTGGAATTACCTGAAGATGGCATCTCTAAAATTCAGGAAACAATGAATAAGGATGTGAAGTGATTGATCAAGCTCAACATGACAAAATTCCTATCTTCATTCAATAAGCACTACTGCATCATAATTTGGAGGCTAGTTTAAAGCATTTAATAGCTTAAATAATGGATAGTCATGTATATTGTTACCTAGCCTCTTAGAGAATATCCTATTTTATTGACATAATCTACCCTGCCATGCGACACCATCCAAATGGTCCGTGGTTCCCCCATGTATCTATCTTATAAAGCCACAGTGCTTAAGTGAGCCAAAGAATTAATTAATGGAAAATTAAGTCTGTATGATAAGAAAAATCATAAAATATATTTCTTAGAAATTACATAGCTATATTCTCACATACGCAAAAGCTTTAATGGATGCTGACACTATTTACATCTACAAGGTGGACAGAGCAAATGAACTATAGCAACTTCAATATGTGTGTGGGAACATCTGAATAAGAATGGTTTGCTCAATTTCCCCTCCGGGAAGCTATAAAGGTTCTTTCATTAAAATGATTATGTTGCCTAGTTTACCACCTCTCACAATTACAGATGCCACAAAAAACAGGGTCAGTGGAAGTCACTGAACACAAGGTGTGGCGGGAAAAATGAGCGTGTTTCACAGGTTTAGGGTGCTAATATTATGTATATAATTGGAACAGGAGTCAGAAAATTTAAGTTCTGGTCCCAGCTCTATCACTTATTAGTTTTGTGACCTTCATCCTTCTTTCTTCATTTGAAAAATGAGGAGACTGACAAGGTGATTTCTTTTTTCAAAACAGATTTTTATATCACCTACATTTCCTTCTGTGTGCTTTCTTCCTCACTCTTCCCAGAGAGCCATCTGCTATAACAAAAGTTTTTTTCTTAAAAAAGAAAGAAAAAGAAATACAGCAAAACCAACCAAAACATTGAAAAAAACCTGGTAGGCATTAGATGCAATGTCCCATACTCCTACACCTCTGGCTCTGCAAAGGTATCTTCTCATATCTCTTCTTCGGGGTCAAGTAAATTTATAATTTTCCAACATTTGGTTTTAATTGTTTTTCACTAGTTGTTTTCTAATGCCCTTTCCAGGTCTAAAATAGCTAAAATTCCTATGTCCTATATTTGTCCTAAAGAGTTCAGTGAACTATAGACTGGAACATCATTAGAATCAGAGAAATTTTAAAAAGATGGCCACTTCATTTTTACAGATGAATAAACAAAGTAAGACAGATTAAGCAATTTTCCCAATGTTATAAAATTTGTTAGAACTGGGATGGTAACTGGGGTGTCCTGAATCCCATATTGAATCCTATTTCCATTACACAATGCTGCCACACCTTAAACTAATATTAATGTAACTGACACAAACTCAGGAGTTGAAGACCAGCCAACAGTGATCTTAGACTTGAAAAAAATAAAAAACCATGACGTTACTTATACTATCTATCTTTAGAATAAGTTCTATATGCCTAACTCTAAATTCCATAGGAAAAAGGCTGTTCCTGACAGGGCTCAGTTAATCCCACACACATAAAACTTACTGCATTTCTATTTACAAGACTCCTTACATACTAATCTCAATGAGATATGAACTGTCAGGAAAAAAGGATACCAAACAAAAACTGAGGCAAGTCTAACTCTTCCCATACCCCAACTCCCCTATTCTGCGATTAAGAAAAGACCAAATAGACAAGCAGAACACCCATCTTGCTAGCGATTCAAAAGGGTTGGTGCAACATAAGAAAGAAAAGATAATAATAAAACCTAACATTTCTATAGCATGTCCTACACGCCAGGCACTGTGTTAAGGCTTTATAAATGTTAGCTCATTTGATCTTGACAACTGTGGGAAGTAGGTGTTGTTAGTACCCCTATTTTATAGATGAGGAAACTAAGGCCAAGAAAGCTGAAATGAAGACAATATTGGAGTACTGACCACAGTTAAAGGTCAGAATTTAGCTATGTCTCCAAATGACCAGGTTTATAACTAATAATAAGATTATTTTCTTAGAAATTATTCACTGTTTTCCAAGTGAGGGTTAATGAAGTCAAGAAGTATTTACAAAGCACTTAATATATATGCGAGGCACTGTGCTGTTATGATAATAGAGCGAATATGAAATTTTAAAATAGAAAATTAACCAACAAACCCAAAGTAAGCACAAAAGAGAAAAATCTTAAAAATTTGAGAATAGATAAATTAGAAATCAAATAGATACTAGAACTGATTTGACAAAGCTAAAATCTGAGTCTTTGAAAAAGACTAACAAAATTAATAAACCTTTAGCCACCTTAAGAGGGAGGAAAAGCAAATTATCAAAATAAGAGAATAAGATAAAATCACAACAAACCCAGAAAAAAAATTATCAGAATCTACTATATGCACAACTATATGCCAACAAATTCAAAAGAAGGAGGTTAAAAAAAAGAACAAAAAACCCCACTTAAATTACAGAACAATAGAGATCTCAATTAAATTTCAGAAAGGGAAATTGAAGTAGCTGTAAAACCATCTACTAAAGGAAAAAAACAAAACAAAACTTGGTCCAGATGTATTTATAGAAGAGTTCCCTCAAACTTTTGGGAGAACAATTAACATGTATACACAAAAAATATTCTCAAAATTCATGAAGGAAAATATCCAACCAAATTCCTTTCATGAGACATATACAGTTCAAAAACCTAAACTACGGGATGTATAGCATTATGGACCATATTATTAATGAATACTGATTCAAAATTTTTAAATAAATCTTGGCCAAAAAAATCATGATATATTTTTAAAAATCATTCAATATGATCAAGTTGAATTTATACTAGAGATGCAAGGATAATTCAATGTAAGGCAAACGTTAACATAATTAATATTAATAAAAACAAAACATACCAAACCACATGATTATATTCACTAGATGGCCAAAAGGCCTTTGACAAAGCACAACACTCATTTTTGCTAAAAATCCTCCAAAGTATAGACACAGAAGCATATACATTTTTAACAGGATAAAAAGTATCTATCTAAAATCAAAAACTAGCATTATATGCAAATGTGAGAAAACCAGTTTTTCCAGTATATCCAAGAATAAAGGAAAGATGCTCCCTTTCCCCACTGTTATCTGACACATTTCTAGAAAAGGTAGTAATGGCAATAAGACAAGAGAAAGAAATTAAAGGCATAAAGATAGGCAAAATGGAGATGAAATCATGCTTATCTGCTGATGGCATGATGGTTTATTTACACAATCTTAGGGGAACCAGGAAAGAAACTGACAATAGCTTCATTAAAGTAGTAGTTTATATAATAAACCCACAAAATCAATAGTACTGCTCCATGCAAAATAGCTACAAAATGCACAAGCTATCAGGGAGTCAACCTATCAAAGCACACTCAATGCAACTATATAGTTACAATTACAAAATGCTCTTTACAGAAATAAACCATTTAAAGGGATGGTCTATGTCCACAGGTGTGTGATGCTAATATAATAAAAAAAATATTACTGAAATTAACTTAACAGATTTAGTGCCATACCAAACTTCCAACAGAATACAGAGCTCGATAATAACAAAAATCACTGGAACCACAAAAGATCAAGACTATCAAGTGAACAATGAAAAAAATTAGGAATGAAAAAGGAATACTGAAAACTATGTTAGGAAGTAGCCATCATCAGCACTATTTAGTATTAGTTTAAAAATAGCCAAGAAAATAAATGGACAGACTAGACAAAGAATCAGAAATAACTGAATCCAATAACCCAGTATTTGATAAACCCAGAGATGAGAACTGCAAGGAAAACAGTCTAGATCAATGTCATACACTATATAATACACAAACTCAAAATGGGTAATGACCTAAATTATTCAAGACCTAACCAAGAAAAAAATCAGATGAGAACCAGATCAGGTACCTTTCACAGCTAAGGCTAGGAAATGAATTCTTAATAAGCGAAAGATAAAATTACAAAAGGTAAAATTAATAATGCTGATTACATGAAATTTAAAAGTTTTTGCAAGAACAAAATAAATGCAACTAGAATACGAAGGGAAGTAATCAACTATTCACATTAGAAGAAAAGGATATGAACAAATAGTTCTCAAAAGAATTGTAAACTATTAACAACCCTGTAAAAACACTACATATTGCAAATAATAAGAGAAATGAAAATCAAAACTCTGAGGTATCATTTCACACTTAGAAAACTGTCAAAGATAAACAGAAGACAAGAATAGTCAATATAAGAGGAGTTGTGGAAAGATGGGCATACTAACATATTATTGGTAGAGTTGTGAATTGATCCAACCATTCTAGAAAACAATTTTGAATTATCCAAAGGAGGTAAATGACACAAAGTCCTTATATAAACCAAAAAGTTCAGCAAAGAACTGAAAACAAAATGGCTAAACAAGATTTGGCATATGAAAGTAATGGAATATTTCTACAATAGAAGATAGGATGAATAAAGATAAATAAAAGTTATAAAATAAAATGATGCAAAGTATAGTAAGTAGAACTAGGAATAAAATATACATAACAACAACATAAATGGAAAAAACAACAAAACAGTTGACAATATTTTGAAATTATAATGGCCAAGTGTGGCCCTAAACAAGAGATAATGCCAGAATTTTTTGATATGTTGATGAGTTTTGCTGAATTGTTTTTCCCCCTTTTTTCCCTTCTTGGTTATGAGGGACAGCTCTCTGGGATCAGAAGGTGAGTAGAACACACTGTGAAATGCAGGTTATACAAAAGCAAGATGTTAATAAAAATTTCCCTAAAAATACTGACTAAATTAACAAAAGTGACAATTAGAACAAAACAGAATTTTTAAAAGACAAATAAAATTATCACTGTTAGTGGTTCTTTTCCCCCTTCATTATGACTGTTTTACTCCACTAGCATTTCTGAGTATCTTTCCCACCAGTAACTCTTGTAACAACAAAAAGAGTCTTACCAAAATAAACCGGCAAAATGAAGACATTGTAAGAGCATGTATAACACTTCACTACCTAGGTGGTCACCCTACCTCTGTGCTTCCAGGGGAGAAGCATGTTTAGTATGATTCTTTTCCTAGAGCCTTGCTCTCCCTCTACTTTGTATGGATTGAATCCCAGTGATAGACAGTTGGTAATTTTCTTGTGCCACTAGATTGGAGCAAAGTAGCAGCTGCAGAGAAGTTCATATAAATGAGAAAAGTCCATTCAATAGACACAGATGGTTTTGATAACAAGGCTGCTTTTATACATCAAAGCCAAGAAAATACTTGCTTATAAAGATTTTATAGTATTCAAACCTTCTGTGGCAGTACTAATATATGGTTAGCTATTATTATTGTTAATATATGGATATTAGCCACAAGTAACACTGAATTAGGGGAAGTTTTCCACATGATAAATAAGCATAAAATAACCAATAAAATCCAGGGAATGATCATTGAAAATATTTCCTTTTTAAAAAGCAAAGCTTTATAGCTAAGGTTCTCAGCCAGTTTCTTTACCTTTCTGGGCCTGAATTTCCTCATCTGTAAAATGAACTGTTTGGATTATATGATTTTTAATGACCCTATGATCTTCCAAGAGATCTCAAAGCTTAAGTCAATTGCTAATACTGTATTCCACTCTCAGTAGTATTCCTCTCCAATAATATTTAGGTATTTTCCTGGAAACTCCTATCTTTAGGGAGATCAAGGCTTCTGGAAATCATTTAAAGTTAGACATAGAAATTATCTAGCCCAACCTGTAGCTAAAGGATGAAATGTCCTCTAAAAATATCCCCAAATGATCATCTAGTCTGAAATGAAAAATAGCTCAATTTCAGAAAAAGTTTGCAAACATCTGTTCCATAGCAATCTTAACTAAGTAACACAAATTTACTAGTTCAATAAAAGTTTTATGGGCTTTTTTTCCTTTGTTTTAAAAGGAATGTGTCCTCCCCCACAAGAAATGAATTAATGAACATGGTTTCCTACTTGCATGGCAAAAATTTGGATTCACTGTAGTGAATACTGTCAAAAATGCTACATATATTTAATGCTGTTATATGAGAGTTACTTCCAGAGGACCATTTAAAATGTTTCTATTTTTTAATGCTCACCTTAAAGTCTATTTCTCGATCTTTACAGCAGGATACACAGTTCACAATCAGCACTACCAATGTCAGTAAACTGCATACAGATAGAACCACAAAAAGTAAGGACACTTCTGCAGCAGCTGTTTCCCCTAAAAAGAAAGAGGCAAGGACTCTTAAAAACAAATGCATTCAAAATTCAACTTTAATCACTGAATCAACATACATGTTCCCCCCACAGGCATAAATTGGATTAAATATTAAATAAATCCTATTTAAATGCTTAGAATGAAGATATGGCCAGCTTATGAATCTCATTTACACCTGTCTTTGAGCAATAAATGGGTTATTTGAATGATAATTTGTTAAGTCTGACTGAACATATTTGGGGTTAGGAAATACTATTTTCTCTAAATAAAGAGTTTTTCCTTATTACTCTAATACCATTCGCTAACAGTGCAGCTAATATATCTATGGTGAAATCACAGTAGATTTAAAAAAAACTATATTGTGAGTTATGTTCCATCCAAGTTGTGATGAGGTAAATTTTGTTGTAAATTTAGTTCATTCAATTAAGACCAGAGTATGTCTACAACAAACAAAAAGCACTAAATTCCCATCAATAACAATGCCATGCATGAACTTGAGTAAATCATTCCTCCCCTCTAGGTCTGTTTTCTCTGCTGTAAAAGGAAGAGAATTTAAATGTAAAAATATTTGTGGCAGGAAAGTGGGTGTCCTTCAACTGGAGAATAGCTGAACAAATTGTGCTGTATAATATATGGAATATCAATGCACCATGAGAAATGACAAGAAGAAATCAAGAGAAACTGAGGAAGACATGAACTAAAACAGAGTAAATAGAACCAGAACATAATGACCACAATAACGTAAAAGAAAACAACACTAAAAGACTTCAGAATTTTGGTTAGTCTAGTGACCAACTGTGAATTCAGAGGGTAGAGGGTGGAGCATGTCTCTTGACTCTTGGCAAAGGTGTGATGAACAAACCACAGGAAGATGAATGAGGCATTCATTTTAAAACATGCTCAATGTGCTATTTTGCCTAAGTATATTTCTCTACTAGAGAGAGCTCATTGGGAGGTGGGGAGTTACTGAGGAGTGACAGAAAAGTTAAAAAAAGTGTGAATGACAATTCAAAATAATATAAAGAGGCTGGACTAGATGATCTCTATAGCGCTTCCCAGTGCTAACACTACAATTCTTGTAAGAACACAACCTATCAGTGGACAGTAATGAAGTAACACGCATTCAAATGAAAAAATTCTCACAAAACTATTTTGGCTAATACCAGAACTTAAATCTGTGTTATAAAATATGTATTGGAAATTCTATGTTAATTGATAAACATCAAAAGATATTAGAATACATTCTTCTTGGCAGTACTGTTAAGTACTTACCAATGTAAGACAAATGAAAAATCAATATATTTAGACTTTTAAGGAGATTCCAAGGGCAGCTAGCTAGGTGGTGCAGTAAATAGAGCACAGGCCCTGGAGTCAGGAGGACCTGAGTTCAAATTCGGCCTCAAACACTTAACATTTCTAGCTATGTGATCTTGGGCAAGTCACTTAACCCCAATTGCCTTTCCTACCCCACCCCTGTTTAAAAAAAAAGAGATTCTAGAATTACTCTCAATACCTCATTCTATTATCTTGATTTTAACCCTAAGAAAGGACTTTCCATATCTGATTTTGGTTAATGCTATCCTTCAAACTCTCTTCTTTTCCTAATTCATTCTATGCATATCTGTCAAACTGTTATTCCTGAAACACAGATCTGACAATGGGGTGATATTCTACCTCAACCTTGATCAACTCAAAAATCTGCATGGCTCTCTACTGTTTTAGGATAAAATTCAAAATCCTCAGTCTGGAATTTAAAGTCTACCACATCCTGACTCCAGACTACCTTTCCAATTTTATTTCACATTACTTCCCTTCATGCATTCTCTACTCTAAGCAAACCGGCCTGCTAGCTGTTCCCCATCCACCTCTTTGTCTCTGCATATGGAGGTCGTCCCAAGGCTGGAATGCACTCTTTTCCTCACCTCTCGATCACAAAATACCTAGCTTCCTTCAAAGCACAAATCTGGTGCCATCTCCTATACAAGACCTTTTCTAATGTCACCCCCTTAAGTACTCGATCTTAATCTGTAAAATTTTGTATATAGCTTGTATTTACTACTTGTGTATTTCCAGAACGTAAGCTCCTTGAGAAAAGGGATTGTTTTCTTTTCATTTATGTAGCTCCAGCACCTACCACAGTGTCCTGCAAATACTCAATACTTAAATGGTTTTAAAATGTCATTAGGAAGCCCCCCTCTAAAGACCACAACCTATCCATATCTGCCTGTCCTATATGACTTGTCCATGTCTTCCTGTAAGTTCATTGAAGGGGTCCATCCAACATGATGGAGGCCTTCCTGTTTTCTCTCAATATCAGGAGGTATTGGTGCACTGTGATCACACAGTTGTGTTCCTGGACCTCTGCAACATGACTATTAGCATATCTCTTCTAATCATATATTTTCTTGAAGACATCTTTTACTCTGCTTCTTCTGTGATGTTCCTTACTAACACATAAAGCAAGTTCACAAACAGGTGACCCTCCACTGCCCTCTGTGTGATGTTCATTTTTAGTTCATCAGAAACCATTATATTCTATGTTTCACTGCCATATAGCAAGACTGGCAGAATGATGCTATTTTAAAATGGCCTAGGATTCTATGGGAAGCCTGGAGTCATTAAAGGAACAATTCTAGGTGATCCTTTAGAAGATCTGTATTCAAAACCTGCCTTATTACTAGCTGTGTGACCTGGGTCCAGTCACTTAACTTCACTAACCTCTGTTTTTTCATCTGTTAAATAAGAGTAACACAGCACCTACCTCACATATGAGGTAAGGTGACGGTCAAGTGAAATGATATATGTAAAGTGCTTTGGAAACCTTAAAATGCTACATAAATTCTAACTATTATTATACACAATTTCTCAAAGGCAATTCAGCCTACTCTCCTGTTCAACTTTGGACTCAACTCATTCATTTGTGCTGTGTATCTCCAATAGATGACACTGGATTAGATCTGTAAGCTGTCCATACAAATGGATGTCGTAACCTAGGCAGCAGACACTCTTCGTTTATTTGGTCTTTCCTGAGTGGATGGTCAGACCAAACTCTCGAATGGTTATAAATCTCTTCCAAGAAGCTCTGGGACCTTCTCAGCACTGATGATATTTAAAGAACAATGTCATCCTCTTCAACCTGGGCTGGATTTCCCTCATCAGACACATTTCTGGTGAGTACACATCTCGTTGTTTTATGCATTACCTGAATAGAGTGATTTCTGTTCTCTCTTTCAAGTAATCTTACATGATTCGATATACAGATGACACTTTCTGGAAAAGAGCCTATAAAGCAGAGTTTTGTTACACTGAATGAAATACTTTTTCATAAGCAACAATAAGCACAATGGGATTTTATATTCCCTACATCTTTCAGTCAAGCTTGAAATGACAAAGATACTGTCCATTGTTTAATACTGCTTGTGAAGGCCTGATATCACATACTAACGTACTCTTTGAAGATGCCCTTAATTCATGTACAGATGACTCTCAGAAAGCTTTCGTACAGAAGGGAGAATAGGTGTACAGGCTGATAGTTATCAATGCTTTTTCTCAGGTGCCTTTGCAGGACGATCATGTGGGATGATAAGGCCCAAGATGCTGTCCATGTCTTTATTATCTACCTCACCTTCACATACCCTGCCTATCAATTCTTCAATGCTCAAACAGTTGTGGTGATTCTGGCATGCCTCCCTCTCCTCTATATAGATCCAAGCCAGATCCTTTCCTGTCTGTGTTCTATTTAGTGCTATTTGTACCTCCCCTACAAGTACATCTGGAACTGTGATGATCTATGTATTTCCATTCCACTGTCCTTGACGGTAAAAAGTTAACAGTTTTGTAACTGTCATCTTTGCAGATTTTTCCATTCTCCTTTACTTTGTCATTCTTCCATTTTCATCTCTGAATACTCTTAGGACAACTTTGCTTAGTTGGAATTGGTTTTACTGCTTCTGCTTTATGAGGTGATACTGTTTATAATTTGTTATATTCCCTCTCTTCCTAACATTTTACAAAGAAGTTTACATTTCAAAGTAGCGCTGCCTTTTTGAATGTCCTGTATCTCTGGTCATATGCAAAATGTTTGCTGACTAAGGTACTTTCTGGTTTCTTTTGGCTTTCTTATTGTGGTACTAGGCTTATGTTATTATTTATTCCTGCTTTTTTTTTCCTGCTTTTTTTTTAAACCAATTTTCATTCTGATCTTTGTTTTAGCAAGTTGGTAATCTAATGGTACACAAGTAATTGATTCAGGTTTGACTCCCACATCAATAAGAAATCTTTTCTTATTTGTTAAAATATAATCAATTTTGCATTTTTTGTGATGTTACTCAGTGTGAACTATGTCTAGTGCCTACCAATTATTTTCTCATCCTAGTGTGAAGTTTCTGCATAGTCTGTGAGTCTTCTCCCTGAGAGCCATGTTTTCTAAAATACTTCTCAGAATCCTAACCTTTTTTTTCACCCTTGCAAACAAGTCCTTAGGCATCAGAAGTATGTTTATTTAATACAGAAAATATTACTGAGTTCTTGGTAGAACTTTGTTATTCTTCACCCTCAGCAACTTTTTGGTGCATAAGCTGCAATTATTTACATGTTGTTCCTTTTGTAAATATAAACTAATGCTACCAACTCCTTTCTGTTTCTCCAAGAGTGTGTATGCCATATTTTTGATTAGCTAGAACTTTCTTCTATTCTTTTTTATACCAAAAATGCCAAGATTTTTTTTCTTTTGTCTTTATTTCTTTAATATTTTTTAGTTTTCAACATTGATTTCCACAAGATTTGAGTTACAAATTTTCTCCGCATTTCTACCCTCCCCCACTCCAAGATGGCATATATTCTGATTGCCCCTTTCCCGTCTGTCGTCCTTTCTGTCACCCCACTCCCAGGCCCTTGTCCCCTTGCCCTTTACTCTCTTGTAGGGCAAGATGGATTTCTATACCCCATTGCTTGCGTATCTTATTTTCCAGTTGCATGTGAAAAACAACTGTTTTTTTGAGCATTTGTTTTTAGAACTTTTGAGTTCCAATTTTTCTCCCTTCTTCCCTCCCCACCCACCCTCCTTGAGAAGGCAAGCAATTCAACATAGGCCACACATGTATCATTATGCAAAACACTTCCCTAACAGTCATGTTGTGAAAGACTAACTATATTTCTCTCCATCCTATCCTGTCCCCCTTTATTCAATCTTTTCCCCTTGACCCTGTCCCTTTTCAAAAGTGTTTTGCTTTTGATTGCCTCCTCCCCCACCCTGCCCTCTCTTCTATCATCTCCTCTCTCTTATCCCCTTCCCCCCTACTTTCCTGTAGAGTAAGATACCCAATTGAGTATGTATGTTATTCCCTCCTTAAGTCATGTCTGATGAGAGCAAGATTCACTCATTCCCTTTCACCTGCCCCCTCTTCCCTTCCAACAGTACTGCTTTTTCTTCCCACTTTTATGTGAGATCATTTACCCCCATTCTGTCTCTCCCTTTCTCCTTCTCCCAATGTTTCTCTCTCACCCCTTAATTGTATTTATTTACTTATTTTTAGATATCATCTCTTCATATTCAAGTCAACCTGTGCCCTTTATCTATCTATCTATCTATCTATCTATCTATCTATCTATCTATCTATCTATCTATGTATATTCCCTTCAACTACTCTAATACTTAGAAAGGTTTCATGAGTTACAAATATCATCTTTCCACATAGGAATATAAATAAAATAGTTCAATTTTAGTAAGTCCCTTATGATTTCTCTTTCCTGTTTACCTTTTCATGCTTCTCTTGATTCTTGTATTTGAAAGTCAAATTTTCTATTCACCTCTGGTCTTTTCTTCGAAAATGCTTGAAAGTACTCTATTTTATTGAAAATCTGTATTTTGTCCTGGAGTATTATACTCAATTTTGCTGGGTAGATGATTCTTGGTCTAGATCTTGTGTTATCTCCATTGTGTTTCCACAATACTCGAATTGTTTCTTTCCCGCTGCTTGCATTATCTTCTTCTTGATCTGGGAGCTCTGGAATTTGGTGACAATATTCCTAGGAGTTTTCTTTTTGGGATCTTTTTCAAGAGGTGATCAGTTGAGTCTTTCAATTTCTACTTTACCCTCTGGTTCTAGAATATCAGGGCAGTTTTCCTTGATAATTTCTTGAAAGATGATATCTAGGCTCTTTTTTTGATCATGACTTTCAGGTAGCCCAATAATTTTTAAATTATCTTTCCTGGATCTATTCTCCAGGTCAGCAGTTTTTCCAATGAGATATTTCACATTGTCTTCCATTTTTTCATTCCTTTGGTTCTGTTTTATAATATCTTGATTTCTCATAAAGTCACTAGCTTCCAGTTGCTCCAATCTAATTTTTAAGGTGGCACTTTCTTCAGTGGTCTTTTGGACCTCCTTATCCATTTGGATAATTCTGCCTTTCAAGGCATTCTTCTCCTCATTGGCTTTTTGGAGCACTTTTGCCATTTGATTTAGTCTATTTTTTAAAGTGTTATTTTCTTCAGTATTTTTTTGTGTCTCCTTTAACAAGTCATTGACTTATTTTTCATGGTTTTCTTGCATCACTCTCATTTCTCTTCCCAATTTTTCCTCTACTTCTCTTACCTGTTTTTCCAAATCCTTTTTGAGCTCTTCCATGGCCTGAGACCAATTCATGTTTTTCTTGGAGGCTTTTGATGTAGGCTCTTTGACTTTGTTGGCTTCTTCTGGCTGTATATTTTGCTCTTCTTTGTCACCAAAAAAAAGATTATAGAGTTTGAGTTTGAGTCTGAGTTTGTTTTTGCTGCCTGTTCATGTTGCCAGCCAACTATTTGATTCTTGAGCTTTTTGTCTGGATATGACTGCTTATAGAGTACAGAGTACTTTGTCCCAAGCTTTAGGGTCCAAGCACTGCTGTTTTCAGAGATACTTCTACTCCACTGTCAATCCAGGCTCTGTCACAGCAGCACTCCTCTTCCCCCAAGAATGGCAAACCAGGACCACAATACAGTTCTGAGAAGGGCACAGTAAGAGAACCTGCCTTTGTGCCCACAAAGCACTCCTTGCATTCCCACTCTGATCTGCTGCTAGATTCCTCCCACCTTGTGAGCCTGGGACTTGGGAAGGAGCTGACGCTGGAACTCTGGGAGCAACCTGAGGAGCTTCCTGCTGCTGCCATGGCCACCGCTGCACCACTTCCTCCACCCCCAGGAGCTGGCAGCTGGATCGCTCTGAACTTGATCCTGCAGTTTCCCTCTAACCTGCTCTTTGGCCCTTGTGGGTTGAGAAGTTTGGTAACTGCTACAGCTCCCTGTTTCATGGCCCCAAGGCTTATTCCAGCTGGCTGATTCCAGGTCTGGTCTGTCCTGGCACAGCCCATGCTGGGCTTTCCTCCACTCCCAGCTTCCTTCCCAGTGACCATCCAGGCTCTCCTGGGCTGGAGACCTGTTTCCCTCTGCTGTTTCATGGATTCCAGAGCTCTAGAATTTGTTCAGAGCCATTTTTTACAGGTGTTTGGAGGGATTTGGGGGAGAGCTTAGGCAAGTCCCTGCTTTCCAGCCCTCTTACTTGCATTTCCAAATCCTTTTTGAGCTCTTCCATGGCCTGAAACCAATTCATATTTTTCTCAGAGGCTTTTGATGTGAGCTCTTTGATTTTGTTGACTTCTGGCTGTATGCTTTTTTGATCACCAAAAAAAAGATTCAATAGTCTGAGTCTTTCGCTGCCTGTTCATGTTTCCAGCCAACTACTTGATCCTTGAGGTTTTTGTCAGGATATGACTGCCTTCAGAATGGTGAGTGCTTTGTCCCAAGCTTCAGGGCATTGCGTTGCTGTTTTCAGAGCTACTTCTACACAGCAAGCTCTGCCACACCAGAGCTCCTCCTCCCCCAAGAACAACCAACCAGGACTGCGACCCAGATCCAAGCAGGGAAAGGCAAGAGAACCCTGCCTCTGCACCAGCAAAGTGCTCCCTGCACTCCTGCTCTCATCTACTACTTCATTCCTCCCACTGAGTGGGCCTGGGGCCAGATGCACCCACAGCTGGAGCTCTGGAAGCAGCCTGCACATACCACCTCTGCCACCCCTGGAGCTGGAGCTGACCGTGCACTCCTGTCACTCCAATCCAGCAATTTTCCCACTGACCCGCTAAGTTGTCTTTGATGTTTGTGGGTTGAAAAGTCTGGTAGCTGCCACAGCTCAGTTATTCATGGCCCTACAGCCTGCTCCGCCCTATCTTCTCAGTGCCTGGTCTGTCCTGATGTGGCCCATGCTGGGCTGTCTTCCGCTCCCAGCAAGGTGTGACTCTTCCCAGCAACCATCCAGGCCAATCTGGGCTGGAGACCTGCTTCCCTCTGTTATTTCATGGGTTCTGTAGCTCTAGAATTTGTTCAGAGCCATTTTTTAAAAGGTGTTTGGAGGGATTTGAGGGAGAGCTTAAGCCAATCCCTGTTTTCCAGCTGCCATCTTGGCTCCACCCACCAAGAATGCCAAGGTTGATATGATTTATCTCCTCTAGCAGTATGTCCACATTTTGGTCACTGGACAAGAATCTCACTTTTAGTCAAATTAAAGTCTACAGGTGGTCTAAAAACTGGGTAAATTTTTAGCATATTCACATATGCAAATACTTATGTATATTTACTTTTGGCTAATGATTTTTAAAAGTAGCACTAACATTGTCTTTGTCAGAGGAAGGATTATGTGAATAGTAAGATGTATATGAGAATGACTATGGTATTTTAAAAAAAAACTTTATAAAATAAAGAACAGCACTGGACTAAATTGGAAATGGAGTAGTTCATCCTCACTGTGAAAGTATGCGTGTACCCATGAGCACGTTCCTTATTTATAATACTGGCAGAAATTTGCTAAGGGATAATAACAAATTACTAACAGTTGAATCTTCTAAGATTTAATACCACTAAAGGTCACTTTTCTTATTTTGCCTCCACCTATGCCGGTCCATAACTAGTTCAACCTATGCTTTATGTTGGTATTACATAGTGTGACAAATTAAACTGTTTTTACTTATGAAAGGAAGAATAAATTTAAGATGACATACTAAAATATCCTTAAATATAACAGACCCAGGATCACTATGATGAGTCTCTAGCATTGATATAAACCTTTTTTTTTTCCAAATTAATCAAACAGCCTAAGTAAACCTAGACAGTCAAAACTGAAACCTATTACTATTCCTTGATTGTTTGGTACTCTCCCACCTCCATATTCCACAGACCAGTGACACTAAAGTACTTTCACTTTTTCCCATTCATAATAAATACTTCCTTATTTTATCGCATAAACAATGAAAAGGTTTGGAATTAGTACATTTCTATAGATTTATAATCAGCAATTTCAACAGAAAACTTAAAAAAATCTTCCAATGGTTAAGGATTTTAATATTACATTCTACTTCTATACTGTGAAGACTGCCTAGCCTTTTTATTTATTTTTTTTACATTTAATAAAAGAAGGTTTATTTAACAATAGCGGTGAAAGGATATTCAGCCACCTAAGCAGCTAGATGGATGGAACCTGGAGTCAGGAAGACTTGACTAAATCCTGCCTCAGATACTTTCTAGTTGTGGGAATCTGGGCAAGTCACTTAGCCTCTATTTGCTTCAGTTTCCTCATCTGTAAAATGGAGATAATAATAAAACCTACCTTTTGAGGCTACTTCGAGGATCAAATGAGACAGTATTTGCATAGTACTCTATAAACCTAAAAGTAACACACACACACACACACACACATATATATATATATATAAAAAATAGCTATTAGTATTTTTTGTTTTATAATTATTACTGTTATAGAAAGAATAAAGCATGGATTTAGTTGGGCATGGAACCAGCCTTTTTAAAACAGGGGATATGATCATTTGTTTAGAGTCCAAGAACCTAGGTTCAAATCCTAGCTCTGTTATTTGCTACCTGTGTGACTCTGCGTAAATAGCATAACCTCCCTGGGTCTCAATTTACTCACCTGTAAAATGAGGTAGTTAAGACTGATTTACTTTATAAGGTACCTTCCCAGTCTGAATCTATGATTCTATAACACTAAGTAACACAATAACTGAACACCAACTTTAAATATATGTGAATAATGATTCTACTGTCTGAATCAGTTAAGGATACAAAGGCTAAAGTATTTGTATAATACTAAAGAAACAAAGGACTCACAATACTAAGGCAGCTATAGAAAATTTAATACTTTCTCATCAGAAAAAGAGGAAGAACACTGGCATTCTTAGCAAAAATGATAGGTTAAGAATCTAAACAAAGATTTTTAGATAAAACAGACTACTTCACCAAATAACAGCATAAGTAGTTAAGAGGTAGGTGTCACCAGAATGGAAGTTCAAGTGAAAGTGAAAGTGGTTTGCCTCTGGATGAAGTTTATAAAACAGCTATGATCCATGAAAGAAATCAAAAGATACTCCATGTGGGACGTTTTCATGTTATTTCATAATATTTTAACAGAGAAACATAAAACAAATGACAGTCATGCAGTTTTGTTTGTGGAAACAAGGTTGTTTGTTTCTTTTTTTAAATTCAGGGCCAGGGCACTGCCAACAGACACTACAGTATTCTCAAGGAGCCAGGACTTAGTGATCTATGTAGATTATACAAGGGAATGATAGAGACAATGCAGACTATGAAAATTTAGCACTAACATATACCTAGCTAAAATTATTTACCTTCCATGGAAAATTCCCAGACTACAAATACAGACCTCAAAATAACCTAGAGAACTAAATAATAAATTCTACTGGAACCCTATAATTATTACAGAATAAACGGTTCCCGTCCAGCAGCCCCCATAATGCTGATCCATAAAAACTTAAGAATGACCATTTAAATAGATATCACTAGACCAAATTCTCAATCTTCAAAGCTACATGGAACAAAAAGCTTTCAAAATATACAGAAGAGATCAATATCACATGGAAACAGGACAAAGTATATGTCATTCCTGTTGACTTGTCTATTACCAAAGTTGTACCAAGAATGCTTTCAGTGCATCCACAGAGGATGAGTTTATATCCTAACCTAAAACCTTTATTCTATTACAAAAAAAAAAGTTATTTTATCTACCTGTGTAATAACCTGCATGTGATTAAATATACAGGAATAATAGCAGATTAATAATTTGTCCCAGGACCATTTCTCTCATCAAAAAGATGAAAAGAATGAGATTATAATTGTTATATAAATATAGATTTATATAGGTGGGATTTATATAGCTCATTAAAGCTTGGAACATATTTATATTTCTTATCTCAGATGACAGAATGATAGAAGAGGCAAGCTTCCAAAGGAGGCAGGCATAATTGGACGGGTCAGCCTTGGCCAAAAAAAAAAAAAGAGCTACTTCATCATCTGAGGTTCTAGAAAAGGAAGCAAGAATGGATGAAGATACAGAGTTAAATTCTGAGGTCTGAAGGAAGGAAAATGAAGTCATTAACAGATGGTCTCAATCACATTAAGAATTTTCATGACACTTGATTCAGCTTCAATACTTCCAGTGATACACAATCTCACTGATGTCAGGGTATGTTATCCTTCACTAAAGTAAGTATACAACTTAAAGCACTAAGCACATATTTTATACATTTTACAGAGAGATAAATGGAGAGAAATTTTCTCAGCAGCTTAGTCAAGCTGCTGAGTGGCACTTGACTCTCTAATCCAAATACTAAACAAACCTCTCAAAATTCCTAACTAAGAAAAACAAATGCAACCCTGGTCTATGTAATTTACTTATTAGTCATCTATGGAACAATGGAATAGCAAATCTTTTAAAGTACTGATTGAAAAAAAAAGATATATTAAGGAGTAACTTTTCAGAATTTACCCCCAAAACTGATTCCACTGAATAGTGGAAGCACAATAGCAAACATGTCAAGCTATTTTCATAAACCACCATTCTATACCTGATTTTAGTAGAATCTGATGAAAATATACAATCTTTCTTTGTTCTAGAGAAATGTACATATTCATGTCAATTTTTGGCTTCCTATTAGTAACAGGAAATAGAGATTTCACCAGCCTCTGTTGCCTAAATTTTTTTTATTTTAGTCGAAAGAATTAACTTCCCCTGAAATAGCTATACAAATGGAAATCTGCACCGCACTAAGATATCCTGTAAAAAAATGAATGCAAAGAAGATTTACTTGGAAAGTCTGAGTTACAATACATGTCACAAGAAAATTATGTGGTGAAGTGATTATGCACTGAAGCTCTAATAAAAAATAGCACATTTGAAAATGTCTGAACAATCTTTTCCTAGATATGAATTTATCTTTAAAAAAGTAATACTACAAAGTTCTGTTCCTTCTAGCATCAACCAATACTGAATGTCTACTGAGTGAATGATTAGGTATTTTGCTAATAAAGAGAAATATGTTAGAGCATTATTCAGATAAGTCATCATTCCAAGAGAAAATACAGATTAGAAGAAATCTAATATAGATTAGAAGAAATCTAAACCTGGGCAGCTAGGTTGAGGCAATGAAAGACTCATCTTCTTGAGTTCAAATCTGGCCTTAGACACTTAGTAGTTGTGTGACCCTAGGCAATTCACTTAACCTCTTTGTCTTAAGTTTCCTCACTGGTAAAATTAGCTGGAGAAAAAAACAGTAAACCACACCAGGCCAGTATCTTTTCCAAGAAAACCCCAAATGGAATCACAAAGAATTGGACATGACTGAAACGAAGGAACAACAAAAAAATATATCCCACTCTATGTGTAATGCAGTACAGCATTAACAGTGGTTCTCAAAATCTCCCCACTGCTTTTTAATGGAAGTCATTTGGCTTTATTTTAAACAACAATAAACATTTATTAAGCACTTATGCATCAAGCACTGTGCTAGGTGCCGGGAATAAAAAGACAAAAATAAACAATTCTTCCCTCAAATAGCTTATATTCTCTCTGAGGAGACAAATATGTACATACTTAAGAGTATTTGCTATTTGCTCCTCCCCCAACTTTGCACTCTAACCCCTTAGGGTGGCTGCTACCTCAGGATAAGGAGTAGGTATCCGGTGGGTCTACACTGCTAACAGTATAGACTCCACTGCTGTGATTCTCAGTAAGTCAGACTATAGACACGATTAACTCAGAATAATGGTATTTACTAAAAAAAATGTCATAATGGCTGGAAAACATTTCTGACATAAACTTCTTCCACAAATGCAGTGTCCATAGGAAGAGTGTGCACAGAGTACAATGGCAGTGAAGCACATCGTTCAGGGAACACGTGCAGCCAGGCAATTCACAACTCTGGAACTCCAGAGCATCAATGTCCTTTCTTTCCTAGTATAGTCTCTCACAAAGTTACTCCTGGGGACAGACAGCACATGCTGGGTGCTGCTTAGCCCGGTTCCTACAGTCTACTCCTCTCTGCAGCTCCAGGTTCTCTTCTGTATGGCTCTAAGTCCTGTTCCTTCAAGTTGCTTCCTGTCTCAAATGGCTGCCACTTTTAGTCTGTCCTCTCTCAAGTACTCTTTGAACTGTCTGGAAATGACTTTCCAAATGCCAGATGGTGTCTGAGCTGAGCAAGTAGCTCCAATACTAGATGCCATGGTCAGTGGGAGGTGGCAGGAGGAGAGAAGATTCTCTCCTTCCCCAAAGCTAAGGAGTTAGGTTCTTCTCTGACTTCTGACTCCTGCCTCTGCTACCCCTAACTAAATGACCACACTGTCATCTTTTTTAAAATTTATTTTTAGTTTTCAACATTCACTTTTATAAGATGTTGAGTTCTAAATTTTTTCTCCCTTCCTCCCCTCCCTCCTCCCCAAGAAAGCATGCAATCTGATATAGGTTATATAACATACCTATATGTTTGGTATGTACAATCATACCAAACATATTTCTACATTAAGCACATTGTGAAAGAATCAGAGCAAAAGGGAAAAACCATGAGGAAGAAACAACAAAAAAGGAAATATGATGCTTCAATGTTCATTCAGACTCCATAGTTCTTTCTCTGGGCGTGGATAGCATTTTTCATCCTAAGTCTTTTGGAATTATCTTAGATCATTGCATTGCTAAGAAGAGCTAAGTCTATCACAGCTGGTCATCGGACAATGCTGCTGTTACTGTGTACAATGTTCTCCTAGTTCTGCTTACTTCACTCAGCATCAATTCATGTAAGTCTTTTCAGGTTTTTCTGAAATTCACCTAAACTGTCATCTTTTAAGGGTCTTCTGGGAAAATGCTCAATCATCATCCAATAACATTGCTCTGTTCTGACTTACTCAAGGGGCCTTGTGTTCATATATCATAAACAGATCATATGACATGGTCACATTTTATATCTAATTTTAATATTTTGGCCCCTTTTCTATGATTAGGTCCTGGGCTTTCAACTGATACACGAATTAGATGCAAGGCAATTTGGAGGGGGAGGGGGGAATAGTATCTGCAGAGCACTAGAGAAGTGATCGTGAAAGACTTCACATAGAAGGTGGTGTCTGAGCTACGTCTTAAAAGCAACTAGGTGATTCTAAGAGACTGAGATAAGAAAAGGTAATTTCCTGGCATGAGAGTTACAACCAGAGCCCATGGGAGCTGATGAGGTTAGCAGGGGAGAAAATGTAGGGAAAAGGGCCCAGGATTGTGCCCTGGGGTTGGACCTACAGTCAAGGGATCAGATATGGGTGATAAATCAGAAAGGGTAGTGATGAGCAATGATGAGACAGTTAAGAGAATAAAAAAGAGGGCATTATTAAAATTCAGGGAAGAACAAACATCCAGAAGAAGGTAACTGAGTACTTTATATTGGGCAGTTAATAGATCATCAGTAACTATAGAAAGAGCAGGTTTGGTTGATATACAATCTGCTCCCCAATGAACCCTGCACTATAACAATGAATGTTATAGTAAATGGATAAAAATAACTGGCAAAATAACCCCATCTAATTGTTCATGGAACATTCTTCACCATGATCTCCCACCTGCCTACTGAGAGAGGGGTGTGTTTCATCCTCTGTTATTCTGAAATAAGATTTTCAATATTTCCTGAAAATGAAAAAGGGGGTAAATTTACACTGTGGGCTCCAACTCTGTGTAAAAAAACAAATTGGCCACCAACCTTTTGTTTACAGGAAGATTCAGAGACCCACAGAATGTCAGAATTCAAGCCAAGCTATCACAGCCTAACCAATTTACAGATTAGCAAACTGAGGACCAGAGAGGTGAAGTGATCTGTCTATTTCACAGCTATTCACTGACAGGGCCATGATTTGAATCCAGGTATTCTGCTAGCAAATCTAGAGCCCTAGAAGAACACTCCTTAGAAGGTTAAGAGGAAGTACCATTGTGAAAATCTAGAATTCATTTTCAAGTTATGCATCAAAATATGCACAGAATTCTCATATTAATTCTGGTGTTAATTACTATGAATTACTTAAGTCATCAAATCAGAATACTCAGAAACAGATTTTGATCTTTATGAGTCAAATACTATTAGTCACTTTATACATTAGAAGTACTGTTCAATTTTAAAAATTAGATGGCCTCTACAGTGATGACATCAGAAGTTACAAAGAAAGCTGAACATTCTTTTCTTCAAAAAATGATTACTTTTAAATAACCATAAACAGTGTTGTTCCTAAGGAGCTCTGTGTTCTTTACAAATGTTAACATAGTTAACATTACATAATTGGTATGATCTGCAAGCTCCTGAATGAAAAAAAAATGTTTGACTTACATCAAAAAGTACCCTTTCATTCCTCTCAAATACGTATAGTTGCTACAAAGTAGCAACTATAATATTATTTAATTCATAATGAACAAAATATGAACTTCAGAGATCTGTTCATCATAATTTTTAAAGCACGAAGTATTTAAAACATTGAGAATGAAACTAGGAATCTTTAAACAGGGTGATCCAAACGTTCCTGTGGTACCTTTGCTGAAAAGGCCTAAGAGAAATTAAACATTTATAATTAAGAAAAGACATGAAGATTCAGGCTTGGAAACATGTAGAAGACACAAGTGTCAACATTTTAGTTCAAGAAAAATATGCTGCTATTTATATGCAAGAATTGTGCTCTGTTACAATATCTTCCTATAACAACGTGTCTAGTTATTACAAAGATTTGGATATGCCACAGATACCCCAAAACTTGATGAAAACCTAATGTAAACACAGTTCTCAACATCATCTTTATAAAAGGATTTCACTGTACTTAACTGTCAATGGTAAGTGCCCAGAGACTTTTGACTCATCCTATAAAATCTTGACTGTTTCCATAAACAGATCTATGATATGTATCCACATATACTGTCAGCACTTTATGTCCATAAGATTACATAATTCCATATATATAATAAAAACAGTGCAACTGCCAAAAGGTAGAAAGAAGGTAGAGGTTACAACATGTATGAGAACCAGGGTCTAGAATTCTATCAGTCAATCATTTAATTAGTGGAGTCACATAATCAGATCTGAGCTTAAAGAAAATTACATTGGCAGCAGTCTGTAGGACAGACTGACGTGGTAAGAGACTTGAGGCAACAGAGAACAATCAGGAAACTACTTCAATAATCTAGAGCAAGACATGGTGAGAGCCTGAGCTAAGGTGGTAGCTGTGTGAGTGGAGAGAAGGGGCTGGATGTGAGATGCAGTAGAGATAAAAATGGCTAGCTATGTGGGGTGTGAGAGAATAAAAAGTCTAAATTAATACCTGTACTACAAACCTGAGAGACTGGAAGGATGGTGATACCTTTGGCAGTAATGAGGAATTTGGAAGAAGTGAGTGCTTGAAGGGAAAAACATGGAAAAGAAGTTTAATGCCAAAGGCTTCTAAATCATTTTTTCCCCACAGTAAGTATACCCAAATGCCAATTCTTCTACTACAAAATCTAGAAGGCTTCTTACTACAGATTTTCAAAAGAACACATGGCACACAATCTATATTTCTTTTTTTTTTTGTTTATTTGTTTTTGTTTTGGCAGGGCAATTGGGGTTAAGTGACTTGCCCGAGGTCAGACAGCTAGTACATGTGTCAAGTGTCTGAGGCCAGATTTGAACTCAGGTCCTCCTGACTCCAGGGCCAGTGGTCTACTCACTGCGCCACCTAGCTGCCCTGACAACCTATATTTCAAAAATATTCAGAAGTATATAAGCTGCTTTTTGGTAACTGCTATAATGAGAAAAAAATTAATTTTCATGAAAGTGGCCTAAAAATTCCATAGAGGAAAAAAAAGAAAGACATGATTAAGGAGAGAGCCAATTACTTGAATGGGCTGTAAGAGGACAAGCACCCTAATAGCTGGTGGGGGAGATGTTACTGATTCAACGATTCTAGAAACAAATTTGGAACAATATAAAAAAAACCCCCACCCTACTAAGTACACCCAACAATAACATTATGAGGCATATACCCCAGAAAGATCCAAGCTAGAGGAAAAGAACATACATGTTTAAAAACATCTATAAAAACATTTTTTGTTGTAGCAAAGAAAAACAGAGTCCATCAATTACAGAATGGCTGGACAAACTATACTATACAAATGCAATGAAATGTCATTGCACCATTAGAAAGATGACCATGAAAAATTCAGAGAAAATTTGTATGAGCTGAGTGAAATAAGCAGAATAGGAGAACAATGCATACAATGTCCAAAATAATGTGAAGGAAAACAACTTTAGAACTCTGATCAACCAGTGACAAATCATGACTTGAGAAGACTAACGATGACGCATGCCTCCTACTTCTTGGCAAGAAGGGTAATGGACAAGAGGTGCCAAATGAGATGTATATTTTCAAACACAGTCAATGTACTGATTTGTTTTGCTTGACTACACTTGTTATAATGGAGGACTTCTATGAGGATTC
Organism: Trichosurus vulpecula; assembly: GCF_011100635.1. Classification (NCBI taxonomy): domain Eukaryota; kingdom Metazoa; phylum Chordata; class Mammalia; order Diprotodontia; family Phalangeridae; genus Trichosurus; species Trichosurus vulpecula. The sequence continues at coordinate 539,903,229 of NC_050573.1, forward strand.
AGGTGGAGAATAGGTAGTAATAGATTCATGACCAAATGAAGGATAGAGAGGACAAATAAAATGTATAGTTTTGATTGTATAAAAATTTAATAAAAGTTTTTGTATAAACAAAACCAATGCAACTAATATTAAAAGGGTAGCAGGGAACTGTGAAAAAAATCTTTGCGATAAATTTCTCTGATAAAGGTCTTGTTTCCAAGACAAATAACAAACTGATTCAAATTTAGGAATTAGCCATTCCCCAATTGATAAATGGTCAAAGGATATGAAAAAGCAGTTTTCAAAGGAAGAAATACAAGCTATAAATAATCACATTAAAATGCTCCAAATTACTAATAAATAGAAAAATTCAAATTAAAAACAACTCTGAGGTTCCATATCACATCCATCAGACTGTCAAAGTTAATAAAAAAAGGAAAATCACAAATATGTAAGTGGCTGTGAGAAAACAGATACATTAAGGTTCCACTAATAGAGCTGTGAACTCATTCAGCCACTTGAGAAAGCAGTCTACATACTGCACACACTCAGATATTTACAAAAACTGCTTAACCAGACATTTTGGGAAGCAATTCAGAACTATGTCCCAAACAAACCCTATCAATACCACAACTTGGTTTATTGCCCAAAGAGATCAAAGACATAAGAAAAACGACTAATACGTATGGAATTATTTATAGCAGCTCTTTTTGTGGTGGCAAAGAAACAGAAACTAAGGGGATTACCATCCATGGGCGAATAGCTAAACAAATTATGGTATATGGATATAATGGAATACAACTGTGTTATAAGAAATTATGAAAAGGATAGTTTCAAAGAAGCCTGGGAAGACATATGAAATGATACAGTGTGAAGTGAACAGAACCAGGAGAACAACTTATATAATAACAATATTATAAAGACAAACAACTTCTAAAGATCTGAAAATTTTGATTAGCTCAAAGAACCATTTTTCTAGAGAACTCATGCTGTAGAACATGTTATACACCTTCTCAAAGAGATGGGATAGATTCAGAGATATACTTTTCAGATATGTTTTTTAATATGGACAATGCAAAAATGTTTTGCTTGACTATACATATTTATTACAAGGGTTTAATATTTTTCCTCCTTATTCAGTATGTGTGTGGGGGTAAAGGTGAAGGGAGAGAGGAAATAGATTTATTAACAGAAAAATACAATAATGATTTTTTAAAAAGGCAGTGACAGAGAGGAAAAAATGGTTCACCAATGAAACACTGAAAAAAATACCCAGAACTTTAAATTCAGAAAGGCACACAAAATATGGTCATTTGTTAGCCACGTTAAATTTAATATATGCTTTTTCAAAACAGTATACATAACAGAAGTTCATGATTTCATATAGACTTTTTTGGGTATTTGTATATTAAAACCTTTGTTTATGTTGAGGATTAAGTTTATAATAATTTTTTTTAAAGAATAAAGTCAAATTCAACAATTTTTTTCTTCTAAAACAGGGAAACCTGGAGCTGTGAATTCATGCTATGGAAACTTCTACCAATGAAGATCAACAACTTCTCTGACAAGGCTTAGGTCACTGAGAGGTTATGTGACTTGTCCATGGTCACACGCTTATTATGTATGAGAAGCACAACATGACCTTCAATACCCACATTGGCAAGTATTTCACAAATCAGAACTAGTCAGAAATTTCCTTACATATACTGCATTTGGTTAGTCCTCTCCTTTACCACTTTTTAGAGGTTAGGAATTTTTCAAATACACTATATATAATAAAACATTCCAGGCTTTTCTTAACTATTTTGCATTCATGTTTGCCAAAGTAGTAACAAGGTATTTCCTTAATACAAAAGCATGACAACAATGGTACGTCCGAGTGGATGGGAGGGTTACTATATTTCTTCCACATTCACAGGGTCAATTATTTAGAACTGTTCTCACTTTACATATAAGCAAAGTGAGGCCCAGAGAGGCTAAGTAATTTGCCCAATGTCAACATGGGTAATAAATGCCAAAGCAAAGATCTGAACTCAGGTTTTGAGACACTAAGCTCTATCTATAGTACCTACGTTCACTTGCTAAGGTCTCAAGCAAGTATAATAAAATAATTTTATGTATTCTGTGTGTTTGTACATATCATTCTCTTCACATATAAATGTTCAAAATTCTTTCAATGCTAGAATATTTTGTGAAGGTGTTTCACTTTAGTACTATCAAAGGAAATGTCCAAGATTATCTCTCTTTCCTATCTAAATATTGTGAATATTTATTAAGATATATTCACCATTATCATTCTGTGGATCATCACAAATGGAGAAATTTACCTGATGATCCATTCCCTTTCATTTCCCATCATGTTGGCTTTAGGAACAAGAAAAGTGGGGAATATAAAGAAAAAAGGGGAACCCACAAAATCCTATACATAGATCTCTCTTTTTCCTCTTTTCTATTACCCCTTTCCACTTCAGGAAATTCCTCTGTAAATTTAAATGGGTAAGGGGTAGTGAACAGAGAGTACCTGACCTGAAATGGCAAAATAAACTAGAATAGGGAGAATGAGATGAATGGTGAAGGACTGAGGTGTGTAGCCTTATAAACAAGTCCTATTATACCAACTGGCCTAGCAAGGACAAATTTAAAGGGATAAAATAAAATTACACCATTTAGCAGCATATAGCAATAGACCATCCATCTCTTCCTCCTGCATACCTTTGAAGGCAGTTCTGCACCACACAGAAGTTGGGGGGGTGGGAGAGAAGTCAATACTATTTGGGACAGAATGTGGTTTGAAGTGACATCACTAATATTTTAAACTACAAATTATGAATACATTTATCATGAGTTTGCTGCACACAGAATCTTAAGTCACTAAAATGTTTTTCTGTGCCCCAACGTAACAATACATTGGTTATGATGTTAATGTTAAGCAATTTCAAGTCTCAGTAGTTTCTAATATTAGAAAGGCAAGGACAATGAACCAAAGCACTAAATATACTTGTTCATGCAGTACTGTGAATGCTGTAAATGGTATTAGAGCTGATGAGTCAGAGATCCTGAAATGACACACAACTTAAACATTAACAGCTTAGGGAAATAAAACTTCACCTTGCACTAATTATGGGCAATGTTGTCCAACCTGTGTAATGATCATTTTCAAGGTTGACTAGCTCACCAATTGTTACTAATATTGTATATTTGATCACTGCCTCAACAGAATGTTGGTAAGGCCTTTTGATTTAGGTAAAATTCCTTATTTCTCTTGACATTTTCCATTAAATTCTACCCCTAAAAAAAGAGTTCTAATTTTTTTAAAAAATCATTTTTCAACTTTGAGTTCCAAATTCTATCTCTCCCTTAGCCCCTCCCTCACCCACCAAGAAGGCATGTCATGTAAAACATTTCCATATTAGCCATGTTGCAAAAAAATGGGGGGCCAGTAAAGAAAGTGAGAAAATATGCTTCAATCTGTACTGAAGAATTCATCAGTTTTCTCTCCAGAGGTGGATAGTATTTTTCATCATGAGTTCTCTGGAATTGTCCTGGACCATTGTATTGATCAGAGTAGCTAAGTCCTTCACAGTTGATTATCATTACAATACTGGTTCTGCTCACTTCCCTTTGCTCACATAAGTGGTCTCAGGTTTTTCTGAAATCATCATGTTCATCATTTCTTATAGTACAACAGTATTCCATCACAATCATATACCGCAACTGTTCAGCCATTCCCCATATTATGGGCATCCCTCAATTTCCAATTCTTTGCTACCACTAAAAGAGTTGCTATTCTGTGAAATACAGACATTGTAGCAGTACTGCTGGGTCAAAGGGTATGCACAGTAAGAAGTCTAATCTTTAGCTGCATCAGAAAAATTATAACAGAACACTTAATATCCAGAAAAGTCAAAGGTTTCTGTGACATGAACCAGACTTTGCTTTGAGGCCCACAATCATGAAGCTCTTAAAGACTAGTAAGGAAGGAAGGAAGGAAGGAAGGAAAGAAGGAAGGAAGGAAGGAAAGAAGGAAGGAAGGAAGGAAGGAAGGAAGGGAGGGAGGGAGGAGCCAAGTAAGGAAGGAAGAAAACTCTTTAACTCAAAGAATCTACCAAGGGAACCCATGGCCTTTCTAGGGCCTTGGGTGTGTGTGACCTTTTGACTGAGTCCAAATTTTACAGAATAAATGCTTTTATTAAGGGGTTTTGTTCTATGAAGTTTGTATTCATTCAAAGGGCCACACTTGAGGACCTAGAGGGCCACATATTCCCCACCCCTGGACTCTAAACCCCTACTATGGCTAGCTCCTTTTGTTATGCTAGCTTACTGCATAAATTTTCAACCTAGGAAATTTATTTTAATAAGAAAAGTCACTAAAGGAAGCTCAAGTCCAAAAAAGAACATTTTTTCCCCTCTAAATATGGTCTATAAAATTTTAAGGAAACTTCTAGGGCAGCCTAACATTAGCAGCAACCTCAGAAAACATAATGTCACTTTTATTGAATCAAGGCTGAAAAGGCTCTTTGGAGATCAGATCACCTCATTCATGCTCTTTTGCCTTCCAGATCTTACAGTGGATGAAATGTCATCTCCAAAAGGGGTTTGCCTTTTCCTTTAAAATTGTGAAGAGATTATAAGAACTAACACATATGCCTTTTAAGATTTATAAAGCACTTCAACATCATGTTGTGTGTACTTCATAACAATAATATCAGGTAAATATCTGCAGATGAGGAAACTGAGTCTTGGATTAGGTAACCTATGATTGGTTGCCCAACCAGGGTAGGAGGCAGAATTTGAACTCATGTCTAAGTCTAGCACTTCTTCCTCTATTTCTCTATCCCATGCCGCCTATCAGCAGAGTCTATGATTGCAAAATCTCCTTTTAATGATCTATCTTGGTGTCCCTGAACCTATAATTCTTCCTGTTTACCTTAAATTCTCCCAGTATAATTTAAACTTATTTCATCTCATTCCACTGTGCAGTATATGGTAGTTTCCTCTTTTAGAACACAATTCTCTTTTTTCTCTCCTGGACTGAAAAACTCTAATCCCTTTAGTCTTCCCTTACACCAGAAGTTCTTATCAACACGCGCGCGCGCGCGTGTGTGTGTGTGTGTGTGTGCGTGCGCGCGCGCGTGCATGTGTGTGTATCACAGACCCAACCCTTTGACAGTCTGGTGAAATCTGTGGACCCTTTCTCAGAATAATGTTTTTAAATGAATAAAATAAAACACCTTAAAATTACAAAGGAAACCAATTATATTGAAATATAGCTATTAAAAAATTTTTTTTTTAAGTTCACAGACCCCAGGTTCAGAAATCCTTCCTTATAGGACCTATCTTATTCCTTTAAACATTTTTTTAAACTTCTTTTTTTGAGGGGAGGACCTCTCAGTTCTCTGGATCTCAATTAAGTTACAGGGGTTCATAATTGTTTAAACACAAATATAGGCCTTGCTAGCATAGATAAGGAGAACAAATTATGGGTTTTGTATGATATATTGCTTCTTTACAAGTATCTATATTAAACTTATTTTAAAAAAAACAATGATAATCTACTCATTTTATAATTCACCATATCCAACCAAACATTCTCTTAGTCTAACATCTTATTTAAGGAGTTAATTTGCTGTTCATAATAATAACCAATTTAGGATCCATACAAATGAAGGAGTCTCCTGTATTTAATGTTTTTTGCACAAAAACTAATGCCTCCTTGGTTCTATTACAAAAAAAAAAAAAAAAGAAAAGCAAGCTGTGTTCTTCTCAAGAAAAATTAAATTAAATCTCCTCCCTTTTCAACCTGGTAATTTGGCTCTAAGGAAAGACTCGACATAGGCAAATGCTACTTTCCAGGGATGTAACTGTTCAGTTACTGTTCAGGGCCCCACTTTATTTCTACTCGAGACTATCATTAAAATGCAACACCAGGACACTGATTGCTACTGAGACACTGAGAAATAACAAACTTACCCAAAATAGTCCCCAGGAAACACCATTCAAGAGAATGGTACTGTAAGGGTACAGCAAAGAATTTATAGTTGAAAGTGCTTTTCTGAGGGAAGATTTTAATGACCAAAGAAGAGATAGAGAGCATTACAGGATGTAAAATGGCTAATTTCGATTACATTAAATCAAAAAGGTTTTGCACAAACAAAACCAAGGCAGCCGAGATTAGAAAGAAAGCAGAAAACAAGAAAAAAATGTACAGCAAGTTTCTCTGATAAAGGCTTCATTTCTCAAATATATAACTGAGTTAAATTTATAAGAATACGTGTCATCTCCCAATTAATAGTCAAAGGACACAAACAGGCAGTTTTCAGAAAAAGAAATCAAAGCTATCCATAGTCATATTTAAAAAATAATCTAAATCACTACTGATTGGAAAAATGCAAACACCTCACACTTATCATATGGATTAATGTGACAAAAGAAAAATGACAAATGTTGAGACACTAAAGCACTCTTGGTGGAGTTGTGAACCATTCTAACCATTCTGGAGAGCAATTTGGAACTATGCCCAAAGGGCTATAAAACTGTGCATACCTTTTGACCCAGCAATACCACTGCTATTTCTATATCCCACAGAGATCAAAGAAGAAGGAAAGGGACCTATATGTACAAAAATATTTATAGCATCTCTTTTTGTGGTGGCAAAGAAATTGGAAATTGAGGAGATGCCCATAAATTAGGGAATGGCTGAACAAGTTGTGGTATGTGATCATTATGGAATACTATTGTGCTATAAGAAATGATGGGCCAGATGGTTTCAGAAAAACCTGGAAAGACATATGAACTGCAAAATGAAGTGAGCAGAACCAAGGGAACACTGCACAAAGCAGCAGCAACAATGTACAGTGATCAACTGTGAATGACTTCACTACTCTCAGCAATACAATGATCCAAGACAATCCTGAAGGATGAAAAATGTATCTATCACCAGCGAAAAACCAGATAAAGTCTGAATGCAGTATCAAAGCATACTTTTTAGAATTGTATTTTTCTTGTTTTGTTTTTTGGTCTGTATTTCCTTTTGCAACATGGATAATATGGAAATATGTTTTGCATGACTGCACATGTTTAATCTATATCAAATTGCTTGCCTTCTCAAGGAGTGGAAGAGGGAAGAGAAGAAAGAAGAAAATCCAGAACTAAAATTTTTTTTAAATGTTTAAAATTGTTATTACATGTAATTGGAAAAAATAAATACAGAAATGCTTTTCTTTTAAAAATTAATATCCATCTTATCACAAAATTTCTGATCACTCAATGCAGCTATATTAGTTATCTCTTAGTGGACTCTCAAGGATTTTATGTGATTTTTTTTTTGGAGGGGGGAAGGCAGGGCAATTGGGATTAAGTGACTTGCCCAAGGTCACACAGCTAGTAAGTGTGTCAAGTGTCTGAAGCTGCATTTGAACTCAGGTCCTCCTGACTCCAAGGCCTGTGCTCTACTCACTGTGCCACCTAGCTGCCCCAACTCTCAGGATTTTAGAAGCACAGAATCTTACAATTGAAGGATTTGGGTCCAACTGATCATTTCGCAAAGGATGAAATAGGCTTAGTGAAATTAAATGACTTACCAAAGGCCAAACATCTAATTAACTGCAGAAGTGAGCCTAGAAATCACGTCTTTTGACTCTCTGTCTCATAACCTTTTCATTAATTCATTCTGACTTTAAGGTACCTTAGAGACCTCTTAATAGACCAGTAATGCCAATTACTAACAATATCTCTAATACCATCTACAAATATATATTCTACTCTATTTACAATTTGAAACTATTGATGTGAAGGTCAGACTTTATAGGTCAATCAACTATTTCTTGATGCATGATAAAAGAAATATCTTCATATTATAAATTATGCTGATCAGTAATCAGCCCTACTAGAAAAAGTATTATTAAAATTAGCATTAAAAGATTCATAAGAATGCTTCAATTTTTCATTCTTGAAAATAGGTCTCTATTTTCATCAGAACTGCTGAAAGAAATCTGACTTTTTAAAAATCATCATCTAAGTATCATTCTCAATGTGGTTGTGTATTATAAATACCTTACAATATATAAATTGAGCAGCTAGCTTGATGATAGGTAAATACATCATAATCTTTTATAGTTTTTAAAACAAGAATTTCGATTGTTAAACAATTACTACCTAGTTTAACACAGCTACTTTTTTCTATACCCAAGATTATAAAGTTGTCTCATATTTTTCTCATATCTCATTTTTTTTTTCAAATCCTGAGTATTGCAGGTTTTTAAAAAAAAATCAAGCATTTTTTCCTTCTCCTTCCTACCTGTTTCCCCTCTCCCCAAAGAATAAAAGAAAACACATAATGCCTATAACAAATAAGCAAAGTCACATTGGTCACATCCAAAAATACATCTTATTCTGCGTATTAGTCCATCACCTCTCCGTCCACGAGGTGAGGAACAATCTTTATTATTGGGGCCCCTGGCCCCAATCTCCATTAAGAGATAACCCGTTTTTCAAAATTGTTTAATAGTACAATGGCTCTAAGGAAAGACTGTTCATATAGGTAAATGATACTTTCCAGGGGAGTAGCCTTTCAGTTACTGTCCAGAGCTCTATTTTATTCTTACTTAAAAGTATCATTAAAATGAAACAGCAGCACACTGACTGCTACTGAGACACTGAGAAATAATAAACTTACCCAAAATAGTCCCCAGGAATCACCATTCAAGAGAATGGTACAGCAAAGAAATCCACAGTTGGGGTACAGTACAAATTGTCCTCATTTTGCTTACTTCACTATACATCAGTTCATAGAAACCTTCCCAGATTTCTCTAAAATTGTCTACTTCCTCATTTCTTATAGTACAGTAGTATTACATTACATTCACATACCATAATTTATTCAGCCATTCGAACTTATGGGCACCTCTTTAGTCTGCAGTTCTTTGCCACTACAAAATGCTAGTAAAATACTTTCATACACGCAGATCCTTTTCTTCTTTCTTTCATCTCTTTGAGGCACAGGCCTAGTAGCAGTATCACTGGAAAAGGGGCAGGTACGGTCTAGTAAGTTTGGGGGCATACACAGTTGCAAGTTGCCTTTCAGAATGGTTAAACCAATGCATAGCTCCATCAACAGGGCATCAATGTGCCTCTTTTCCTTTAGCCCCTCCAGCATCTTTCATTTTCCATTTTTGTTAACTTTGCTATTTCTGATGGATCTGCGGTGGGACCATGGAATTGTCCCTATGTTACATTTTAAAACACTTTGCTTATTTACTTATTATAATTAGTATTGGCTACAGAACATTAAACTGAAATCCCTTCAGGTCTGTTTACATTTTAGTATTGTATAAAACAAATTTAAAGGACAAAGTTCTATAGAATTAATTCTTTGAAGCTAAATCTCAATGTGGTAACTATTCTTATTAAACACTCCCTCTCTATCAAAATCGTTTTAGGGGATTAAAATGATACTAAAGTCTGTTTTTTTGTCCTAAGTACCTATCTTACAACAATGATAAAAATCCTTACTTATCTTTATCAAATGTTAATGTGCTTTTATTTTCTAAATCAAAACCAGCTGATTGCATGTAAATCATTAAAATCTAGAAATATAATGCTATGCATATATAAACATCACACACACACACACACACACAAAATCATGGCAAATTAGAGAAATAGTATAAAGTAGGAAACATGCCAGGATTATTTTTCACACATAAACAACTTTACTTAATAATTTATTTTCCCATACTATACAAGTTCTGATTAAGATGAATATACTTTTTCCCCCAGCAAGACTTTATAGAGTTTCACATTACACAGGCCTATCAATACTACATGCTATTCTATCATAGCATACTACCATGACTAGTTAAAATATGAACCTCTGCTAATTTAAAGAATTACATATTTAAAAAGAGATTTAGCAGCTCCAAACTGATGTTTCATGAATATTATTTGATCTGGAATTTGAAAATTCCTCAAGATACAGAAACCATATTATCTCTGTTTCCCAGTTATAATCAATCCCCTTCTACTACTCTATAGAACCATCTAAAGCCCCTACTTTTAGCTCACACAGGTAATAGAAGGGGCAGGCATCAATGGCGAGGAATGCTGCTAGTGGGTGTGGTTTGCCAATAACTGGCAGAAATAACAACTAAAACTGGAAAACTAAGTCAGGAAAGGTTATTTTGAGTGTTTGAAGGTAAGAACGCACACTGTCAAAAGGCTTTAAGTTTTTACTATAATATATGGCTTATCACAAAATACTATGCCATGAAGAGCTGAATTTTCTAGCCTTAAAAATAGGCTTCAAATGAATCAATGTTCTCCCGGATGTGGTCAATCTTTCCAGATAATAAAAGGTCATAACCCATCCACACCTTCTCAATCTGTGCTATTCTTGTCCATGTCATTTGACTAATCTTCCACCAAGGATGTTTCTCTAGATCTAGACAATATGAGGTTACCAATGCAGCACAAATGCAGTCCATTGTTACCCTTTATTCTTGCTACATAATCAGTAAGATCTCCTCCTTTGCTGGGCATACATCTCAACGATATTTTTACATGAATAGTCACTACACTGATTATAATTCTTGTAGTGCTTAATGTTTTTTGTTTTTACAGTGTTGTTATTGAATAAATTGTTCTCCTGGTTCTGTTGATTTCATTCACCAGTTTACCAAAGTTGTTCCTTTTTATACTACTGATGTTATAAATTGCTTTTCTAGTTCTTCTTGCTTTACTCTGCATCAGTTCATATATGTCTAAGTCTTTTTGAAATCATTTTTTTCCTCATTTCTTATAGCACAATAATAGTACTCCATCACATTCATATACTACAACTTACTCATTCAGGCATTCCTCAATTGTTGTAAAAGAAAGAACTGCTATAAATACATATGTATATATGCATATACATATATATGTGTATATATACATGTTTATACACAGAACCTTTTCCTCCTTTTTTCCCTCTCTTTTAGGCATAAGCCTAGCAGTGGTATAGTGGGGTCAAGGGTACACTGTTTATTAATTTTTTTGTGTGTAATTCCAAAAGGCTTTTCAAAACGGTTAATGGCCATTCACAAGTCCATGAATACTGCATAAACGTGTCTCTCTCTTCTTTCAAACAAGTTTAGGCCCAGTTCACTATTCATGCAGTATCACTCCTAGATGTAAGTACTGATGGATCAGCTCTATTGAGTTGTCCATCTGCCTTCATAACATAGCCCCATCAATGGACATTCTTCATTCACTCGGGTTTTCCTGAGTTGACAATCAACTAGGCCTTTGAATGATTACGGATTTAATTTAGAAGACTTTCCCACACTCCAATGTTTATAGGATCAGCATATTGGCATCAGAAAACAGAATCATCCGGAGGACCTCACCATCTATATAGGAAAAACGTCTTCCATGTGGACTCTGTTCTGATCATCCTCCTTAAGAATGGCAAACACACCTTAACAATTATACTTATCCCTTCAATATTCCTCACTTGATATTTATAATTAGAGGGTTGAACAAATTTATCTCTGTTCTATCTTTCAAGGAATCTTATATGATTTTAAGCAATACATGAGATATCTTACTGAAAGGAAGGTTATATTTTATAATTCTTTTTCGGTCAACTAGTAACAAACAGAGTGGCTCCTTGTATGTTCTACAACTCTTAATCAATTTTGTAATGGTAAAGACATAGCCTCCTATACAATATGCTTTGTAAAATCCTACCGACTTGCTTACTCATATCTGTATTAATGATACTGATACATGTATAAATTATTTTCATACAGATGGGAAAGTGGGCATGTAGGATGTTTTCTTTCATTACTTCTCCCCCTTTTTAAAGTAGAAGCAGTAATAGCTACAATATTTTCCCCCAAGTGCCTGGCAGCCTACCTTCTTTGGCTAATATCAAGAATCAACTCTTCACTGCTCTTCCTATACCCTCCTCTGTTGTAACCAGGGCTCATCTAGCTGCCCTTTGCTTTCTTTACTGTCATTTCTATGTCCTTATACAAGATATCAGGGACTGTGCATTCACTGTTACTGATGGAGAGGATAACTTGTCATGATAATGAACAAATGATTATGAATGAAAGAATGATAAAGTATTTCTTAGTGCTTACAAAGTGCCAGGCATCGTGTTAAACACTGGGGCTACAAGTACAAGCAAGAAAGAAAGTCTTTTCCCTCAAGCTATTTACCTTCTAATGGGGGAAGACAATTCATGAAATGAGAAAGGAATGACGTCAAGGCAGCATAATTTGGGAAGTGATGAGGAGGATTTGTTCTAGGCAAGATAAAATGTAAGCTTATCTAAAGCCTAGTGTCCCAAGGGCAGAGTCCATAATCTGGTGGAATGAGTATGAGAAGGATGGTCAGGTAATATGGCTGAAAGGTAACAAATCTTTTCCATTTTTATCTGTTTGATGTAGTACTTTCAGTTTCTTCTCAAAATGCCCTCAAGATGATCTGGATTAACTGGGTTTTTCATATTTCCACGCTTTTCCACAAAATTTTTTTTCTTATATCATTTCTCAATATTTTCTGACACAATACTACTAATGACCTACCATCTTTTTTCATAAGTTTTCCATGTGAGCTTATTTTCTAGACTTGTATTGTCCTCAGCTGCCACATCTATTTGCTTGGCCAAGAGATCTGCTGATTAAGGCAGTTTTTATTCTCATTATTGTGATGGTTAAATTATATGTTAACAAAATAGTTACATCCTTAGGAAATGATGTTAGTCTATATAGCTATCTATTCCATTTACCATTTTCAGTATCAACTGCATAAAGGCTGGAATGGTTTTAATGACATTTCAAATCGTCTAATTTTTATTTTCTTTTTTTTAGTAATTCAGTATTAGATTTGATCTTTGCTCTAAAAAAGATGATCAATAACTGTACAATGAGAATTGATTTGGAAATGACTCCCACATTTGTAACTAGTTCTTTCAGATCCATTTAGACATAATCAATTTCATTTCTTGTGTTATTACTTGGTCCCGCCTATGCCCTAATTCTTTTCCTGAAGAGAATATTCATGATACACCGGCATCTGGTGTGTCTATGTGTTTCTCTGGCCTCTTATGTATCTATCTTACACCCAAATCTCATTTTTCCAACACTTCTCATCACTTTTGCCTATACCTTCCTTTGCACTGAAGTCACCAAGTATTGAACATTGTTTTAACTTAAAGGGTCTTACTGATTTTTTCACGGACTGTCTCTACTACTTCATGATCTACAACGGATATTAGGGGATAAGCATAATTATCTTCATGGTGGTGTTTTTGGAAATGCTTATTACAAGTGTTATAACATGAAGTGACCAAGTGTCTAATGAAATTGTATGCTTTACAGCAGCCATTCCTAGGGCAGAGGGCGGGGAGGAAAGAAAAAAAGGAGGGATAAAAGGAAATTTACATGATAACTTGATTATATACTTAAAAGGAATAGCAAGTTCTACATAATAGTATGTAAATTTAAAATATATATAATATATAAATTTAAAATTTTAAAAATAGGTAAAAACAAAAACTGTCAACTCCTTTATTTGCTTCTCTATGAATTACCCATGAACCATTCTTCACAGACTTGCAGAATTTTAGAGTTAAAAGGGATCATTAGAGATCCAATTCATACATAAAAGGGATCCCACTATAGTGTACCAGACAAGTGGTCATCCAACCTCTTCTTGAAGGTCTCCAAGGCAGCACATTCCATTTGCGGGCAGCTCTAACCATTAGGAAGTTTCTCCTGACATCATGCCTGAATGTGCTTCTTCCCAACTTCTACCCATTGCTACTAGTTCCCTGAGTCTTCTTCTTTTTTATTTATTTATTTATTTATTTTTAATTTTTTTTTTTATTTAGTTTTCAGCATTGATTTTCACATGAGTTTGAATTACAAATTTTCTCCCCATTTCTACCATCCCCCCACTCCAAGATGGCATATATTCTGGTTGCCCTGTTCCCCAGTCAGCCCTCCCTTCTGTCACCCCACTCCCCTCCCATCCCCTTTTCCCTTCCTTTCTTGTACGGCAAGATAAACTTCTACGCCCCATTGCCTGTGAGTCTTATTTTCTAGTTGCATGCAAAAACTTTTTTTTGTTTGTTTTTGAACATCTGTTTTTAAAGCTTTGAGTTCCAAATTCTATCCCCTCTTCCCTTCCCACCCACCCTCCCTAAGAAGTCAAGCAATTCAGCATAGGCCACATGCATATCATTATGTATAACCCTTCCACAACACTCATGTTGTGAAAGACTAACTATATTTTGCTCCTTCCTAACCTATCCCCCTTTATTGAATTTTCTCCCTTGACCCTGTCCCCTTTCGAAAGTGTTTGTTTTTGATTACCTCCACCCCCACCTGCCCTCCCTTCTATCATCCCCCCTCTTTTTTTATCTTCATCCTCCTTTTTTCCTGTGGGGTAAGATACCTAAATGAGTATATATGGTATTCCCTCCTCAGGTCAAATTTGATGACAGCAAGATTCATTCATTCCCCCTCACCTGCCTTCTCTTCCCCTCCTACAGAACTGCTTTTTCTTGCCACTTTTATGCGAGATAATTTACCCCATTCTATCTCTCCCTATCTCCCTCTCTCAATATATTCCTCTCTCATCCCTTAATTTGATTTTATTTCTTTTAGATATCTTCCCTTCATCTTCAACTCACCCTGTGCCTGCTCTCTCTCTCTCTCTTTCTCTCTCTCTCTCTGTCTCTCTCTCTCTCCATATATATATATATATATACACATACATATATACATACATACACACTCGCATATACATATATATATAGACATATATATATGTCTATATATATATATATATATATATATATATATATATATATGCACATTCCCTTCAGCTACCCTAATACTGAGGTCTCATGAATCATACGCATCATCTTTCCATGTAGGAATGTAAACAAAACAGTTCAACTTTAGTAAGTCCCTTGCAGTTTCTTTTTCTGGTTCTTTTTCTTGATTACCTTTTCATGCTTCTCTTGATTCTTGTGTTTGAAAGTCAAATTTTCTATTCAGCTCTGGTCTTTTCACTGAGAAAGTTTGAAAGTCCTCTATTTTATTAAAAATCCATATTTTGCCTTGGAGCATGATACTCAGTTTTGCTGGGTAGGTGATTCTTGGTTTTAATCCTAGCTCCATTGACCTCCAGAATATTGTATTCCAAGCCCTTCAATCTCTTAATGTAGAAGCTGCTAGATGTTGGGTTATTCTGATTGTGTTTCCGCAATAGTCAAATTGTTTCTTTCTGGCTGCTTGCAATATTTTCTCCTTGATCTGGAAGCTCTGGAATTTGGCGACAATATTCCTAGGAGATTTCTTTTTGGGATCTATTTGAGGAGGCGATCGGTGGATTCTTTCAATTTCTATTTTGCCCTCTGGCTCTAGAATATCAGGGCAGTTCTCCTTGATAATTTCTTGAAAGATGATATCTAGACTCTTTTTTTGATCCTGGCTTTCAGGTAGTCCAATAATTTTTAAATTATCTCTCCTGGATCTATTTTCCAGGTCAGTGGTTTTTCCAATAAGATATTTCACATTGTCTTCCACTTATTCATTCCTTTGGTTCTGTTTTATAATATCTTGATTTCTCATAAAGTCACTAGCTTCCACTTGCTCCAGTCTAATTTTTAAGGTAGTATTTTCTTCAGTGGTCTTTTGGACCTCCTTTTGCATTTGGCTAATTCTGCCTTTCAAGGCATTCTTCTCCTCATTGGCTTTTTGGAGCTCTTTTGCCATTTGAGTTAGTCTATTTTTTAAGGTGTTGTTTTCTTCAGTGTATTTTTCAGTATTTTGGGGGGTCTCCTTTAGCAAGTCATTGACTTGTGTTTCATGGTTTTCTTGCATCCTTCTCATTTCTCTTCCCAATTTTTCCTCTACTTCTCTAACTTGCTTTTCCAAATCCTTTTTGAGCTTTTCCATGGTCTGAGACCAGTTCATGTTTTTCTTGGAGGCTTTTGTTGTAGGCTCTTTGACTTTGTTGACTTCTTCTGACTGTATGTTTTGGTCTTCTTTGTCACCAAAGAAAGATTCCCAAGTCTGAGACTGAATCTGGGTGCGTTTTCGCTGCCTGGCCTTATTCCCAGCCAACTAACCTGACCCTTGAGTTTTTCAGCGGGGTATGACTGCTTGTAGAGTTAAGAGAACTATGTTCCACGCCTGGGGGGGGGACGCGCCAGCTCTGCCACACCAGCACTCCTCCTTCCCCAAGAACCCCCAACCCAGACTGGACTTAGATCTTCAGCAGGCTCTTCACTCCTGCTCTGATCTGCCACTTAATTCCTCCCACCAGGTGGGCCTGGGGCCCGAAGTAACTGTAGCTGTACTTCTGTAGCTGTCCCACCTCTGCTGCCCCTGGGGCGGGGGCCTAACTGGGAACTCCTTCTACTCCCACAGCTTTTCCCACTAACCTTCTCTGTTGTCTTTGGTGTTTGTGGGTTCAGAAGTCTGGTAACTGCCACAGCTCACTGATTCAGGGCACTAGGGCACGCTCCGCCCGGCTCCTGGTCTGGTTGGTCCGCGCAGTGCATTCTGCGCTCTGCTCCGCTCCCCTCCGCTCCCAGCTCCGTGTGTGATAGACCTCACCCAGAGACCATCCAGGTTGTCCTGGGCTGGAGCCCTGCTTCCCTCTGCTATTTTGTGGGTTCTGCAGTTCTAGAATTGGTTCAGAGCCATTTTTTTAATAGGTTTTTGGAGGTGCTCGGTGGGGAGCTCATGCTAGTCCCTGCTTTCCAGTCACCTTCTTGGCTCCGCTCCCTCCCTGAGTCTTCTACTGTCCGAGCTAAACACCTCCAATTCTTACAAATGACTTTCATATGACAGACTCAAAGAAGAAGACCCTTCACCAACCTGTTCGCCCCAACCTGGAAATTCTTTGCTTCACTAAACTGTAGTGTCCTGAACAACTATTCCAGATATGGCTTGACTAGGACAGTTAAAACTAAGCCTCTCAATAAAATTTAGGAGCCTATTAATTGTCCACTTAGCTACAATTTCCTTTTGCTTTCTGTCTTCAAATATAGCAAGAATGTCAATGTTGAAGTGATTCAGTTAAGCTAGTAGCATTTCTTTGTTTTGTTTTGTTTTTCTGGCAGGGCAATTGGGGTTAAGTGACTTGCCTGAGGTCACACAGCTAGTAAGTGTGTCAAGTGTCTGAGGCCACATTGGAACTCAGGTCCTCCTGACTCCAGGACTGGTGCTCTACTCACTGTGCCACCTAGCTGCCCCTCCCAGTAGCATTTCTACCCAAAGCACACCGGACAAGGATTTCCTATTTAAATAGTACCATGTTAAGTGAATGTTTATAGACAATCATAAAAACTGTGATTCTTAGCACATTTATGTGTATTTATAAAAAGCAATTGTAAAAAGTGTCCCCTTGCTGTATTATAAAGTGACTGCTTACTATACATATTTCTAGTCTTAGGGCTCTGGGGGAAAGAGGGCAGAAGCTGGCAGCAGTGGACTCACACTATTAACTCTACAGAGAGCATTAGTAGGTAACACACTTTGTGTTACTTCTAACTCTACAGAAGTCCTAATCTATCTCCCAAACTCAAGTTCTGTAGCAACAACTTGAGTGCTAGACAACTCCCACATGCATAACACATTAACATCTCAAACCCAAACTGGAATTATCTTTCTCTACCCTGAACCCATTCCTCCTCCAAATTCCCCTATTTCTATTGAGAACACCATCCTCAAAGTCAATCATGTTTAACCTCTGAGTCACTTTGACCCTTTCCTCTCCCTCATCCACCATATTCAATAAGTTGCCAAGTATCATAACTTTAAACCCATATATATCATCTCTTGCATCTATTGTCCTTTCTCAATTCATAGGACCAATACCCTCAGTCAGGCCCTCATCATCTCTCACTTGTGTTATTGTAATATTCTCTAGTTGATCTCTTTGCCTCCAGGTCCTCCCCTCTCCAATTCATTCTCTTCTCGAAGTTGCCAAAATTAACTTCTGACAATGTCATTTCTGTACCAAAAAACCTTTAGTGGTTCCCTGTTGCCTGTAACAGAAAGTAAAACTCATGGGATCCACAGAGCTGCAACAGATCTCAAAGGCCATCCTCAGCCTAGTATTTAAGAATCTCTATAGTTCAGCTCCAACATTCCTTTTGAGGAATTTCAATTTATATTCTCTTTATGAACTCTTGTGTTCTATACAAACTGAACTATTAGCTGTTTCCTAAATCTAATATTCCACTTCCTTCACAGAAACTACTCCTCTGTGTTTGTAACATGCCTTTTCCCCTAGTCTCTGCGTCTTTAGAATCATGGTACACTGAGGGCTAGATTTGGAATCAGAAAGACCTAGGTTCAAAATCTGCCTCTGATACCCACTAACTGTGTAACTATGGAAAAGTTGCTTAAGCTCTGTGAGCCTTGGAATCCTCACAGGGAAAATGGCCACTAAATCTGAGTTTTAACTCAGGGTTAATAACAGGTTTGCTGTGAGTTTCAAATGAAGTAGCATATATAAACCATTCTGCAAATGTTAAAGTTTACCTAAATGTCAGAAGTTATTGTCATCATTATCTACCTTCAAGATCATGATATTAGCATTTCAAGCCTTGGCCATGTCTTCTTTTTGAAGCCTTCCCAGGACTTCTCCCAAACAACCTCCCCCCAGGGTGTTAATGCTACCTCTCCTCCTTAAATTGCCTTGTATTTATTTATATATTTATGAGCCACATAAGCCACATAAACAAAAACTCTTTGGGGGATCCTAAGATCAAAAAGTTTGAGGACCAGTGCAGCAGGAAATTGGAATGAAATGAATTGGATGCCTTAGGTGGGATCCAGACTGTGGAGACAACCTGAATGTTAGGCTAGAGTCTGCATTTTGTTCTATAAGCAATGGGAAGTCACTGAAGATTTCAGAGCAGAGAAGGTAAAATGTCAAAAAAAAGTATTTTAGGAAAATTAATCTAGGAGCAATGTATAAGATCAGTTGAAGGGGAGAAGAGACTCTGGACAGGGAGAGCAGATAGAAGAATACTAACACCTAGATTACTGCAAGTGATGTAGGCTTGGAAAAGCATAACAGAAATGCAAACAGAAAGAACACCTACCAAATTGTGGGTTTAGTACCTAGACTATGTGATAACAATAATTCTCATTTCTTCCATGTTTTTAGGATCAAATATTGACTACTGTCTAACCATTAAAGTTATTTCACTGATTAGCCTGTTAGTATGGCTATGACTGCAATGCCAAGGCTTGGTTCCAAATTAGTCACCAGCTGCAATTTTAAAATATATTATTTCATTATTTTGCTCCAATATACCTGCTTCATCATATTTTCTTAGCTTACTCTTACACTGTCACCACGAAAGGTCCAAGGACAGGTTAACAATGGAATCTATAAGCAGTGCTCTGTAAAACTAGCAGTTTACACATTTCAGACTAGGGATTTTTGTCTAACTTTCCCTATTTTAGAATACTTTTTTCCCTTATGAATGAGATATTCAGCTAGACTGTAGACAGCTAGGAGGTAGGGGAAAACGATAATGTGGAAATGTCCCATGTGGAAATCACACTAACTTTAAGGGTTTGCATTTCTTTGTTCTTATCCCACTCATAACATGTCTACTAAATGTTCATTTTTAACTGTGCAGGCCTCCAGAGATGCTTTATTCTAACAAAATACTGTACTTATTCTTCAATCCACTCAATTTAGATGATCTTTGTTTACAGGTTTTTTTTTTTACTTACAAGAGCTGCTACAACTGAAACTTGTACCCCAAAAATTATTCCATAAAACATAATATTCTAATAAAAACTCAGTATAGTATACTGAGATCAGCATGAATTTACATAACTCCTTCTCAGAGGCTCAAATTACTTCTTGCCCTTCTGTCTATAAACTACCAATACGCAAAATTATTTTGAGAATAAATTACTCCAGCCTATGCAATTTGTACACTTAGTCATAAAGGGTCTTTTTTTGTCAACACAGCAAAGAAAGAATTTTCTATGTAACTAAAATTCAATAATCTAAAAAACTACACTTTCCCTGTTATCTTTCTTCTAGAAGCGGTTCCCTGAGCTGAAATAAGATGGTTCCTTCTTTGAAATGATACCTTTGAACGTTATTAACAAGGACAGGATACAACAGAATTTAAAAATGTTACCAGCTGGCAAAAAACTGGAAATTGAGGGGATGCATATCCAGTGGAGAATGGCTGAGCAAGCTGTGGTAAATGAATGTAATGGAATACTATTATAAGAAATGATGAGCAGGCAGATTTCAGAAAAACCTCTAAAGACTTACATGAACTGATGCTGAGTGAAGTGAGCAGAACCAGGAGAACACTGTACACAATAACAGCAACATTGTGCGATGATCAGCCTTGATATAATTCTTCTCAGCAATACAATCATCTAAGGCAATTCCAAAAGACTGATGATGGAAAATGCTATCCACATCCAGAGAAAGAATTATGGAATCTGAATGCAGATTGAAGCATATTATTTTCTTTTTTTGTTTGTTTTTCTTTCTTTTGTTCTGATTCTTCTCTCACCACATGACGAATGTGGAAATATATCTAATGTGATCATATATGTACAGCCTACGTCAGATTGCTTGCTGTCTTGGGGAGGGGAGAACAGAGAAAAAAACTGGAACTCAAAATCTTATAAAAGTGAATGCTGAAAACTATCTTTACATGTAATTGGAAAAAATAAAATACTATTAAATGGGGGAAAAAAAGACATATCACCACCACCACCATTTAGCATTTACATAGTGCCTACTATGTGCAGGCACTGTGCTATACAAATATTATTTCATTTGATCCTCACAACAACCTCGTGAGATTGGTGCTATTATTCTCTCCAATTTACACACGAGGAAACTGAGGCAAACATATTTTAAGTGACCTGACCAGGGTCATGCAAGTAGCAAGTGTCTAAGTCCAAATTTAAACTCAAGTCTCCGTATAAATTCTCTTCTCAGTGAGTATGAAACAGAATACTGACTAAATGTTTTTTCCTTGTATAACTAAACTTACACAGTATTATTTTGAGGATTCATTCCCAAGTGTTTCAGAATTCTGGATGTAATCCAGAGAAAACTTACTTCCTTTTTTACTTACTTGGAATGCCCTCTCATTATACCTACAACAATTAGCTCAACTGCACTCTCCACAAAGCTCTGATGACTTAAGGCCTCTTTAACTCAAAAAAGAAACAAATGGATACTCAATATTAGCAATGCAAGCAAAACTCAAGGGTCTGATGTACATATGTGGATGAACTACAAAATATCTGAACTGACCTTTCCTATAATACGTATTTTTCTTATCTATTATACTAAAAGTAGTTACAGTGGTAATTACAACTAAATCATATAGAGACTATCTCTAACAAAGATGGAAAAACTCCTTTATGGTAACTGTGATAGAGATAATTTGAAGCTACGATGTGTCAGTATGTCAAAACCTGCATTTCACTAAATTCTCCCTTTAAAAGCATTTTGCAAGTTACAAGTCTGTTTAGTCTAACCCTACAGCCCCAGTTTCACATACTCAAGTTTAATCAGTAGCTGATTCCCACTGGCTTCACTGAGACTTCCGTATAGTCCTTTATCTGGAACTGCTGAAAGCTTCTTCTGTACTCTGTGACCTAATATCCCACAGAACAATAGAAGTAAGTAGGTTTCCTTGACTAACTACTGCCCTAATACCACTAAGATACTGTGTACTTATATAGGAAGGCTTTCTGTATAGGCAAGTACTCAATCTTTCAAAACGATCTGCAGTCTCTACTTTGTAAGAGGTCCGAGAATAGTGCTGATGTAAAAGAAAACTGCGTCCATAGACAAAAAAGCAGAATCTAAAGCAGGAAAAAATGTTCAAACTAAAATGTTAACTTTACAACTGTCATGAAAAGAATGAGCTCTCTCTCTCTTTTTTTACTTTTTTCCTGAAGATCCCCAGGATGAGATTGCCTGAAAATGATGGTCCTGCCAGAAATATGGATTAGTAGCAAAAAAAAAAAAAAAGACTTCAGATCATAGACTGCAAGTCTATCTCCAAGAAACTTAAAGGGAGAACCAAGAAAGAGGTTTATGAAGCAAACTCCTTCAGTCCTGATGGGTAAGCCCAACCCATACATTTATCACAACCATACAGAAACATAGTTGAATGATTTAAGCAAGAATTTGAACAATCAGATAAAATCAAGCTGCTGACTTTTCTGTGACTTTCATTTATCCGTGATGATTTTGTCATTTACAAAGAAGGATAATTAAAGATACCTGAAATAAAAAGAAAATTCTAAAGCTTGGTTTTACCTGATTGTTTAAAATGCCTTCTCTACCATATCTTTTTGACATAAAAGGTAGTAGCAAATGATAAAAGTGAATGATGACAAGTCTCACCAAGGCTAGATGACACCTAATAGCTTTATAATTATTGTATATGTAAAAGAAATGCTATGCTATTATTCCTTCCTCTTCTCTCCAAAAAGAGCAAAAGGAAAAAAGAAGCAATAAATAAGTCTGAGTACAGACTCTAGATAGATATAACTGTTTCTTACCAATTCTAATTTCATGGCTCCCTTACTTTTTAACAAGCTGTTTCCTGCACAAGGCACTTCCTCTTCACTTTCATGCATAAAATGGAATACCTCTTCCCTTAGCATCCTAATTTCCTTCAAAGATTAGCCCAAGGATGAGCTCACCTCTTAGATGAAGGCTCTCCATTCTTCCCCCACCCCTGCTGCTGCCTTCCCCCAAAATTACCTTGTATTTATTTTATAAATATTTGCATATTATAATATGTGTACATATTGTCTCCTCTTTTAGAATGTAATCCCAGAACCTAGCACCATGGCTGGCACATAGTAGGGAATTAATGCTTGTCGACTGACCAATGTAACAAAAAAGATGGGTGTTTTATCATTTTTACAATGTTTAATGGCTCTTATCAAGTGTACAGATTCCCTGGGAAGTCTGCCTTACCTAGTGAGAAATAATAACATAAAGTTTTCTTCAAATTATTCTTCTTGGCCTAACTGAATTCAGTTTTGAATCATCTCAATTATCAGTCCAATCCAACAAGCATTTATTCAGGATCTTTGTACTCTAATATCTAGTCCTGTGTCAGCCACATGAGAAAATATACTTTGTATTTTGAGTCTCTCATTTCCACAGAATTTTACCCAGAGAACTATCATTTAAACTTGTCACTCATCTATTGAACCCCTCTAATCAAGAGAATTCAGTATATCACAAGGTGAACATCTACTGGGAAAATGTGTTTTATTTTTACAAAAGTTGACAAGATAATCTAGATATCAATAAATTATATATATATAATGTACAATATATAATACATTGTAAAGATCAGTTTTATAATATTCAGGCAAAAGCTGATGTTTCATTTTATGTTTTATACGTAAGCATCCATATGAATTTACAGGCATAAAGGGTAGTAACTGACATTTAGCATTCACAAATAGGCAGTTTTTGTTATTTTAAGATTTTGGGTTTTTTTTATTTTTTTGTTTTAAGATTTAAGGTTTTAAAAAGCAAGTCCTCGATAATACTGAAAATTGACAATTGCACCTTCATTACTCTTTTTATAAGCACCTTTATCCTATCTTTCTATTCATTATTTATATCAATCAATACCTGACACAGTCTTCCTAGGAGCTGCTTGTAGGCAGGACTGTCATTTTGAAAAATCTTCTCTCTACTCTACCATATAGTACCTTGCACACAGCAGGAATTTAAATGTTTTTTGAATTGACTTCAAGAGACATTTTTAAGTCTCCTCTCTAGGCTGACTAAAAATTCACCTTTCTTTTTATCTAATAGATCATAAAACAAAGTTCATTTTAGAAGATAATTGGTCTAGGAAGCTGAAGTGTAATGGATAGATAGCTGGCCTCAGAGACAGGAAGACCTGGGTTCAAATTCCTTCTAGGAAAATTAGTGCCTATACCAACAGAGTCAAGTCCCAATCTCTCAGTGCCCAGGCAATTCTTTAAGACTACCAATTGCAAAAATGGCACTAATCAATACTGATAGAAGGATTTCCTCATCTGGTACTTCCCTATATCAACGAAACCGCAAGTCCAACCTCTGTCCCTATAATTAGCACAAATTACATTACCCAGTTCATTAATAAAAGACTCTCTTAGTACCAGGTTGGGTCAAATTCAATGGTAGTTGTCTCAAAATACTGTTGATTTTCCTCCAAAGCTTTTTGAATATATATACATAACTTCAATACGATCAATAAATGGTACTCATTCTACAATGATTTTTTGCTTTCCAGTTTTTCTTCTTCCAAGAGTTTGGCTCTCAATAAAGGAAATCACAAGAAGCTCCCTAAATAATTAACACTGGTCTCTCCTATTTCAAACAAGCAACAATTCATAATGTGCAAATCAGTGTAGACTTGTTAAGAAAAAAAAGGGGGGCTAAATGCAGAATACTTTACTGAGCTAGTGTACTCTTGGGAGAAAAAAATTGCCAAACACAGATTATGGAGGAAAATGAAAGAAAAAAAATGACATTGCTAAGAAAATAAATTTAATCCTCTTTAGACCAGTCTATACATATATACATATATATATATATATATATATATATATATATATATACACACACATATATATCAGTTTACTCTGATCACATGATTTCAACACATAGGCAATTTAGAGGTGGAGTTTCAAAACTATTATCTTCATGGATTCATTTCGTAGGAAATTTTAAAAAAACAACACAGAAGCCTAAACATTTGCTTTTAAATATTAAACAACTAAGTTTCAGGAAGCTAGAGAAGATCTAGCATTATCCTTAATCACTTACAATTCAGTAGGCAAAGGATTTATAAAATTGTTCCGGCTACAAGAAGTGAGAATCCACAGCAGGCAGGCAGGTGACAGTAGAAAAGGGAAGCTCAACTGCCTTGTACAGACGAAGGCTCTGAGCCCACGGAAGCTAAATTGCCTTGCAGAGATGCAGGCTCCGAACCCACGTACAACAGGTACAGAGCTGCTACTGCAGTTGCCTCCGGAGAGCAACAGTGGGGGGGGAAGGTTGGCTTAGTTCTCCTTTCGGCATATCCTTTTACCTTCCTGACCAGACTTCCTTTCCCTCACCAGGTCAGCGAAGCTCCCCAGGTTCCCCGAAACAATACACCCCAAACCAAAGGTTCCCTTCTTTGAGATCTCCCTCCCTCCCTTCACTAGCTGCACCCTCCCCCGTGATACAGGCTTTTCCCAGCCTCCTCCCCTCCATCCTCCCGAGATGTCGGGTTGATTTCCACTCACCTCGCTCCTCCTCCTCCCCTTCACCCCAACAAAATCCCCGAAGTGGCACCCCAATTCCCAACCCGCTCTCTAAAGCCGTTTCTTTTTTTCTTCCACCTCCCAGACGAATGCCCCTCCCCGCTCGTCCCCTCCCTGCCTCGCCGCACTGTCCCCCCACCCCGGCATCCTCCAGGACCCCCGCCGCGGTGTCCCCACCTCTCACCTGCACCTGTTTGCGGAAGTGGCGCGGCCCCGACTCCCGGCAGCGGCGGGAGCAGCAGCAGGAGCAGCAGCAGCGGCGGCGCGCCCGGCGGCCCCGGCATCTCCCCCGTACGAGCGGAGGCGGCGGCAGCGGGCGAGGTCTCTGCGGCCGGAGCCGGCCGGCGTTGGATCCCGGCTCCCCGGGCCTGGGGGTCGGTCTAGGCGCCGGCCCGTCGGTCGCTCTCTCCTCTTCGCTCTCCCCTCCCTCCCTCCCTCGGCTGCCTCAGCGGCGCCCGCGCCGGCTCCTGAAGACAAATCGCTGCTCCCAAATCCCGGCCCGGCTCCTGGTCCGCCCCCGCCGCTCCAGCCCCGGAAACAGCATCTTTCCGCCCGCGTCGTAGTGTCTGTCGGTGGATACTGCGGTTGCGGCTCCTACCGCCTCCGCCGCCGCCGCCTGCCTTTCAGCAGCCGCTGTCCGGAGCCCGGAGCCCCAGCAGCAGCAACGCCGC
This sequence comes from Trichosurus vulpecula, assembly GCF_011100635.1. Classification (NCBI taxonomy): domain Eukaryota; kingdom Metazoa; phylum Chordata; class Mammalia; order Diprotodontia; family Phalangeridae; genus Trichosurus; species Trichosurus vulpecula. Next base: position 539,929,231 of record NC_050573.1, read on the forward strand.
CGCCACCGCCACCGTCGCCATGATGGGCTGCGTCATGTGACGTAGGCGGGAGCAAAATCCCGGGATTGATGGTTCAGGGAGCGAATCCAGGAGCAATTCGGTCTCTCCTGGAGGACCCTGCCTACCTCCTTGGCGGCTGGGGGAGGAGGGGTGAGGAGCGAAGATCCTTCTGCAGCTGGAGGGAGGGTGGGGATGGAGAGAGGAGTTAGCCGTTATAGCGCCCCCCGCAGGCGGCAAGGTGCGCGGACACAACCGGTGTGTAGAAATCCAGGCTGCATCTACCCTAAAGTCACGGAGAAGAAGAAAGTCCTCATACACGCCAAATGTAATAGCAAATAAAATAAAAATAGCATTTTTGTGATAGCTAAGAATTGAAAACAAAGTAGATGCCCATCAATTAAGGAATGGCTATATCCATTGTGGTACATAAATACAGTGGAATATTATTACTGTGGTGTGAGAAATAATGTGTGTGATGATGAATACAAAGCATGGAAAGATGTATATGCATTGATGCAGAGTGAAGTTAACAGGCAGAGGGAAGTAAACAGCCAGGAAAATGATACACACAGTGACTACAGTGGTGTAAATGGAAAGAACAGCTACACAAGCAAAAGTAATGCAGCAAAACTATAAGGTCCAAGAAGACTCTTCTGGACTGAGATGAGAAGATACCCTCAACCTATCCTTCGTGGAGGTTGGAGATCCACAGGCCTCCACATTGCACATGCTTGCAGATTTTTTTCAATGAGTCCATCAGTTGTGCTTATTTTTTTTTTCCTCTGAAAAATACTCTTTGTGGTATGGAATGGCTTTCTGGGAGTGGGACAGGGAGAGATACATGGGATATAACTATGGTAATGTAAGAAACAGAAAATATCAAGAAAAACATTAAGAAAAAAAATCTAGGATGCTTGCAGCTTCTGGTTGGATGCTGTACCATCACCACACAACCAAAGCTGGATTCAGTTCAGCCAACAACAAACATTTTTTTTAAGCACCTCCTATATTTGAAGTGGCAGCTAGTGTAACAGCAAGCACCCTGGCACACTCAGGATGGCCTACTAGCACAGGTTTTTTGATCTGCTTTTCTAAAGGAAAGGCAACTTTTAAAGGGTCAACAATCTTACTTTAATCACATGCACTAGTTCAGGGGAAAGGTCAGCACCCTAAACAGTAGAGAAAACACAAACAGAAATTAGCACAAAGATCAATAGACAGGGCTCCAACTGTCTGAACAAAGTAATACAACCACCACCAGATCAGGGGAGCATAAACATCTGAGTAGTTGGAGGGGGGGCCCTCTTAACAAAATGGCTACTCAGAGTCCCCTCCAGGGAATCACAAGGTCTTCTCATGAGCAAGCCCCCAGAGCAAAACATCAACCTCAGAACATATATATATACTTATCAGAGCCAGAAGGCATCACAACCATCATGACTCAGTACCTAATTAGCTTAGTACCAAAAGGTATGAAAGCCTTCTTACAAGCAAGCCTCCCTGTAAGTAAATCTCCCCCTAAGCAAGCTTCTCCTTAGGCAAGTTCCTCCCTCAATGGGCTCTATGTGACTCAGGGTGTATCACAGGTAGGCCGAAGTTCAAAGCAGCAAGACATCCATGATTGAATACATGTGTACCATTAGACCTGGGAACATGGCCCCTGTTCCAAGGCAAAAAGGGAATACATTTGGTCCCATAGGCCTATTAATGGACAGGGAAGATCTTATATTCCGTTAACATTACAGTTAGGTGGCGTAGTAGAGAGAGCACTGGGCTTGGAATCAGAAAGACTCATCTTCATGAGTTCACTTACTAGCTGTGTGACTCTGGGCAAGCCACTTTAACTTCATTTACCTCAGTTTCCTCATCTGTAAAATGAGCAGGAGAAGGAAATAGCAAACTACTCCAGTATCCTTGCCAAGAAAACTCCAGATGGGGTCACAAAGAGTTGGACACGACTGAAATGATTCAATAACAAATATGCCAAGCACTATACTAAACACTGGTGCAGTAGAAAGAGATTGGCATTAGGAAGACCTGAGTTCTAATTCCTAGTTCTCCCACTTATTAGATGCAATCACAGGCCCATAGATCTCGAACTAGATATAACTTTGGTCGAGTCCTCAGACTTGTCACAGAGGCATGTACCATTCCAGCTAGCCTCCTTCTGTTCCCCACACAGCATAGCCATTTCCTTTCTCCAGATTTTTGAACTGGACTGACCCCCATGACTGGAATGGACTTCCTGCTCACCTGTTAGAATACCAAATTACCTTTAAAGTTCATTTCGAACCCTTACACGAGGGATTTCCTGATTCACCCAGCTGCTAGTGACTCCTTCCCAAAATTACCTTGTATTTATTTTGTGAATACTTGTATGTGTACATATTTTTCTTCCCTTTTTGAATGTAATAAGAAGAATCTCCATGAGGGCAGAGAGTGCTTCATTTTAATTTTTATTTCCCCAGCACCTAGTACTACAACTAATCTATCTTGTTTATCACTGCCAGTTCATAAAACACTGGTTTTATTATGTCATTGCCTTACTAAAAATCCTTCAAAAGCTCCCTATTAATTGATTTGGACATGTGGTTTCATCTGTGAAGAACCCCTGGTATGGAAACTCCCTCCATTGATTCAAACCAATCAAGAACTCATCAGTAACTTACATTCTTAGAAAGTTGCCTGGAAACATGAAGGCAATAAGTGACTTACTTTTACAATAGTCATACAGTTATAATGTGTCAGAGGCAGAACTTAGGCACAAGTCTTCCTGACTCCAAGGCCAGCTTTCCATTTCCTATGGGATAAAGTCCAGACTCCTTAGCTTGGCTTCTAAGACTCTCTGCAGCCAGTGCCTAACATACTTTTCTAGCTTTATTTTTCACTCTTCTATTCTTCCCTGCTCCAGTTAGACCATTCTACTCACTATCCTAGAAGAGATCATATACATTTCTATCTTCCAGACTTTCCCCCATGTTTCCTTGATGCTTACTCCCCCTTCTTCCCACTTCCAGAAGCTGTGTCTTCCAAGACCTGCTCAAGTTTCACCTCTTCCAGGAAAGTCTTTCCTAACTACTACAGTTCACAGTGTTCTCTCCCTCCCTAATCTCATTTGAAAGTCACCACAGCCCTATGACATAAGGCAAAAAGAATGATCATTCTCACTTTGGAGATGAGAAAACTTAGGCTCAGAAAAGTTAAGGGACATGTCCAGGGTCATATAGCTAATAAGCATCAAAAAGCAGAATTTGAATCCAACTCTTCCTGATAAGGATTTATCACTTATTTGTAAATGATATTGGCAAAATTGGCAAAATAAATTGGCAAAAGTTGGCTCTTCTTGGTTGTGTTATCATCTATAGTTACTAATTCATTTTGTTATATAACTCTTCATATTTGTGACTGTTATGAATCCCTTGGGGGCAGGGACTGGGCACCATATGCTATATTACCCCACTGTGTCTAATAGTATGCTTTGTTCATAGCAGGTACTCAATGAATAACCAATGAATGACATACTAACAGAAAAGCTAAAGGATCATTAGATGTACAGAGCCTAAGAATTTGAGATTCTGTGTTGAATTATTCATGTGGGGAAAACGAAAATCTAATGGGACACGAAAACTATCCTGTCACTTCACTCAGTCAGGGAAGAAGAGTTCATGGGTTTATTTTAACTTTTAAATTTGAAGGAGAAAGAAAGTACTAAACTGCAGACTACTTGATGATAGCTAAAGCAAGTCAACAAGCATTTATTAAGCACTTATTACATGCCAGGTGCTGTGCCAAGCACTGGGAATTCAAATACAAGTAAAAAGAAACACTTCTTGTCTTCAAGGAGCCTACATTCTGGAGAATCTCTACACAGAGAAAACAATGTATGAGATTGGTAAGGGTAGGGGGAAAGGTACTGGGATGGGGGCATGGTAGAGAAAGTTCTGAGAGTCAAGTGTGGAGCCTGGAGAGGAATAAAGACACGGTTGCCCTAAGAGTTTCCCCCCCACCTTTCTTATTTATACTTATGTATTAATGGTTTTCTTTAAAATGGAGGTTCTGGGAAGAATCAGTCAATCAGAGGAAGGGGTGGTAGGGGCAAAGCGTACTTCCAATGTGAGAAATCCAGAGGTGGAGTGAACTTCCAGGGTGAGGAGCCTACAGGGGTGTGGTAGAAAAAGTTCACAAGGGTCAGGAGTGAAACCTAAAGAGAAAATATTGATAGCAGTGTTTGCAGAAAGTCCTTCCATTATTAGCACTTTCTCTCTCTCTCTCTCTCTCTCTCTCTCTCTCTCTCTCTCTCTCTCTCTCAGTAGAGAAAGAAAGTACTAAATTGTCAGATAGAAACAGTCCTAGGGCAAGTTACCATCTGGCAATTCTATTTTTATTGTTGTTTTGAAGAGGACTAATGACATCATGGGATGATGTTTTGACTTGTGGGTGATTTGGATTTAAGTGAGGCAGAGTTGCACAAAGACATCGGCCTCATTCTCTCTTCCAGAATCATCAAAGTCCAGTGGCAGGACAAAAATCAAGACAACCAGTGGTAGCCCAGGATGCAGTAAGAGAACTTGGCTTCTACAATGTCTGACCAAGCTCTAAGCACTCCACAGCACCTGCTTTCAGCCCACTTCATGGCCATTGGAATTGTTCTCACCCACCCATTCCACCAGGAGAAGTCTTTACATGCTTGTGGCAGACATCCCCCTAACTCATCCGTGGGTTTGAGGCCTGTAGATTACCTTCAATCTGGTTTAGCATGTCTGCCAAGAAGGTTTACTGGGGTGTGGTCACTATGCGTGTTTCAGCTTCTTGGCGGCACAGGTGAGAGTTGGGTGAATCAGATAGACTCAGATGAGCAGACCTGAAAAAGGCCCAGCAAGCCCTCATACCAGAGGCACCAGTCCTCCTTGAACATTCCACACTTTTTTAAAGTCTCCTAATCTTGCCCAGGCTGCACATTCAGGGGCTGTTCATAAACCAGTCTCTCCCTCTCTAATCATCATGTGAGCTTTCACATGCTTCATTTCCAACCTGGGCTGATTAGCACATGCCTAGGCAACTTGGTGGCCCTCATGATACTTTAGCTCAATGCAACTCAGAACTCCTGAGCTCAAGGAAAGCCTCAGCCATGATCTATTGTTCTTGGACTATTGTTCAATCAAATCACAAATCTATCAAAAAAAAATAGCATAGATTTAGAGTAGGAAGGGACCTTGGGGTCCAATCCCCTCGTTTTACAGATGAGGAAACGGAGGTGGAGGGAAGTTAAAGAGCTTGCCCAGGATCACAGAGTTAGTTTATGTCAAAGGAAGAATCTGAATCCAGGTCTTCCTGACCCCAAGCCCAGCACCTGGTCCGCCATACCACATTGCCTCTATTATTACTGTTGTTAGTAATAATTATAGTTAAATGCCAAAGATGTACTAGGAAATAAACAAAGTGCAAAAATGATCACTCCCTTCAGAGTTCACAGTCATCTCAGAGATGAAAAATCTTATTTTCACTTCACACTAGAAGAATTCAAATTCTTCATCAGGTGGCTAATATTACCCCCTTTCTAGTACCCCCTCCCGCTTGCTACACACATTTCTATTTCCCTCTCCAAGGTTTCCAAAGGGAGATCTTTTCTTAAATGAAAAAAAGAAAACTCAACTCAAAAAACCTCCTCACTCCCAGACCCAAAGAGGTGGGCTAAATGGAATTAATAAAGCCTGTCATTTTAAACCCCTAAAGATCGGAAGCTATATGATCACACAGTGTCCATTCTACATTTTTAGGTCCTTTTCAGTTTCATCTGCATGTTCCTTTCAACTTATTGACTTTCCCACTTCCAGTCATCTGTTTTGTCATTGGACCTCTGAGCTGTTGAAGTTCTTCCACACACATTGTTGTTAGTTTAACCACCATTTATCTATTTTGTTGTTCACAGCCTGTGATTTCATTGGCATGGTGAACTCCCTGTGAAGAAACTCACACATAGATGAGTAACTCATAGTTTCAGAGTTGCTGGGACACTGAGAGGCTTGTCCAGGGTCACACAACTAGTATGTTAGAAGTAGGATTTGAATCTAGGCCTCCCTAACTCCAAAGTCTATCCACTCTAACCATCACATCAGCTGTCTCTCCTATCAGAGAAGACCCTAACAAAGGCCTGGCTCCTTGCTAATTTTACCAGTCAAGAACTAAATTCTTTTCTCCTTTGCATTCTTCTTTCTTCAAGTTTATGCAAAGGCAGCAAATCATCTAAAAATCATTTGCAGGCTACTCAGCTTTCTGCTGAACCAAATAAAAACTAGGTATCTATACCCTATTTGCAATGGAACACAGCTATGTAATATTTGTGTTTTTCATCTGAAAAGAATTTAGTATGTTGCAAACATTTTCTATTGCTGTCTACTGCCTTTCCCCAGAAGCTATAATGCTAAGGGATAGCAGCTTGCATTTGATTCATAAATTGTTGCCCTCCTAGGAGCCATTGACAGAGCTTTTCACATATTAAATAATAAAAAAATATTTGTTGTTTGATTTATCAATAGAGGGTTCACCCTCTCCCCACAAAGCTTTTGGCTGCACCGAAAGCGGAGATGATACCTGAATTCTATCCTGCACATTGAAGAATAAGAATCTGACAGACTGGGGGACTACTGAATTTGAGGACATAAGAACTTTGGGGAACTCAGGTTGGGTAGAGGGATTAGGAAACACTCCTCTTCCATACCCCTCCCCCTGGTCTTCCCGCCAAACAGGATAATTCTTTTTATTTGCAGCCACTTTGTTTTCTATAGGCTTCCTGGAAGAGGGCTAGGGGTGGGGGTTTGGGGGAAAACTCTTTTCATGAACTGCCAAGCAATACAAAGGCAGTCACAAGAATAATACCCTTCAACGAATTCAGAGAAACTTCTTGAACCCTGGGAGGTTCGAATTAGTAACTAATTGGCCATGTTTCCCTAAGGCTGTTCAGGGGACCAAGGAAAGACATTGCCTCCGTAACCTACCTCACTGTGATTTTCGGTTATCTATCAGACTTCCTAGTCCAAGGCAAAATTGTGTAGTAGGTGATTTTTTTCTTTAATATCTTCATCCTCTCATTTCTGTACTCCTATGACATCTAGTGCCCTAGTGCCCTTTCGCTCCTGTCCTGCAGGAATCCACCTCTAGGCTTCCAACTATCTGTTCAGAAACTTCTTTGGCAGCATTCTACCTGGTCCATCCTCCCTAGAAGTGTCCCTCCTCCAAAATTACCTTTTCCTGCACTGGGTTTGAAGTTAGAAGACCTTCATTTATATTTTGGTTTTACCACTTATTACCCGTATGGCCACATGAAGAAATTTCACCTCTCTGGGTCTCTAATTCCTCATCTATAAAATAGGGGGTTGGACTAGATTGATCTCCAAAGGTGCTTCCAATTGTATGATCCTATGATCCCTACCATAGCTTCCTCCTCCCTGCAGAAAAGCTTCCATTGCCTGTTGGCGGATTGAACTGATATCTGCTTAGTAAGCATTAGTAAGAATAGAATTCCTGTTGAACTAATTCATCACAAAGTGTGAGTGTTTAATTCTACAAGAGAGTAGTTTTCTTTTAAAAGAGGAATTGGGTGGGGCATGGGGAGGGGTTAACCCACAAAAAATATCTAATTGGTAGACTGTGGGTGTAGACATTTTGGAGCAAGGTCTAGGAGCTTTCTGGTTGTTCCTTGCTATCTCAGGGTGGTAACCTATAATACTCCTGCCTCTCTCTACCTCTCCCCCCCCCACTACTTCCCAATGAAAAGCAACAGTACTCAGCTGCTCTGCATCTTCCGAAAGGTTCCTGAATTATAATATTATCTGTAGAATAAAGGATAATACGGCAATCCCTATAACTGTAGTTAAAAAAAAAAGAAAACAAACTCAGAAAAGGATGTGATTTGTCCAAGGTTTCACAGGTAATAAAATAGCAAAGTTTGGGATTTGAGCCTCAGCCCAGATTTTAGAGTGAAGCTACAACTCTGCCTCACTTAAATCCAATTCATGTTCAAGTCCAGACATCACCCTCCTGATGTCATTGGTCCTCTTTGAAAGCAAAGGATGAACAAAACAGGAACAGATTCCAAATCCAGGGTTCTTTCTATTAAATTTGCCACCTCTATGCTTCTATCTCAGCAGTTAGGTGATGCGATAGATAGAATGCTGGGCCTGTCGTCGGGAAGACTTGTCTTCCTGAGTTCAAATCTGGCCTCAGATACTTACTACTTTGCTCCTGTCCTTCCATCTCTGACGTATCCATGGCATTGACCAGCTTTCTAATTCCCAACCTTTCCAGGACAGTGATTAGTTAAAAGAGATAGATGGAACAGAACAAAAAAACACTGGACTTTTGGTGACACACCCAATTTTGGTCAAGTCATTCTACCCTGGTGCCTCAGTTTCCTCATCTGTAAAATGAACTGGAGAAGGAAGTGGCAAACCACCCATTTATCTCAGCCAAGAAAACCCCAAATGGGGTTGGACACAACTGAAAACAACCAAATAACAATGAATGCTTCTAGTCAGTGATTTTATAACGAAAGCCCATGTGAGTTAGCTGACATCAAGTCTGACCACTCTGATGCAGTGTTGACTTTTGTCCCAAGCAAATAAATAAATTGGAAGATGACAAGGGTACAATCATCTCATCTACTAATCATTTTACAACATCAAGTGGCATGTCCCATTCCAACAAACTAGAAGCGGGCAGAGAGATTAATCTTTGAACAGGCTGTTTTATGGCTGACTTGTATATTTCAGCTAAAAGCTGGGAATAAGCGCCAAAGTGCCATTATGCAACACGATGGGTTATTCATTTAAGCAGGGTGTGGGTTATGCCTGAGTTAAATAGTGTGTCAGGGACCAATCAGACCTCAGCTGCCTCAGTCATACAGGCTAGCCCAGGAGTTTCCTCAAACTCTGGAACCTTAAATATATGCGTCTGAGAAAGGTGAAACTTCACTTGGCCAGATCCAGAGTTACAGCCCTCAGTAACACTGCCCTTTACCCTCAGCTCTGCTGAGGAAAAGTCTAGATATGAGACCTATTCAAGTACCTGGAAACCACACCCTTATGGAAAGAATGTGACCGATTTCCTTTTGAGTGAATAAAAAATAGGACAAAAGAAAAGGTGGAAGAGAGTCAGGGTGAGCCGAGAGACAGAAAAACCTAACAGAGACAGAGAGGGAAAGAAAGACTTTTTTCTATTTTACGTCCATTCAAAGGCCTCAGATGTTTTAGAAACATACAGTACTTTTGGATCTCAGGCCAGGTCTTGTTTAGAAAAGGGAATGTACTATATCAGTGGTGGCAAATGCAAATAGAAATGAGGAGAACCAATAAACAGTATATAAATATCCGTGAGGCCTGCATGTTGACTTAGTTTTAAAATGTAATATTATCTCTGTCTTATTGTATTTTTATTTATTTTATTAAACATTTCCCAATTATATTTTAATCTGGTTCCAGCTGCACTCAGGAGGGTTGTAGGTCACATGTACCCCTGGGGTCAGGAATGCTTCAGAAGGCCTCCCTGATTAGCTAGAAATAAAGCACAATAGAACTTCCATGACATGTATTTCTGCTTTTTCTTATTTATGTTTTCATTTAATGTATATTTCTAATATCTCTGTCTTCATCATTAGGGTCTGCCTTAGATTGTTCTAAATTTCAAACCATTAGGAAGGACCCATAAAGTCTTAGTGTCTCAATATCAAAGGTTCTTAAATTTGGAGTTGGAAGGGACTTTGGAGTTTATATAGTACCACTCTTCCATTTTACAGGTGAGGAGACTCATTCTCATAAACATTAAGTGATATACATTGCCAAGACACTGTCCAGAGGGACAAGTCTTTCCTCACGGAAGATTCCTGTTGCTGGCAGTGCCAACATGTCCGGGAAGCGGAAATGGGAAGGATGGAAGTGAGAAGAGGAGTTTGCTGACCACCAGCTCCAAGAAAAATTATGACATGAGGAGGGCGGATATAACTCCTTTAAAGCAAAGGAAGTTAACTTTTGATACCCATTCAGTGGTTCAGGACTTGGAAAGTCATGGGTTTGAAAAAGCACAAGCAGAAACCATTGTGTTAGCATTAATAGTTCTGTCAAATGTCAGCCTAGACACCGTGTATAAGGAGATGGTCACTCGAGCTCAACAGGAAATTATTGTCCAGCAATTAATGGCACATTTGGATTCAATCCGGAAAGATACGGTCATCCAAGAAAAAAGTGAATTTGCAAATCTGAGAGCAGAGAATGAGAATTTCTAGGTCAGGTGGAAGACGGTCTTTTGATTATTACTAATGTTCAGTGGTCCCTTTGTTATACCAACAGCGAGCAAGACATATCAGAGAGTATGTTGGTTTTTTTCACAATTTTTTTAATTTAGTTTTCTGCATTGATTTTCACAAGAGTTTGAATTACAAATTTTCTCCCCATTTCTACCCTCCCCCCCACTCCAACATGGCGTATATTCTGGTTGCCCTGTTCCCCAGTCAGCCCTCCCTTCTGTCACCCCACTCCCCTCCCATCCCCTTTTCCCTTCCTTTCTTGTACGGCAAGATAAATTTCGACGCCCCATTGCCTGTGTATCTTATTTCCTAGTTGCATGCAAATTTTTTTTTTGTTTTTGAACATCTGTTTTTAAAACTTTGAGTTCCAAATTCTCTCCCCTCTTCGCTTCCCACCCACCCTTCTTAAGAAGTCAAGCAATTCAACATAGGCCACATGCATATCATTATGCATAACCCTTCCACAATACTCATGTTGTGAAAGACTAACTATATTTTGCTCCTTCCAAACCTGTCCTCCTTTATTGAATTTTCTCCCTTGACCTTGTCCCCTTTTGAAAGTGTTTGTTTTTGATTACCTCCACCCCCATCTGCCCTCCCTTCTATCATCCCCCCTTTTTTTAAATTTTTTTAAAATTTATTTATTTAACATATTTGGTTTTCAGCATTGATTTTCACAACAGTTTGAATTACAAATTTTCTCCCCATTTCTACCCTCCCCCCCACTCCAACATGGCATATATTCTGGTTGCTCTGTTCCCCAGTCAGCCCTCCCCTCTATCACCCCCCTCCCCTCTCATCCCCTTTTCCCTTCCTTTCTTGTAGGGCAAGATAAATTTCTACGCCCCATTGCCTGTGTATCTTATTTTTTAGTTGCATGCAAAAACTTTTTTTTTGTTTTTGAACATCTGTTTTTAAAACTTTGAGTTTCAAATTCTCTCCCCTCTTCCCTTCCCACCCACCCTCCCTAAGAAGTCGAGCACTTCAACCTAGGCCATGCATGTATCATTATGTATAACCCTTCCACAATACTCATGTTGTGAAAGGCTAACTACATTTTGCTCCTTCTCAACCCATCCCGCTTTATTGAATTTTCTCCCTTGACCCTGTCCCCTTTCCAAAGTGTTTGTTTTGATTACCTCCACCCCCATCTGCCCTCCCCTCCATCATCCCCCCCCCTTTTATTTTTTTTTATCTTCCTCCCTCTTCTTTCCTGTGGGGTAAGATACCCAACTGAGTATGTATGGTATTCCCTCCTAAGGCCGAATCTGATGAGAGCAAGGTTCACTCATTCCCCCCTCACCTGCCCTCTCCCCTCCTCCCACAGAACTGCTTCCTCTTGCCACCTTTATGGGAGATAATCCACTCCATTCTATCTCTCCCTATCTCCCTCTCTCAGTATGTTGCTCTCTCATCCCTTAATTTCATTTTATTTCTTTTACATATCTTCCCTTCATCTTCAACTCACCCTGTGTCTGTTCTCTCTCTTTTACATATATATATACATATATATATGTATATACATACATAAAAACACACACATATATATACCTACATACACATGCATACATATACACATAGATACATACATACATACACATTCACCTATATATATATACATAAACATATATATATATGCATATTCCCTTCAACTACCCTAATACTGAGGTCTCATGAATCATACACATCATCTTTCCATGTAGGAATGTAAACAAAACAGTTCAACTTTAGTAAGTCCCTTGCAATTTCCGTTTCTTGATTACCTTTTCATGCTTCTCTTGATTCTTGTGTTTGAAAGTCAAATTTTCTATTCAGTTCTGGTCTTTTCACTGAGAAAGCTTGAAAGTCCTCTATTTTATTGAAAATCCATATTTTGCCTTGGAACATGATACTCAGTTTTGCTGGGTAGGTGATTCTTGGTTTTAATCCTAGCTCCATTGACCTCCGGAATATCGCATTCCAAGCCCTTCCATCTCTTAATGTAGAAGCTGCCAGATCTTGGGTTATTCTGATTGGGTTTCCACAATACTCAAATTGTTTCTTTCTGGCTGCTTGCAGTATTTTCTCCTTGATCTGGGAGCTCTGGAATTTGGCGACAATATTCCTAGGAGATTTCTTTTGGGGATCTATTTGAGGAGGTGATCGATGGATTCTTTCAATTTCTATTTTGCCCTGTGGCTCTAGAATATCAGGGCAGTTCTCCTTCATAATTTCTTGAAAGATGGTATCTAGACTCTTTTTTTGATCCTGGCTTTCAGGTAGTCCAATAATTTTTAAATTATCTCTCCTGGATCTATTTTCCAGGTCAGTGGTTTTTCCAATGAGATATTTCACATTGTCTTCCATTTTTTCATTCCTTTGGTTCTGTTTTATAATATCCTGATTTCTCATAAAGTCACTAGCTTCCACTTGCTCCAATCTAATTTTTAAAGTAGTATTTTCTTCAGTGGTCTTTTGGACCTCCTTTTCCATTTGGCTAATTCTGCCTTTCAAGGCATTCTTCTCCTCATTGGCTTTTTGGAGCTCTTTTGCCATTTGAGTTAGTCTATTTTTTAAGGTGTTGTTTTCTTCAGTGTATTTTTCAGTATTTTTTTGGGTCTCCTTTAGCAAGTCATTGACTTGTTTTTCATGGTTTTCTCGCATCCTTCTCATTTCTCTTCCCAATTTTTCCTCTACTTCTCTAACTTGCTTTTCCAACTCCTTTTTGAGCTCTTCCATGGCCTGGGACCAGTTCCTGTTTTTCTTGGAGGTTTCTGTTGTAGGCTCTTTGACTTTATTAATTTCTTCTGTCTGTATGTTTTGGTCTTCTTTGTCAGCAAAGAAAGAATGCAAAGTCTGAGACTGAATCTGGGTGGGTTTTCACTGCCTGGCCATATTCCCAGCCAACTAACTTGACCCTTGAGTTTTTCAGTGGAGTACGACTGCTTGTAGATTACAGAGTTCTATGTTCCACGTTTGGGGGGGTGGTGCCAGCTCTGCCACACCAGCACTGCTCCTTCACCAACCCCCAACCTGAACTGGGCTTAGATCTTCGGCAGGCTGTGCACCCCTGCTCTGATCCGCCACTTAATTCCTCCCACCAGGTGGGTGGAGCTGGAAGTAACAACAGCTGTAGCTGCCCACCTCCGCTGCCCCCCCCCTCCCCCCTCCCCCATGGAAGCCTAACCGCGAACTCCTTCCACTCCCACAGCCTTTCCCACTAACCTTCTCCGCAGTCTTTGGTGTTTGTGGGTTGAGAAGTCTGGTAACTGCTGTAGCTCACTGATTCGGGGCGCTAGGGCCCCCTCCGCCCGGCTTCTGGTCTGGATGGTCCACACCGCTCAGGCTGGGCTCTGCTCCACTCCGTTCCCAGCTCCCAGCTCCCAGCTCCGAGCTCCGTGTGGGATAGACCTCACCCAGAGACCATCCAGGCTGTCCTGGGCTGGAGCTCTACTTCCCTCTGCTGTTTTGTGGGTTCAGCCGTTCTATAATTGGTTCAGAGCCATTTTTTATAAGTTTTTGGAGGGTCTCCATATGGAGCTCACATTATTCCCTGCTTACCAGCTGCCATCTTCCCCCCCTTTTTTTTAATCTTCTTCCTCCTTTTTTCCTGTGGGGTAAGATACCCAAATGAGTATATATGGTATTCCCTCCTCAGGTCAAATTTGATGAGAGCAAGATTCACTCATTCCCCCTCACCTGACTTCTCTCCTCTTCTCTGCTTTTTCTTGCCACTTTTATGTGAGATAATTTACCCCATTCTATCTCTCCCTATCTCCCTCTCTCATCCCTTAATTTGATTTTATTTCTTTTAGATATCTTCCCTTCATCTTCAACTCATCCTGTGCCCACTCTCTCTCTCTCTCTCTCTCTCTCTCTCTCTCTGTCTGTCTCTCTGTCTCTCTCTCTCTGTCTCTCTCTCTCTCTCTCTCCATATATATATACACATACATACATACACACTCACATATACATATATATACATAAACATATATATATATGCATATTCCCTTCAGCTACCCTAATACTGAGGTGTCATGAATCATACACATCATCTTTCCATGTAGGAATGTAAACAAAACAGTTCAACTTTGTAAGTCCCTTGCAATTTCTTTTTCTGGTTCTTTTTCTTGATTACCTTTTCATGCTTCTCTTGATTCTTGTGTTTGAAAGTCAGATTTTCTATTCAGCTCTGGTCTTTTCACTGAGAAAGCTTGAAAGTCCTCTATTTTATTAAAAATCCATATTTTGCCTTGGAGCATGATACTCAGTTTTGCTGGGTAGGTGATTCTTGGTTTTAATCCTAGCTCCATTGACCTCTGGAATATCGTATTCCAAGCCCTTCGATCTCTTAATGTAGAAGCTTCTGGATCTTGGATTATTCTGATTTTGTTTCCACAATACTCAAATTGTTTCTTTCTGGCTGCTTGCAGTATTTTCTCCTTGATCTGGGAGCTCTGGAATTTGGCGACATTCCTAGGGGATTTCTTTTAGGATCTGTTTGAGGAGGCGATCAGTGGATTCTTTCAATTTCTATTTTGCCCTGTGGCTCTAGAATATCAGGGCAGTTCTCCTTGATAATTTCTTGAAAGATGATATCTAGGTTCTTTTTTTTGATCATGGCTTTCAGGTAGTCCAATAATTTTTAAATTATCTCTCCTGGATCTATCTTCCAGGTCAGTGGTTTTTCCAATGAGATATTTCACATTGTCTTCCATTTTTTCATTCCTTTGGTTCTGTTTTATAATATCTTGATTTCTCATCAAGTCACTAGCTTCCACTTGCTCCAATCTATAGCACACATACATGGATGTGTGCTATAATGCAGGGAGGGGTCAACAACTGTCCTAAAACAGGGTTTTTTATTGTAGATCTGAAGTGCAATCTTAATTCCAAGTATCACATATATACCTAGAAAATGAAAATTGAATTGGACCAACTCAAACAACAACTAATACTTGAAACTACTCGAAGCAGAGCAAATAATAAACTGGATATAAACCTAGAGAGGAGCAGAGTGACAGATCTGTTTGCAGATTAAGAAAAGAAACTTATGGAAGCAACCACTGAATTTAACAAAAGAGATACCCATATCCAAAATGTTATTTCACAGACCAGCAACAAAATTGACATTGAAATTGCTTCACTAAAAACACTGATGGAGTCAACCAAACTTGAGACAATTCGTTATCTTGCAGCATCTGTTTTTACTTGCCTGGCCATAGCGCTGGGATTTTACCGCTTCTGGAAGTAACAACAGCTCTTCAGTATCACCACCTGAAGGAGCAAGGCTGCTTTTTGGTACATTTGAAGATCTTTGCTTTTGTGTAACACTCGGGGGACAGATTCAGTTTGGCCTGTCTCAGTTCCTGAATAAATCTATTTGCCTTTATTCCCTGATGCCAAAAAGCTGTCATTCAGAACCTAATTGAAGTGTGATAGAAAGGTATTTTAGAGTTTATACTTGCAGTAGTTTTCAGAGTTGGAAACATAATTTGCTCACTGTGTCCTTGCATAACCTAACCTATGTACATAACCTATGCAGTTTGGGCATGGGTTCATCTTGGACGGTTTTGACTACGTATGAGTAAGCTGTTCTCCAAACTTAAGTACTCAGTGTATCTATATTCATTTTTCATCATGACTTGATCCTGTTTCTGGGCTTTTTTAACTAAGTAGTAAGAAAAATTCTTATATTCATATTTACATATTTAAGTAAAATAAAAGACTATTATAACTTCACTCATTGAATTTTAAGTCTTAATATCTGAATCCAAAATTTACTTTGCGACCAAAACCAATGATTTTTAATGTGTGTTCTAATTGATATATGTCAGTTGGTATAAGTCACTACAACTAAGGAAACTAAGCAGAGAAAGACCAAGCAACTTGTCCCTGTGAGTAGCCAACAGGGCCATAATAGAAAACTTGTGCTTCTTCAGGCTTTTTGTATTATATAACCTACTGTAAAACCTCTTTCTCCATTTAGTATATACATGTAAACCATTATAACGAACTGTAAGGGACACCTAAGTTTTGTTATCATGGAATCGTGCTAAAAATGAATTCATTATTAGAAATCATATTTCCCACCTGAAGTAATTAAAAATTAGCCCATAAAAAACATTAAGCGATATATCCAAGGCCATACAGGTATTAAGTAGCACAGCTAGGATTTAAAACCAGGTACTTTGGACTCCACAAGTAGCTAGGCGGCACAGCGGATAGATAACTGGGCCTGGAATCCAAAGACTCATTTTATTGAGTTAAAGTCTTGCCCCAGACTTTTCTGAGCTGTGTGACCCTGAGCAAATCACTTAACACTGTTTGCCTCAGTTTCCTCATCTGTAAAATGATATGGAGAAGGAAATGGCAAGCCATTCCCAGTATCTTTGCCAAGAAAACCCCAAATGAGGTCATGAAGAGTTGTACACAACTGAATAATAGCAACAAACTTTGGATTCCAACTCAGCCAGTCTTTTCAGTGTACTGCTAAAGATGCTTGACAATATTACTTTCTTTATATAGAAAGTAATAGGACCCTTTTACAGAGTCTAGCAATACATGACACAAATATAGGTATTTAATTAAGACATCTAGCATAACAGGTCAATAAGATGGAGTGCTTTTGTTTCAGGTTTTGAAGCATCTTCTACCTTCATCCTTTGCGGTCCTCTTATGCAGAAAATGATTTGAAGTCATTCCAGCATTCTGAGATAAGGCAAGTTGGAAAGTGTGGTTCCTTCTATCATTTATCTGGTGTTCTCATATAATGAAAACTTATTGCCACCTGTGCCAAAAATAAAAACAAGAATTGTTTTGGGTGTGATGGAGCACACCTGTAACCCCAGATACCAGGGAAGCTGAGGCTGGTGGATCACTTGAGTTTGGAAGTTCTATGCTATATGGTATGGGGACAACACTGTTTGGCACCAGCATGGAGAATCCTCCAGAATGCCCAATGAAGGGCAATCCTGCCCATGTCACAGATGGATCTGGTTAGAGCATTCCATGCTTTTCCAGTAGTGAGATCAGGAATGGGATCAGTGGCTGTATCTGGGGTGATAAAAGGAGAGCTTGTCTCAAAAAAATGGTTGTAATTGTACCATCTTCTGGCTATATGCATCTTATATTTCATAAAATTTTAAACACAAGTGGCAGTTTTTTCTTCCACAGCATGGCAAAGGTGGAGTTGAAGTGAGTGCATACATAGTAAGAGTGTAACTTTCCTTTCTTTTTTCAGTCACAAATACACAGGCAATTTTCTATGTTTAATAGACAATTAAAAAGAGCTTTTTATGGAAGGTATAAACTTTGACAACCAAGTTGAAGTTTTGGTACAGGGTGAGTGACTCTCCCCTCTTAACCTCTCAGTTTCTTCTTTAGGAATATAAAATCAGTGGGCAACACTTCTTTATGTAGATTCCTCATGACTTTTTTTTTCTTTTTTTTAAATTTATTTAATATATTCAATTTCCAGCATTGATTTTCACAAGAGTTTGAATTACAAATTTTCTCCCCATTTCTACCCTCCCCCCCACTCCAAGATGGCATACATTCCGGTTGCCCCATTCCCCAGTCAGCCCTCTCTTCTGTCACCCCACTCCCCTCAAATACCCTTTTCCCTTCCTTTCTTGTACGGCAAGATAAATTTCTATGTCCCATTTCCTGTGTATCTTATTTCCTAGTTGCATGCAAAAACTTTTTTGTTTGATTGTTTTTGAACATCTGTTTTTAAAACTTTGAGTTCCAAATTCTCTCCCTTCTTCCCTTCCCACCCACCCTCCCTACGAAGGCAAGCAATTCAGCATAGGCCACATGTGTATCATTATGTAAAACCCTTCCACAATACTCATGTTGTGAAAGACTAACTATATTTTGCTCCTTCCTAACCTATCCCCCTTTATTGAATTTTCTCCCTTGACCCTGTCCCTTTTTGCAAGGGTTTGTTTTTGATTACCTCCTCCCCCTATCTGCCCTCCCTTCTATCATCCCCCCTTTTTTATCTTCTTCCTCCTTTTTTTCCTGTGAGGTAAGATACCCAATTGAGTGTGTATGGTATTCCCTCCTCAGGTCAAATCTGATGAGAGCAAGATTCATTCATTCCCCCTCACCTGCCTCCTCTTCCCTTCCTACAGAACTGCTTTTTCATGCCACTTTTATGCAAGATAATTTACCCCATTCTATCTCTACCTTTCTCCTTCTTGCAATATATGCCTCTCTCATCCCTTAATTTGATTTTTTTTTGGATATCATCCCTTCATATTCAACTCACCCTGTGCCCTCTGTCTACACACACACAACACATACACACATATATACATACACATAATATACATACACATATACATGCATACACACACATATATATACATACCTGTGTGTATATATATATATATATATATATATATATACACACACACACACACACACACACCCATATACATGTACATATATATATGCATATTCCCTTCAGCTACCCTAATACTGAGGTCTCATGAATCATACACATCATCTTTCTACGTAGGAATGTAAACAAAACAGTTCAACTTTAGTAAGTCCCTAATGATTTCTCTTTCTTGTTTACCTTTTCATGCTTCTCTTGATTCTTGTGTTTGAAAGTCAAATTTTCTGTTTAGCTCTGGTCTTTTCACTGAGAAAGCTTGAATGTCTTCTATTTTGTTGACAATCCATATTTTGCCTTGGAGCATGATACTCAGCTTTGCTGGGTAGGTGATTCTTGGTTTTAATCCTAGCTCCATTGACCTCTGGAATATCGCATTCCAAGCCCTTCGATCCCTTAATGTAGAAGCTGCTAGATCCTGTATTATTCTGATTGTGTTTCCACAATACTCAAATTGTTTCTTTCTGGCTGCTTACAGTATTTTCTCCTTGATCTGGGAGCTCTGGAATTTGGCAACAATATTCCTAGGAGTTTTCTTTTTGGGATCTTTTTGAGGAGGCGATCAGTGGATTCTTTCAATTTCTATTTTGCCCTGTGGCTCTAGAATATCAGGGCAGTTCTCCTTGATAACTTCTTGAAAGATGATATCTAGGCTCTTTTTTTGATCATGGCTTTCAGGTAATCCAATAATTTTTAAATTATCTCTCCTGGATCTATCTTCCAGGTCAGTGGTTTTTCCAAGGAGATATTTCACATTGTCTTCCACTTATTCATTCCTTTGGTTCTGTTTTTATAATATCTTGATTTCTCTTCAAGTCACTAGCTTCCACTTGCTCCAATCTAATTTTTAAAGTAGTATTTTCTTCAGTGGTCTTTTGGACCTCCTTTTCCATTTGGCTAATTCTGCCTTTCAAGGCATTCTTCTTCTCATTGGCTTTTTGGAGCTCTTTTGCCATTTGAGTTAGTCTATTTTTTAAGGTGTTGTTTTCTTCAGTATATTTTTCAGTATTTTTGGGGGTCTCCTTTAGCAAGTCCTTGACTTGTTTTTCATGGTTTTCTCGCATCCTTCTCATTTCTCTTCCCAATTTTTCCTCTACTTCTCTAACTTGCTTTTCCAAATCCTTTTTGAGCTCTTTCATGGCCTGAGACAAGTTCATGTTTTTCTTGGAGGCTTTTGTTGTAGGCTCTTTGACTTTGCTGACTTTTTCTGTCTGTATGTTTTGGTCTTCTTTGTCACCAAAGAAAGATTCCAGAGTCTGAGACTGAATCTGAGTGTGTTTTTGCTGCCTGGCCATGTTCCCAGCCAACTTACTTGACCCTTGAGTTTTTCCTCAGGGTATGACTGCTTGAAGAGTAGAGAGTACTTTGTTCCAAGCTTGAGGGGATGCACTATTGTTTTCAGAGCTATTTCTGTACAGCCAGCTCTGCCACACCAGCACTCCTCTATCCCCAAGAACCCCTAACCCGGACCTGAGGAAAATCTTAAGCAGGCTCTGTACTCCTGCTCTGATTTGCCACTTAATTCCTCCCACCAGGTGGGCCTGGGGCAGGAAGCACCTGCAGCTGGAGTTCTGTAGCTGCACCTCCCCTGCTGCCCCCAGGGGTGGCCTCCAAACTGCGAATTCCTTCCACTCTGTCCCCGTAGCTTGTCCCACTAACCTTCTCTGTTGTCTTTGGTGTTTTTGGGTTGAGAAGTCTGGTAACTGCCACAGCTCACTGATTCAGGGCGCTAGGGCTTGTTCCGCCTGGCTCCTGGTCTGGTTGGTCCTGCTACTGCCCACGCTGAGCTCCCTCCCCTCTGCTCCCCATCTCCCAGCTCCATGGGCAATAGACCTCACCCAGCGACTATTCAGGTTGTCAGGCTGGAGCCCTGCTTCCCTCTGCTATTTTGTGGGTTCTGAAGTTCTAAAATTTGTTCAGAGTCATTTTTTATAGGTTTTTGGAGGGACCTGGGTGGGAGCTCACGCAAGTCCCTGCTTTCCAGCTGCCATCTTGGCTCTGCTCCGTGACTTTGTTTTTAAATAACTTGGAAGCTCATGGACCCTTTGGATCTGGATTTGGAATCAGAAGGTACCAGAAAGGCTAAGGGCTTGTCCCACCGTTATACAAGGAGAAAGTGGCAGAGTGAGGATTTCAATCCAGATCTTCTGAATTCAAAGGCTTAACCTGGCGCCAACAAATTGGAATAATAGTAACAGCTAACATTTATATAGTACTTATTATGTTTCAGGCACTGTGCTAAGTGCGTTACAATTATTATCTCATTTGTTTCTTACAACAACTATGGGAGGTAGGTGCTATTACTATCCTCACAGATAAGGAAATGGAGGCAAACAGGGGTCAAGTCACTTGCCCAGGGTCAGCTAGTAAGTACCTGAGCACAGATTTGAATTCAGATCCTCCTGACTCCAGGCCCACTGCTCTATCCATTTGTACCATTTACCAATTAAATAATCAACTATACACAGGGTTAAACTGCTAAATATTTAGCAACCAGCTCTCCAAAAATGAAATATATACAGGACAAACTTTTAAGTTTAATTTACATTATGAACATTTTCTTCATCACTTCATTAAGTGATAAATGATAAAATTTGAAAAAAATGAAAAAATGATAAAATGATAAACCAATCCTTAATTTGTTGTTAGGTAGTTTTCCAGTCATTTCCAACTCTTCATGACACCTTTTGGGGTTTTCTTGGCAAAGATTTGGAATGGTTCACCATTTCCTTCTCTTGCTCATTTTACAGATAAGGAAACTGAGGGAAACAGGTTAAGAGACTTGCCCAGGGTCACACAGCTAGTAGGTATCTGAGGATGGATTTGAACTCATGAAGATGAATCTTTCTGATTCTAAGCCCAGCACTCTATCCACTGAGACCCACAGCTGCCATTTCTGAGTACAAATCCTCTCACTGAAAATTTAACAAGGGGCTCTCCAAAGTCTGTAGAAGCTGCTTCCAGCACATCCCTTAAAGGATATTAAGGAATCTTTCTGAAGTTATAGAAGAAAGGCTCTTCTCACTAGATATCTCTTGATCCAACTCCAAGTACAAGAAGAGATTACTAAAGGATGATGTGATAGAAGTTTTCAAATACATAAAGTATGATAGTCTCCATTTCTATGGAAATGAAACAAATTCTTGAATTTCAGCATGAAGAATTTATACAACACACCAGGGATAATTTCCTGACCCTGAGAGTTGTCAGACATGAAGGAGTGAATGGGGGAGAGGAGGGTGTGCCATCTCCTCGGTACATCTGTTGCCTAGCACAGCATTTTGTACAAAATCCACATGTAATAAATATTTATTGAGTTTGCTAAATTTTTAAAAATAGGTCTATATTACTGGGTACAGTTTTTCATATTGGGATCCTCAGAGCCAGAACTAGGAAGGACCTTAAAGATCAACTCACCTTTCATGTATTTATCTGCTAACATGTTGTATCCCTCTCCCCAGCAAAATGTAAGCCCTATGAGGGCAAAGGACAGTCTACATTTTGTCTTTGTTATGCCCAGAGCCTAGGGCAGTGCCTTGCCCGTTATAGGCATTAGATTGCTAGGCCTAGTGACGAGGCTGACTTCTGCCTAGCAACAATAAGAGCCTTACCTAAATCTAAATCTGCCCAGTAACAGGGGGCTCTATTTGTTGACAACCTTGTTCTTTTCTTTTCTTTTCTTTTTTTTTTTGTAAGTTTATTTTTTATTTTTAGTTTACAACACTCAGTTCCACAAGTTTTGGGGTTCCAAATTTTCTCTCCCTCCCTCTCCTTCCCCCTACCCAAGACAGCATGGAATCCAATGTAGGTTCTACAAATACCTTCACATTGCACATATTTACATAATAGTCCAGTGGTAAAGAAGAATTATAACCAATGGAATGAATCATAAGAAAGAAGAAACAAAACCAAAAAAGAAGGAAAAAAAGAGACAGCAAGTAGTTTGCCTCAAGCTGCATTCAGACTGTGTAATTCTTTCTCTAGATGGGAATGGCTTTTTCTATCATGGGTCTTTTGGAGCTATCATTGAAACTTGCATTGATGAGAGGAGCCAAGTCTATCAAAGTTAGTCATCACAGATACCGTGTGTCTGTAATCATGTATAACAATCTCCTGGTTCTGCTCCCCTTACTCAGCATCAGTTCATATATGTCTTTCCAGGTTATAATGAAGTCTGA
The DNA here is from genome assembly GCF_011100635.1 of Trichosurus vulpecula. Classification (NCBI taxonomy): domain Eukaryota; kingdom Metazoa; phylum Chordata; class Mammalia; order Diprotodontia; family Phalangeridae; genus Trichosurus; species Trichosurus vulpecula. Next base: position 539,952,089 of record NC_050573.1, read on the forward strand.
CTGCTCCTCATTTCTTATAGCGCAATAGTACTCCATTTACATTCATATACCCCAGTTTGTGCAGCCATTCCCCAATTGATGGGCATCCCCTTGATTTCCAATTCTTTGCCACCACCAAAAGAGCTGCTATAAATATTTTTGTACATACTGGTCCATTTCCCATTTGTGTGATCTCTTTGGGGTGCAGCCCTAGAAGTGGTTTTGCTGAGTCAAAGTTTACCTTGTTATTTTCTGTGTACATGACTAACCCCTATAACTTACGACCATATCCTTGAATGTTGCAAATGAAGTTACCTGTTTTGTGACCACATCCCTGAACTGTTTTGTAGAGTACTCAACATACCTGCTTCCCCTTTCCTGACATCTTTCCCTGTGGTTAACTGCCCATGCAGGAACATACCCCCCTGCTGTCTGAGTTCCTAGGACTTGAGTATAAAAGCACACCCCTGTCCTTCTGCAAATCGTTAGTGGCCCTAAGGACTAGCCTTCTGCTTTCCTGTCAATAAAGCCCTCTTGACTAGGAGCATATATGCCTCTTAAATTCTTTCCAAATGACTGACTCCTGAGCCTCATCCTCAACCACATCACTGGAGTCAGGAAGACCTGTGTTCAAATACAGACTCAGACATTTAGTAAATATATTAGCTATATGACCCTGCGCAAGTCACATAACCAATCTAGATTTTAGTTTCCTCATCTGTAAAATGAGGGATTTAGACTAGATAACCTATAAGGCTCCTTCTAGCTCTAAATATATAATCCTATGAATTACAGGGTGTTCCTAAAGTCTGGACACATAGGCAAAAATGCATATTTTCAAGAAAGTTAATGAATGAAATTTTTATTTAATTGGAATACTAACAAATAACATCTTCAATATGATTTCCATCATTTGTGATGCAAAGGTTGATGCACTTTGCAAGATTCATGTGAACTCGATGCAATAACTCCACATTGCCATCAATTGCCTATGTGTCCAGACTTTAGGAACACCATGTATATTAAATTTAGATGAGTATTTTAGATTTCAGAAAAAATAATTCAAAGAAAGAGGTGGAAATAACATGAGACTGGATTGGGTAATACAAACAGAGTTGGACCAAGAGTAAGGTCACAAGAGTTGTCTGGTAAATGTTTAACAATCAGCTCTCTAGAAAAAAAAAACCCACAAAATCATGTACACAGGAAACACTTTTTAGTTGAATCCACATTACTAACATTTTCTCCAACACTTTCCCTAGTCTAGACAATCAACACAATGATAAATCAAGCCCTAATTTGTAGCATTTGCTAATTTGAAAGAAATAAATGCTCACACTGAAAATTTAATCAACAGCTCCACCAGATTCAAGTAAGTTCCAGCATATTCAGAGTTGGATTCCTCTTGAGGCTGTTGTTGCTGTTGAGTTGATTCAGTTGTGTCCTACTCTTTGTGACCCCATTAGGGATTTTCTTGATACAGATACTGGAGTAGTTTGCCATTTCCTTCTCCAGCTCATTTTACACATAAGGAAACTGAGAAAGATAGGTGAAATAACTTGCTCGGGGTCACACAGCTAATATGTATCTGAGACCAAATTTGAACTCGGGTCGTCCTGACTCCAGGGCTAGTATCCTACCCATTGCACCATCTAGCTGCCCTATTTCTTATCTTCATTTAAATCCAATTCAAGGGCAAGTCAAGACAGTGGTCCCCTTCAAGAACAAAGGATGAACAATGACAAGGAGATTTACTAGCGGTGTGACCATGGGCAAGTCATTCCACTGAATTCTGAACTGAACCCCTCTCACCCCCATTTTGCAGATGAGGAAACAGATGGGGGGCGGATAATTTGCTCCATGCCTCAAAGGTAATCAGCAGCAGAATTAGGGTGCTGGTCCTGGTTCCAGGGTCCTCTGAACCTGAATCCAATGCTCTTTCTGCTGCAACACACTCTAAGCCTATCAATCATATTGAGGCTTTACTAGGACTGTTAGGACAAACACCAATGCTTACAGTACCCATAATTTTGTTGGGGTGGGTAATTCTCCCACCAGTGAAGATGGTGATCTCTGAAACTTAGTCAGCAATCTCTGAGAGTTAGTGTAGCTGAAAAGCCCATCCTCCTGTGGCCCGGCTGGTGAAGAGCCTTTCTGAACTCTGTTGGGCTAGGCCTTGAACGGCAGACCTCCTCCAAACCTTTACAGCTTGGCAAGGCCTGAAAGACGTTGTTCTCTGCTGGCATTGTTTCAAGGACCCAGGCTCAACTTCATACCACCAGGAGGCATCAGCATAGGACTTGAGTAGAGGATGATTAGGACATTTTTTTTTGTCCAAATCTATGATTAAGTCAAACTTAAAAAAACTATCTAACACATATTTCTTTTATTCCTAATTAGATTTTAAAAATGTAGTAAGCACTGGCTACAGAGAAAATATCACCAGAACAACTTGAATTTTGTTTGAGATCTTCAAAAAGGATGCATAATTTTCATCCTAAAAAGTCACTCTGAACAACTTTCCTCCCTTTCTTCAAATCTGGGCCCATCTCAAATGCCCTTTTGCAGTCTGTCTGGGGTATATGTGCTGATGGATAGGCTCAATGAACTGTTTAATTTTATATCTTTGTCCAGACAGTAGGCTTCCTTTATGTACTTATTTTTCCTCTATGAATTGTTATACTAAACCCTTTTGAGTAATTGAGGGTCTCATTGTAGTATCCTGACGTTTGATATAATCAATACAATGCCAACCACCAAAAGGACCTCACTTCTTCCATTTGGTTTCTACATTGGATTTCCTCTATGACAAACATCTTTGGTAAGCATGAGTCCCTTTGTTTATGCCTTATTTGAAGCTATATGGCTATGAGTCAAAAATGTGGGTGATCCAGAGGGCAACAGAGAGGTATATAATGGGAAAAAGTGGGCAGCAGAATATCAATAATGACGACTTACATGAAAGAAGTAGCGTAAAAGATATCATTCAGGAAGATGATCAGAAAAGGAAGTGGTCAGTTGACAGACCTAGGGTGAGGTATATCATATTGACGGATGTCTTGGGTGCTGCTTTGATAACCACATGATATCAAAAGACATTTTGACATCTTGACTATGCTTCTGACTCTCTGGACTTTGCCACTATAACTCAGCTGCCTTTTCAACCTAGAACTTCCCTCAGCACCTACGGCATCCTCAACATGGGATATCCTGCTTCCATGCTGGCCTCCTTCTCCCACTGGTCCTTCTGGGGACCTTCATTTTAGGGAAGGGTATGAGCTGACCATATTTCACTTTCTTCCTGGCTGTGATTCTGACTCCCTTGACTTCCACAACATGCCCCAATGTTCTTCTCCCTGTTAAAAAACAAAACCCTCTTATGTGTTATCTTTCGCTATTAGAATATAAGTTCCATGAAGGCAAGGTCCATCTTTCTTTTTGCTTATATTTGTACCCCAGCAACTGACACACAGTAAGCACTTAACAAATGCCAGTTGTCTGCTTATTGCCTGCCCAGCCTGTGGGGTGGACTAGCTTAGAGAATTTATGGGAGGACTGAGAGAAAAGTTACATAGGATGAGAAATCAAGGATGGAGATTATCCATAGGAGTACTCACATCCATGCTAGCACCACAATCCAGCCACTGAAATATGAACTAGGCTCTGGAAAGAAAAAGATGAAACATTACACAGTTGCTGACTTCAAGGAGCTTACAGTCTAGTATGAGAAATTTTTCCATTTTGAGATCCTGTGAGGGGAAAAAATGGGAAACTTGATTTCAAAATATACTTTTTAATATTTTGACAGACCTTATTGGTGTAGGCATTTTTCTTTTGATGCTTCTAACAACTCTTCCATGACCTTTCACATCCTGTGTCATTCTTATTTATTTCTTTCCATAAAGGTTTCATTCAACTAAAGGCCTATTTTCCTTTTAATCTTAGATTAATATATGAAACTTCAAAAAGGCATTTAAGGGAAAAGGTAGAAATATAATCTCACTAGGCTGTGGTGAGTGATGGAAAGAGGGCTGGAGCCAGACATAGTGGCACACTTGGGAGGTTGAGGATGGTAGCAGAAAGCTTGAGCTTAGAAGTTCTGAACTGCAGTAGGACTAAGCTGACCTGCTGCCTATGGAGGAGTGAACTAACTGACTCCGGTTAGAAATGGTCAAAGTTTTCCTGCTAATCATTAGTGGCATCGAAACTGTGAGTGGTGTCTGCTTACTCTAACTCCTTGATTTACAGGTGATTTATGTATTTCCAGCCTGAGTAAAATAAAGTGATTGAGCTGCAAAAAAGAAAAGAAAAGAAAGAAGGAAGAATGGAAGGAAGAAAGGAAAAGAAAGGAAAGGAAAGCAACCTTATTATTGTTGTTGAATCATATACGACTTTTTGTGTCCCCATCTGGAATTTTCTTGGCAACCATACTGGAGTAATTTGCCATTTTCTTCTCCAGTTTATATTACAGATGAGGAAACTGAGGCAAACAGGGCTAAGTGACTTGCCTTGGTTAGAATTGAACTCAGGTTCTCCTACCTCCAGGAACAGCACTTTCTCCACTGCACCACCTAACTGCCAAATAGATAACCTAGGTTGACTCAACTCTTACTTGCGACCGTGGGGAAAATTGCAACCTCTCTGATCTTCAATTTCTTCATGTGTAAAATGGAGATGGTAGTACCTACTTCACAAGCGGTTGAGAGAATCAAGTGAAATAATATAAAATGCTTTGGAAAACCTCAAAGTACCCTAGAAATGTGAATTAATATTATTAAGAGACATTGAAAGTCAGTTTAGCCATTGATCTCCAATGAGAACTGACTGACTAGCAAAGGATTTTCACATTATTAGCACAATACTAGAAACAAATCAAGTGATCATTACTTATTCATCAGTCATTTTAAAGCATTTATTAAGTGTCTATTATGTGTCAGGTGCTGTGCTAAGTGCTGGTGTTACAAGGAGAGGCAAAAGACAGTCTGCTCTCAATGAAAATACAATCTAATGGGAGAGACAACATGCTAGCAAAGATATACAAAGCAGGCTATATACAAGATATAATTAAGCAAATAATTAAGTGAAGGAAGACATTAGAACTAAGAGGGATTTGGAAAGGCTTCCTATAGAAGGTGGAGTTTTAGTTGGGACTTAAAGGAAGCCAGGGAAATGAGTAGATGGAATTGAGGAGTGAGCATTCCAGGTTCGGGGGACAGCCAGAGGCAATGCCCCGATTGCCTAGATTTCCCCCGTTGGACGGACGTCCTCTTTTTTTGTGTGTGTGGAGTTGTCAGAGATTCCCCTTAAGTGTGCAGCATTTTGCTAGGCTTAGTGGGTTGGCATCTGTATAGTTCTGAAGCTACCTTTCCTCAGCCTGTCTAGTATATCCTCAGACCATTGCTACTATTGCCAGTGGAAGTCCAGATCTTCCAACTCTTTAAAGTTCACAAAGTTTTCCACTGGTCAAAGGGGAACGTTCCCCTCTCTGACCTTCCCCCAAGTGATTCCCCCTTATGGGTTTGGCAGTAACTGTTATACTACTAGGCTGGCCTGCTACTGAAATTCTGGATTTCAAACTCGCTTGCTCTTTTATCCAAGCCCCCTGGGGCATGACTAATTTTCTTCAACCAAACCCAATATACTTCCTGTGTAGAGTCATCTCATCTTATCTAATCCCTAGAAACACTTCAGTTGATTACGGACATTTCCACACCTAGTTTCTGCCTTTGATTGATGGATTGATTGGTTCGAAAGAAGTGTCTAAGAACTGTCTCTGATTAATTCTATATTTGAAGGCATTTTCAGCAGCTAAAGGCAGCGGGGCCTACAGCATTTTATTATTTACCTTAATTGGGGTGGAGAGGTATGAAACACCCCTTTTATGCTAGGTAATAAATTCCCTAAAGGAAAGGTCTAAGTCACTTTTTTTCTTCTTTCTGCTCCCAGGGCCTAGCACAGTATATTGCACATAGTAGGTGCTGGATTTTATTCAATTTTAGTTTTGGAGTGGTAGGAGTGAGGAAAGGGAAGGACATTCCAGGCCTATGACTCAGCTTAAGAGAAAAAAAAAATTGGATAGACAGGAAAAAAGGGCTTTCTAAGGGTGTGTCTAAATACTTTTGGCAAGACAACAGAGTGAGTAGTTGTGACTACACCCAATTTCCCTGCACCACCTCCAAACAATGACAAATACGCCAAAATTTTTTTAAAAGAGGAAAGGGAAGAAGCCCTTATAAGAAATGTTCCTGCAGGAAAACCTCCCAAAGGAAAACTTTTTGACAAAACTAGCAGAAAAAAATAAACGAAGAAAGTATTAATGAAAGAAGAGGCATCAAAATATTGCTAGAGAGTAAAAGAAAATGAGGATAAATCTGCAAAAGGAAAGAAAAGGATTATAATAACAATGACAGCTCTGAAAGAGAGAATGCATCTGTTGCAAGAAACTCCAGAATGGTTTATAATTTCAACAAAAGATATGAAGAAAGAGTTGGTATCTTTACATCTGGAAATAAGATAGCTTAAGGAAGAATTCAAAGGGACAAATATGAATGCTGACAACACAAAAAAGACAGTGGAATATTTTAATGAAACAATGTCTTCTCTGAGAAGTTGATCAGCTTAGGGTGAATGAAAAAATTCAGAGATGGAAGAACAAACAATTGAGAACAATTTTAAAATGACAAAACTGGAAAAAAGATAAAAACCAAAATTTCAGATCTCCAGAAAACAAAGAAACAGATGGAAAACAACTTAATGAGACAGTCTCAGAATTATTTGTTTCTTGGAAAAATATAAATAAAAAATAAATTTAATACTATATTCCAGCAGATCAAATAAGAAAATTGTGTGGAGGTATTAGAAACAGAGGGCAGGGTGAAAAAGACTGGAATTTACAGGATGCCAACCTAGAGGATCTACATTTAGATCCTAAGTTTAAACTCACCCAGAAATGGTAGTTTCATAGTCCAAGAGAAAATCTTACAAATCAGGAAGAAACCATTTATATATTGACATATACCAATTTGAAATGTATAAGACATTTCATGAGAGCATGAAATGAAAGTAGAAATTTGGAGTCTGGTATAATAAAAAGTAAGGGAAATTAGTAACCCCAAATTAACTACCCCCCCGAATTAAGCACATACCCATGACAAGAGACGATTCTTCAACGATATCAGAAAACTTGCTTATTTTCTGATGAGAAATCCAGAACTGGGAATGGTCTTTGACTTGTAGATCAACTAAATAGCTGAAGATAACCTAAAAGCCAATGTTAGTGTAGTAATAAGAGTTCAGGGGACTTGGGTCCTTCCCCTCCTTCTGCACTAAAGAGCCCCTCTCAGCTCTGAATCTAGGCACCTATGGACTAGGTTCAGTCTTGGAGGAGGATGACCACCTCTAAAAGGGAAGGGAAGGGATAAGAAAAATAGAGGAAGAGAATACGCATTTATATAGAACCTATTATGTGCCAGGCACTGTGTTAAGCACTTTACAAAGATTATATCATTTGATCCTCACAACAACCCTGGGAAGTAGGTGCTATTATTATCATCCCCATTTTACAGATAAGGAAACTGAGGCAAGCAGAGCTCAAGTGACTTGTCCAGCATAACATGGTTAGTAGGTCTCTGGGGCCATAGCATATTCGAATTCAAGTCTTTCTGACTTCAGGCCCAGCACTCTGTATCTTTGAGGTCACTAGCTGCCCCAAAAAGGTTTATTAAAAGCTAATGATGAACTCAATGCTCTTAGAAAGCCTTGGAAAGACTTACATGAAATGATGAAGAGCAAAGTGAGCAGAACCAAGAGATGATTGTATATAATAACAGCAATATTGTTTCAAGGATGACTTTGAGCAACAACGAAGTCATTTAGACTACTATAAATACACAAATTAAAAATAGAGCTATGAAGAAAGACAGTCTGCTGCCAGAGAAATAACTGATCAATAGAAGTACGAATAGAATGATTATATACATATATGTATACATATATATATATATATATATATACACATACACATACACATACCTATTTGTGTCTAATAGTAGCCATCTCTAGGGTGGGGGGAAGGGAAGAAAAAATAGGAGAAAAAAGAAATTTACATGATAACTTTGTTCTATATCTGGAGTGAATAGCAAGTTGTACAAGGTAGATCTGCAATTTCACATGCAATCATCTTTTTTATTGTACCGTGTTATATGGAAATGCTTGTTTTGCTCCATGAATTGAAAAGAAAATAAATTTATAATACAAAAAAAAGTTAATGGGCTACAGAGGACTCTAAAACTGCACATGCCCTTTGACCCAGCAATACCACTACTACGTCCATACCCCAAAGAGATCAAAGAAGAAGGAAGATGATCTATATGTACAAAAATATTTATAGCAGCTCTTTTTGTGGTGGCAAAGAATTGGAATTTGAGGCAATGGCCATCAATTGGGGAATGGCTGAACAAGTTGTAGTATATGATTGTGATGGAATACAATTGTGCTATAAAGAGTGATGAGCAGGATGGTTTAAGAAAAACATGGGAAGACTTGCATGAACAGATACAAAGTAAAATTCATAGAACCAGTAGAACATCGTACGTAGTAACAGAAATAATGTATGATGATCAATTGTGAATGATTTAGATAGCCTCAGCTGTACAATGATCCAAGACAATTCCAAAGGACTTATGACAAAAAATGATACTGACCTCCGGAGAAAGAACTGATGGAGTCCAAACGTAGATTGAAGCATATTTTTTAAACTTTCTTTATTAATATTGGAGTTTTTTTGGTCTGTGTTGTCTTTTGCAACATGGCTAATACAGAAATGTTTTGCATGACCGCACATACAGAATCTATATCAAATTGCTTGCCTTCTCAAGAAGGGGGGAGGGAAAGGAGGGTGGGAAAGAATATAAAATTCAAAAAATTTTAAAAGAATTTAAAAAAAAACTTTTGTTTACATGTAATTGAGAAAAAATATAACAAATGCTAAATGAGAAAAGAAAAAATATTAATCAGTTATGAGAAAGTGACTTCTATTGATAGTTTAAGACATACTTTGTGTAAAGGTTATTGAAAGAGAAAAAGACAAGGAATCTGAAGTAAGAATCCCTTGAAAAGCGAACACATAGAAACTGATCATCTAAAGGAAGTGGGGAGAAGTCAGGTAGGGAGAGGCTAAGGAGAAATAAAGGAAAAATAAGGAAAAATTATAAAGTGGGAGAGTGACTGTTTCTTTTTGTGCCCCTATTTAGAGACTTACTGCTTTACCAGACAGTAAAGACTCCTAACATGCTGGGACACTTCAATTTAAGAAAAACAAATACTTACTTGGAGAGGTCCATAGTTCAGTGGATAGAGAATAGGACCTGGAGTCAGGAAGACCTAAGTCCCTTAAGCCTCAGTTTTCTCGATTGTAAGATGGGTATAACAATAGCACCTACTTCCCAGAGTTGTGAAGATCAGGTGAGTTAATATAAAACACTATAAACCTTAACACACTATATAAAAGCTTTTATTGTTATAATTCTTGTTACTTATGTGGATACTGTGTAGAATGCATTCCCCACACACTTTCTTGCCTAGGGTTAGTACTGTTCATGTTTTAATCCATGAAACCCAAAATAGCATATGAAAATCTGAATTTGTATATAGTAAATGCTTACTTGGTATATGATTAACTACACCAAAGAAATCATAAGTCCAGTCTAAACAAAAAGCTCTTAGCAAATAGCTATTAAATAGAATTTAATTGAAAAGATGAAGTGAAAATGAACATTTCTTTTATTCAACTTTACTAAAGAATTAAAAATAGGATGATTTAAAATTACTCCTTTTTTTTTTTCCAGACCTGTCATTTCATTGATAGAGGGAACTTTCTCAAGAAACAACTTTTCTGCCAATGGGGATCAGCAACCGTCCTGAAATTTATACCCTTAGAGAATATTCATGGGCACTAAGAGGTTAAATGATTCATGCAGGGCCATATAATCAGTTAACATGCATTTATTATATGGCTACTATGTGCCATGCACTGTGCTAATGGCTCGTGATATAAAGCTAGAATGTGTTAGAAGTAGGTCTTGAACCCAGATTGTACCAGCTTTCTTTCCATGAAGGCACGCTGCCTCCATAAGTCACCATCAGTGCATTTTAAAATTATTTTATTTACAGAAATTCAATTTAGAAGCCAACTTTTTAGAAACTCATCAGTTTATCAAATTGAGGGCCTCTGTCTGGCATTGTAGCCCTAAAACATTAGAGCATCTCATGAAAAAGGCATTGTTACCAATTTGGCAGATTATTGCTTATAAAATGAATCTCTATCTCACAAGGAACTTAAGACGAAAACAGTATAGTCACAGAGACAGAGACTATCCTGTAGTAGATAGGGACTGTACTGGGATATTCTGATTATCAGGAATTCATAAAGGCTTTGATGATGGGCCTCTTCATTGGGAAAATATTCCAGAAGGCCAATGGATGGTACAGGCCTCTTATCCCTGTTACTGGGAGAGACTGAGGGTGGTGGATTGCTTGAATTCAAGAGTTATAAGATGCAATAGAGCTAAAGCTGATTGAGTACTGGAACTAAGACTACACCACTATGGTGGGTCTTCAGGGAGCTGAGGGCCACTAGGCTATCTAAGAAGGGGTAAACAGGTCCAGGTTAGAAAAAATGGAGCTGGTTAAAGCTTCTGTGTCAGTCACTATTAGGATCTGGCCATGGTTAGCTCTTTCATTTACACAGGAGGAAAGAAAAGAAAGGAAGGAAGGAAGGGTAGGAAAGAATATAATATTCAAAAATTTTTAAAAAGAATGTTAAAAAAACTTTTGTTTACATGTAATTGAGAAAAAAATAAAACAAATGCTAAATGAGAAAAGAAAAAAAATTAATGGGTTATGAGAAAGTGACTGCTATTGTTAGCTTAAGACATACTTTGTGTAAAGGTTATGGAAAGAAAAAAAAGACTAGGAATTTGAAGTAAGAATCCCTTGAAAAGTGAACACATAGAAACTGATCACCTGAAGGAGGTGGGTAGAAGGCAGGCAGGGAGAGGGCTACAGAGAAATAAGGAAGGAAGAAAGAAAGAACAAAAGGAAGAATGAAAGAAAGGTAGGAAGGAAGGAAAGGAGTAAGAAAGGAAGGGAGAAGAAAGAATAAAGAAAAAGGAAGGAAGGAAAGAGAAAGAAAGAAGAAAGAGACAGAGAGACACACAGAGAAAGAGACAGAGAGAAAGAAAGAAGGAAGGAAAAAAGAAAGAAGGAAAGAAAGGAAAGAAGAAAGAGAAAGAAAGGAAGGAAGAAAGGAAGAAGGAAGAAAGGAAAGAAAGAGAAAGGAAGGAAAGAAGAAGGAAGAAAGAGACAAAGATAAAAAGAGAAAGAAGGAGACAGAGAAAAAGAAAGAAAGGAAGGAAGGGAGGGAGGGAGGGGGGAAGAGAAGGAAGAAAGAAAGAGGGGAAGGAAGGAAGGAAGGAAAAAAAGAAAGAAAGAAAGTCCAAAAACAGAACAAAAATGGCAATGAACATTTCCAAACATTTACTCTTAGGAAGATCAGACTTATCTTCTCCTACCTTAAGCAATCCATGTAATTCTCGTTCCACACCCTAGGCTCATGCTTCTATCTAGATTATGCACTGTTATCCTCACCAACTGATTGAATCTGCTGCTTGTGTGGGAGGTGTTAAAAAAACCTTTTTTTAGAGAGATAATTGAATCAACTGAGGGAAGTGGAGTGTTTTACTTCTGGTGGGAATTCTTGAATAATTTGTTTTTAATTTTGTATTTTGCTTGAAATATTGTTGTTGTCTAGTTACGTTTTTATAGCTTTGGGTCGTGTGTGTGTGTGTGTGTGTGTGTGTGTGTGTGTGTGTGTGTGACTTTGCATTGTCTGTGAGTGTCTTAGATTCCTGGATATGAAACATGATTGCTTTGTGATCGTTCAAATCTGCATTTGTGGGTCAATGTTTGGAAGGAAGGTTGACTTGCTCCTTTGAAGGGAACAAAAATGTGTAACTTTGGAATGTCTAGGTAGTTACCTCTCATCTTCACAAATAATTTTTCATCTTTTAACAGACTGTGTCAGCATGACATAAAATACTGATTAACATGAATAAAAAGAAATCAACCTTTTTTCAAAAGTTTATATGATACCCCAAAATTGACTTGACTGATTTTTTTTCCCCTTCTGAATTAATAAATGTTGAGAGATAAGTCTGAGTTTGTGTGCTGGACTTGGAGTCAGGAAGATTGATTGGTTTATAATCTGGTCTTTGATACTTACTAACCTGACCCTGGCTAAATCCTTCAACCTCTGTTGGCCTCACACAAATCCCTGGGACATAGGCTATAGCTGCAGAGGTGGATTTTATCTGCCTCTTTAGAAAGAATTCCCGGGCTTGGAGTCTCCCTTCCTTCTCCTTTCCCCCACCAAAAAATCAGCTACTACCACCACCACAACAAAAAACCTACTACATATTAATTCCTGTAATGAATGATGAATGAATAGATGTTTTGGTATCATATAGTTTTATGCATCTTCGATCATGTAAATGACTAATTGTCATATAAAAACCCCCGATGTCAGGGTTGTGTTTGTTTCTGTGTTGTTTTTGGTTGTGAGTATGTGCTGAATAAACTGGCTTGCTTAACTTACTTCCTGCCTCCGGGGTTCTTCATGTTTCCTAAGCAGTCTTGTGGGAATTTCCTTTGCCTTGGGTTTCCCTCCCCTTTGACCTCAGAGGAAGAGCTAGTAAAGGTGAGATATATTGATATGTCTAAGGTTTAGCAGAGGGTCTGGCGTGCAGTAGGAATTTAATAAATATTTTTAATTGATTGATTAATTAAAATGCTTAGCATAAAAACTTAAGGAAGTTCTTATTGTTTACGTAGTACTTTTGTGTATATGTGTATTTTTCTTACGGAATATACTTAAAAGAACCTCTTCCATAGTGAAAAGCTCTATAGACTATCTATTCATCTACAAGATGTAGGTAGCATAATGGTAAGAACATTGGGCCTGAAGACCTGAGTCAAATCCAGCTTCAGAGATGTATTGTGTGACCCTAGGCAAACCAATTAACCTCTGTTTTGCCTCAGTTTCCTCATCTGGAAAATGAGCTAGAGAAGCAAATGGCAAAGCACTCCAATACTTTTGCCAAGGAAAACCCCAAATGGGGTCACCAAGAGTGGGACGTGACTGAAAACAACTAAACAATAACAAAAACTGAAGTTGTAGAGCAGTGTTAACGTGCATTGATGGAGGAATTATAAGGTCACAGGACTTAAAGCTAGAAGCTACCTTTAAGAGATCATCTAGGCCGGAGATTTTTAATGAAGGATCCACCGACCCCCATGGATAGAATTCAGGACATCTTTGAATTTGAATGGGAAAAAAAAATTACATCTTTATTTTCATTAAACAACTGAAATCCAGCATTTTCTTCGACAATGAATATAACTGTATGACCTATATCAAATTGCTTACTATCTCAGGAAGTGGGGAGGTGAGGGAGGAAGAGAGAGAAAATTTGGAACTCAAAAATATTTTTTTAATGAATGCTAAAATTTGTCTTTACATGGAACTGGGGGAAAAATAAAATATTATTAAAAAATAATGAATGTAAGCAACAAATATTGTAAGAAGGGGTACAAGGATTTTGCCAGATTGCCAATGACACATGCACCAAAGACGAACAATCCTTGATGTAGTCCAACCCTGTCATTTTAGAGACAAGGAAACTGAGGTTAATTGACTTAAATGACAGAGCTGGGATTTTAAGCCAAGCCTTCTCTGCCTCCAAGTTGAGAGTTAGCAGGGAATGTAGAGATTATCTATTATTCCTCCTTCCTCTTCCCAGTTAGAAGATAAGGAAACTGAGATAAAGAGGTTTTCACCTCTTTTCACCTCTTCACTCAAGGCCGCATTAGCCTAGCACTTGCAGAGCTAGGATTAGAATGTAAGCCTCCTGACTCCATTTTATAACTTTAAATAATATTACTCAGGCTATCTATTTATTTATATATCCATTCAATCAATGTATTCAATATCCGGAATTGTGTCTACAAAATAGTAATGGCTAATATTAACCCTTCATATGTGCCAGGCACTGTGTTAATCACTTTATAATTATTTATCTCATTTGATTTTCATAACAAGCCCGGGAAGGAGGTGCTCTTACCATTCCCATTTTATAGATGGGGAGACTGAGGCAAATAGCAGTTAAGTGACTTGCCCAGGGTCACATAGGCAGTGTCTGAAGCTGGGTTTGAACTCAGGTCTTCATGACTTCAAGCCCGGTGTTCTTACCACTATGCCATGTATATCTTGTAGATAAATAGCCAGTTCATTGAGCTTTTTTTACTTTTCAACTGGCAGGTATCCTATTCACGTAGACACAACCTCTGCCAAGGTTTTGCCAGATCTTTTAATCAATTCGGCCAAAAATGCAGGCCAACTGATTCAGTTCAACTTCATTCCATTCAATACATATTTGCCTGAGCACCTATGATGTACAAGGCACTGGTCCAGCGACTGGGAATATAAAGAATCGTATTTAGTTCAGGCCCTGCCCTCAAAGGGTTAATATTCTGAGATGAGAACAGAGATAACGATGATATAATGTAGAGTGTGATATGTGAAGGATGAATACAGATCAAGAGCTGTGAGAAGTCTGAGAAGGAAGACCTCCTGGGTACTTTCATCTGAGCAGATAAGAGAAGGCTTCACAGACAGTTTAGTGCTATCTGAAGCGGGCCTTGGAGAAAGAAAGCCAATGAAAAGGAAAGCCCGTTCCAGGCCTGGAGAATGGAGTGAGAAAAGGCATGGAGAGAGACAGTAGAGGGTAGGACAAGAACAGGGGTCTGAAAGTTGTCAAATTTGACTCAATGTAGAGATTGCTTTGTATAGGATAGACCAAACACCTGTCTTGAATTGACTGACCACATGTTGAATTGGTGTTTGGCCATGCATCAAGCTTCTTTCTGGTTTCTTTCCCTTGTAGCGGGAAATAATTTCTTGTATTCATCCTTTGGGAGCTTTTAGGTGAAAGAGTACCTTGTGAGCTTTGAAGGTTCAAGGAGTGAGCCACCCTAAACCTAGGAGCTGGAGTCCCTGCCAGGATTTGCCTGTCTTGTGGACCTGCCTGACCCAGTCTATCAGTAGCAGCCATTTGGATTCACTCATCCATGGGTATTGCTGCATTTGGAAGTGAACTTGGTGGGATAAATGTTATGTAAAATCTGTTTTAAGTTTGAGCCCACTCTTTCCAAGGACTAAAGCAATGTAGTAGACCAGGGCTGTCCAACCTCAGGTTTTTATTGAAACAATAGACAATATATTTTGATTTGCCATTTTAGTGAGAGCTCTGTGGTAGCTCAGCTTTGTTTACCAAAGCATTTATGCAAGTTTCTATGCTTGTAGGCAGGCCGCATAAATCGCTCTATGGGCTGTGGGCAGCATTTTGGACAGCCCTGTAGTAGGTAATATGTTCTTCCTCCTCATCTGCACCTATTGGCTTCCTGGTCTTCCTTTAAGTCCTGACAAAAAATCTCATCTTCTACAGGATGCCTTTCCCAACCCCTCTTAATTCTAGTGCCTTCCCTTTCTTAATTATCTCCTATTTATCCTGTATATAACTTGTCTGTGCACAGTTGTTTGCTTGTTGTCTCCCCCATTAGATTCTGAGCTCCTTGAGGGCAGGGATTGCTTGTTTCTTTTTGTGCTTGACACACAGTAGGTACTTAATAAATGTTTATTGACTATTGACTGTGCACTCTGATATTGAGGGGAAATGTTTTTTAACTTCTGTTCTAGCTATATCTTCCCAACAAATATTTGTCTTTTTAAAAGCTCATTGATGCTAATTAGTTAAAAGAAACTGGGGCACTAATCACTGGCAATTAATGGTGGGGGAGAGTAGCACCAGAAAAGAAGTGCAAGTAGATAGCTTGAGACAGACATCCACAACCCCACAGGGATCTAGCTCTGGGAACTCAACCTGCTAGTTTTTATGTGGTTTGGGAAAGTAAGTCCTGAATACTGATGTGTTATTATCACATTTATGTAGTGCTTTAAGGTTTGCAAAAGCACAGGTGGTTGGGGAGCTGGGTTCAGGGTCAGAAAGACTTCTGTTCAAATTCTCCCTCTGATGCTTATTAGCTGAGGGACCTTGGGCAAGTCACTTAACTCTGTGTACCTCTCTCAGCTAAAGTCCTAGGACTTCTCTGGTACGTCAAAGATAATATTCACCAAATTGATCCCTTTTTATATTTGCCCATTCTCTAATAATTCATAATACAAGCTGGTTCAAAATAATTCTGCCTTAAACTCTCCAAAATACTTGAATTATAAAGTTATAGAGCCTTAGCATTTGCCATGGCAATCAGACTTTTTGCTGTTCTCCCCTTTTGGGATGCTAAGACTGTCAAGTCTCCCCTTTGTTTGAATTGTCGGGGAAACCTTTTGCTGTCTTTGTCTTGGAGTATTTCTGAGCTATTTCTCAGCACTAAGACAATCAGGAGTCATTGACTTGCATATGATGTGATACTGGGGATGGGGAACTTTCACACACCCAGCTGTTGTAACAATCCAGCTAGCAGGTGTTGTGGGGGTGTAAAACCAACAACAACCAGCACACAGAATGCTGCAAGCCCAGGTCCTTTTGATCTGCTTTACTAAGGAAAGCAATGTTAAGGGGTTAACAAGCTTACTTTAATCCAGCATACAAATATCATTCACTTAGTTCAGGGGAAAAAGCCAGCACCCTGAACTTCAGAGCAAATACAAACAAATTACAAACATACATTTATAAACAGACCAAATACAATTCATAGTTACCAACATCTGACTTCAGCCGGGAGCTTGACAATGGCTGGCTGAGAGTCATGAGTCACTACTGCTGCGGCTCAGAGCTCTGAAAAAAGAAAGCCAACTCCTAGTTTTATATATCTTGTTCAGGGTCAAAGGTGAGTCACACATGCGACTCACCCATGTGACCTAAAATCGTCCCAAAAATGAGACTAATGGTCTAAAAACTTCTGATGTCACAAACCTGTCACTCAAATCCACATAAACTAGGCTTTTCCTTGAGGCAAGGAGGCCATCAGAGACTCCTAATTTAATCAAGGAAACAAAGGCCAAACTCTTCAAGGGCACTTGGTTGAATAAGTGCTAAGAGCCCATCTTGATTCCCATTACACCAGCCTGGGTAAGGTCAGAGCCCTCGGGGCTCTGAACAGGATATAATTGAGGGGAGCTTGGTGTTTGACTTTTGGAGTACAACCATGGAAGGAGTGTTGAGACTCTGGGCAAGCTGTAACAGCCTCCTGGCTTTGTAACCCAGATAGATGTTGGTGATTCTCTGGTCATGATGAATTGTGATTTGAATCAGACAAGGTCTGTCTGTTGATGTTTGTAATTTGTATTTGCTCTGAAGTTCAGGGGGCTGATCTTTTCCCCCAGAACTAAGCAAATGATATATGTATGTTTGATTAAGCGGAGACTGTAAACCCCTTAAAGTTGCTTTCCTTAGAAAAGCAGATCAAAGAACCTGTGTTAGCAGCCTTTCTCTATGCTGGTGTTGCTGGTCTTACGCAGCCACAGTAGCTGCTAGCAGATTGTTGCTACAGCATTAGAAAAAAAAATCTTTAGGGTTTTTAGCCCATATTCCATCTAGGACAGAAGGAGATGCTGATGGAGAAATGGCATTGGACTGGATCGGCAGCATTTAGGAATAAGGAGGAGGGAAAGGAGAGAAAGGGAAGGTGAGGACAAGATATTCTTGGAAGTGGGAGGATACTAGTAGAGGGATCTGATCAAGGGGAGAAGTCAGAGGAGTACCTGGGGAGAGGTAAACAGCGGGCCCCTTATTGCCGTCTTCCTTGGGAATCAAAACTTCTCTCTGCCAAGCCCTGGAAAGCCATCATCAGTTCAATGCTATTCAACACAAATTTATCAGACTCCTCCTCTGTGCTCAGCACTGTGCTAGACCTAGAGATACAAGCCGGTCCTTGCCCTCAAGGAACTTAGATTCATTCTTCTCTAGGCTGTGCTCTTAACTCTCTGGGACTTTCTATACAACGCCTCAGACATCTTTTCAGCCTGGAAGTTCATCCTGCCCCCAAACCTCACATGTTGAAAGTCCCCTCTGCCTCTGCTGCCTCTCCCTTTGATTGGCTGGATCTTCCCAGGGCCTCCGTGTGAAGGAGGAGGCCCAAGCCAGGCATGTCTTCATTTCTCTCAGGCTGCTCTCGGATTTTCTCTACAATGCCTCCATGCTGGGTACCTTCATCTCTTCCTCCACTTCCTATCCGTTTTATGTATCTTCTTCCATTAAAATACAGGCTTCTTGAGGGCAGAGATTGTCTTTTTTTGCTGGTATTTGTATTCATTGCACTTACCACAGAGCTTGTCACATCAAAACACTTAAAACAGCACTTGTTGACTTGACTTGGGTTAGGCTTAATATTATATAAGGGTGGGGGAGAGGACTCAGAATACAACACGTAAACTCACAAGTTTACAGTAGGAGGGAAAAGGCACAAACAACTAAAGGAATCAGTAGGAAATGGCATATGAATTATGGATTACGAGAGACAGCAGCAAGGGCAGGGATGGTGAGTGGATTCCAGGCATAGGGGACATCCTCTGCAAAGACAAGGAAGCAGAAAGTGGAATATTTGGGGACTGCAAGTAGATCATTTTGGTAGGATCACACGAAGAAGAATAATGTAAAATAAGCCTGGAAAAATAGACTGGAGGCAGAACATGAAGGGCTTTAAATGCCAAGTGGAGGAATTTATATTTTATCCAAGAGGCAAAAGGGAATCCTCTACTTCAATGCTTCCAGTGATGAGAAACTCATTTCTTTGAGAAAAAGCTCATCCCACTACTGTACATTTTAATTCTTTTATCTAATTCCTATTGGAGATAAATTAAGGAAATCAATTTACCTACTCCAAAGATTTTGATCTTGGACCCTTTAGATTTAGATTTTGTTCTTTTCTTGGCAATAGTGTACAATATTAGCATTAATTGCTAATAGCTTGTAAAACTTAAAAAATATAGTTGTCATATTTGTTGCTATTCAGTCATGTCTGATTCTTCACGACTCCATCTGGGGTTTTCTTGGCAAATGTACTGTAGTGGTTTGCCATTTCCTAATCCTAATCCTCATTTTACACATGAGGAAACTGAGGCAAACAGGGTTAGGTGACTTGCCCAGGGTCACACAGCTAGTAAGTCTGAGGCCACATTTGAATTCAGGAAGATGAGTCTTCCTAACTCCAGGCCTGGCACTCTATCCACTATGTCACCTAGCTCCCCATCATATAGTAAGGAAATATTGCCCATTAGCTTACATAAACTCTTGCTAATTAAAAATGACAGCTTGCCAATAAACGTTTCTTTAGAAATGTACCTCCATATTATACTAATATACAAAGCTCCAGCTATGATGTACATAAGCTATTTTACTGGAGAAATGCCTCTTTAGGAAATTATATTTATTTTAATGAAATGTGGCACCAAAAGCAAGCTGCCAAGAAAGTCTCATGACTCACCCAAGAGGGTGTTTACAAAGAGAAGATTATGCAAAATAATTGCTGTGTTCATATGTTCTCTGATGAAACCCAAGTCTCATGCTGTGTGCCTATGAAAAGATCTTATGGCAAATTCATTTAATCTGTTGTTGGGCATATCAAGATACACTGTAACTAGAGACCAGAAAGTCACAGATGTCAACAGCCAGAAGAGTTAGCACTTCCTTTTCAGATTGTCCTGACTCTTGGGTCAGAGCCGATGGACTTAGGCCTGGAAATGCCCCACCCCCCCCAACAGGGAATTACAGTGAAAAAACTTTTCCTTCCCCTACAAAAGGGGTAACTGCTTATGAAATCCTGAAAAGAATTTCGTGGGTCTTTTTTTTTTCACTCCAAACAGTCCTTACAGGACTACAAGATGCAGCTGCACAGAGTGTAAGGTGGGGTAGGAGGTAGGGGGAAGGAAGATAAAGAATAAGCCTACAACTTCTATTTAAATATAATAGGGGGAGGGGGCTTGGCTTCATGTGAACCAGGCAATGGCTTAAACCATAAGACAAGTGCTTCCCAAAATGGAGAGTTTTCAAAGGAGGTGGTGTCTCCTAAACAGAGTGGAGGAAACAATCCATTTAGTTTAGGATGGCAGGAGTAGCATGTTAACACGTGCTATACTCATGTAAAGGGGCAGCTAGATGATGCAGTAGATAGGGTGCCAGGCCTGGAGTCAGGAAGATTCATCTTCCTGAGCTCAAATTTGGCCTCAAACACTTACTAGCTGTGTGACCCTGAGGAAGTCATTTAATCCTTTTTGCCTCAGTTTCCTCACCTGTAAAAAATGAGCTGGAAAAGAAAATGGCAAACCATGTCAGTATCTCTGCTGAGAAAACCTCAAATGGGGTCACAAAGAGTCCAACACAACTGAAGATACCTGAACAACAACAACACATATTCACTTATAGAATAAAACATATCTGACACATATATATTCATGTGTAAATGAATTATGAAACCGGGTTATTCACTTAGGAAAGTAATGGACCAACAAGTGACTGATGTAGCTAAAATGCCTCAACGCCCCTTAGCAGCTGCATTGTTGAGTCCTGGGGCTAAGAAACCTTCAGAAAGTGTCAGATGTCAACTTTTGCATTTCTCCCCTCCCTTGAGCTTTTAGCTTCATGACTAGAGTTTTCTACATTTATTACATAGGGATGCATTCCTCCCTAACCCCACCCCCTCACTGGAAGTGGGGGAGGGGCCTCTTTTCCCCCTCTTGACTTCATGCTCCAAAATGATTCTTTTTTTAAAAGAAGGGACAAACCAGGATGCAGAGAATCATGGGAAGACTTACATGAACTGATGTAAAATGAAGTAAGTTGAAATAAGAAAATAATTATAGGAGGAGGTACCTCTTCTCCCTTCTTTGGAGAGATAGGGTTGGGGATGGGAGGGTAAGGATTATGAGTGTGGAACACTGAAAGGTCAGTCTTTTTTGGGATGTATTGGTTGACTTTGCTGGGCTGTTTTCCCCCCTCTTTTTGATTCTTTGTTATTCCTGGAGGATTAGGAGGGAAAAGGGTTACTTTGGGAAATGTATGTAATGTAAAAGTAAAATATATCAATAAAATTTATTTTTAAAAAAGGTCAAAACCTCTCTCTCACCTCAGCTCTAAAGGGAATACAGTATCTCTGTCTCCACAAGGGTGAAATAAATTCTTCATCTCCTCACTTCTATCAATAACACACAAGCCAGGACTG
Organism: Trichosurus vulpecula; assembly: GCF_011100635.1. NCBI lineage: Eukaryota > Metazoa > Chordata > Mammalia > Diprotodontia > Phalangeridae > Trichosurus > Trichosurus vulpecula. The sequence goes on from NC_050573.1 coordinate 539,973,359, forward strand.
GTGGTGCCACATTTTTATAGAGTACAATCAAGATAGCAAAGGAAAGGGATTAGTCATGGTAACAAAAGTGTGAGCCCCAGCTGCTTTTGGCTGTCAGCCCAGGAGGGTCAGGTCTCCTGTCTGTCTCCCTCTCTCTCTCTTCCTCCTGCGCTAGCCAGGAAGGAGAATGGCCTGGAAATGATTGACTCATAGTTAAGCTGGGATTCAGGGACTTTGAGCTAACCCTTTAGCAGCTAGCTGGAAGAAGCAGGATCCAGGTGACCACAAGAAATTCAAAATTCATCAACATGCCGGTCATTTATGGTAGTCTTTGGGCCATTCTCTTTATTTACCCTTCTCCGGTGCCTTCTTCAGGTACCCACCAACTGAGTCCCAGAGTTGTAGAAGAAAAAAACCCAGAGCCAGGCTTATCTCTCGAACTCCTCACTCTCGCCTTACTCCTCTGTGTAGTTCAGCCAGATGGATGTTTTTTCTAGGGCATTTTCCTCCTTCTATGGTCAATTTCTCCTTTTTAAGGAGCCAAAGTCATAGCATTTCCCCCAAACTTGGGAGTCTGGCTAAACCCACCTGTCCAGCAGGTCAGACTCCTTCTCCTAATTATCTCGAGTCCCTTGGGGCATGGCCAAAGACAAGTTTTGCTGGTTTGAGAGTTCCGACTCTACAATTCATCCAGTTAGGGCTCTGGGGTCCTGGACGAGACAAAGGTACTTTTACCAAAATGATAGTAACATTAACAACACCAGTAATAATAGTGGCTAACATTTATATAGCGCTTCAAAGTTGGCAAAGTGCTTTACAATACAAATATTATCTTATTTTATGCTCACAGTATTCCTAGGACCGAGGTTTTCTGGTCATTTCATTTAACAAACATTTATCAAATATCTCTTAATAATAATAGGCAGCATCATATGTCACTTTAAGGTCTGCAAAGTGCTTTACATCTTATCTTATTTGATCCTCACAATAACACTATGTGGTAGGGGCTATCATTACCACCACTTTACAGATGATGATACTGAAACTTAGAGAGGTTGAGTGACTTGCCCAGTATTACACAGCTAGTAAGTGTCTGAGGCAAGATCTGAACCCAGGTTTTCTGAGCATTCTCTCCACTTCAAGACATAGTTGTCTCTTATCTGCAAGACATTGGGGATACAAAGATAGAAAACAACACAGTTCTTGCCCTCGGGTAGCTTAAACCATGCAGTGTATGATGCATTTCTTCTATATTTCAGTGACTATCATGTCGTCATGTGGAAAAGAAATTAGGTTTGTTATGCTTGTCCCTAAAATGCAGAAAGAACTAGAAACAATAGGTGAAAGTGGCTGAAGCAAATTTAGCCTCGATGTAATGGAAAGATTTCCTAAGGATTGGAATTAGGCAAAAGTATAAGGTGTTGCCTTGTGAATTTCTCCCTTATTGGAGGTCTTCAAGCAAATTCTGGGTGATCATCAGCCAGGCATATGATGAAAAGGTTTCTTGTTCAAGTACACTTGAACTAGATAGCTTCTTAGGTAGGTTTCTTTTAAATTTAAGATTCTGATTCTCAGAGTTTGTAAATGAAAGAACTTTCATTTCCTAATTTCAGGTTTCCCTTAACCTGTACAGAATGCAAACTTTCTACTATAATGTAGTAATTGGTCAGCAAGAGATATCATGACCACATTAGTCTATGGCCAATGTGGTGATGAAACTCTGAATTCAGCTAGGTTGGTCCTTTTTTCAGTTTAATTATTATTCAGTTGTGTCTGACTCGTCATGAGGTTTTTCTTGGGATTTTTTGGGGTTTTCTTGGCAGAGATATTGGAATACTTTGTCATTTCTTTCTCCAGTTTATTTTACAGATGAGGAAACTGAGGCAACCAGGGTTAAGTGACTTCCCAGGGTCACACACCTATTAAGTATTCAAGGCCAGATTTGAACTCACAAAGATGAATCTTCTTGACTTGGGACTCTATCCATGGCACCGCCTAGCTGCCTTAGACAAGAGATACACCTTGCATCACTGGTCCCAGATGATTTGTACACAGTTCAGTGTGACATAAGGTAAGGATTTATGGGGGTGAAGGAGAGAAGCCAAGTAAATATCCTAAGAAAATCTGAGGAAAGAGGGAAGTCATTCAGTTGGGGGACTAGCGAAATTTACATCAGTGAGGAGACACTCTTACTGGAACTTAGAGGAAGAGAAAGGTTTCTATATAAGGTGAGGTGTTCCCTCTTAGAAGGCTAAGGTTCTGCCTATTCGACTTACTTTGATCAATGTCCAACATGGCACCATGTATCACAAAACACTTGACAAATTGTTTTTGACCATAATGATGATTTCTTCATAATTCTCAACCAATCAATTGATCAAACAAATGAGGATTTATGTTTCCGTGCCTCTGTCAGAAGTGGGGTTGTTGGATTAGAACTTGGTACCAGATTGCCCTTGAGTTTGCCAATACCAGCAACGAGCTCACTGGAATAATATTTATGGTTTTGTCTGGAAAACTCTCTTAAGTGTAGCAAAGATAAGGGGGAAGGATCAGGATTTGAATTTGGTGCCCCAAAGTCCTGAGCCTATAGGACTCAGAGACCTGCCAGAAAAGAACTGGTGCTTTTGGAATAATGCTATGATAACTAATCATTGGAGAGAGGTAGCATGTTGTGGTGGTGGTTGGACTTGTGATGGCTGGGTTTGGAGTCAGGAAAATCTAGGTTCAAAGCCTGCCTCTGACACTTATGAACCTTGTAACCTGGGACAAGCCACTAAGTCTGTCCTTCAGGCTGTTTCTTAGGACTTATCTTTTAAATCAAAAAGTGATAATGATCTGTGCTGGTGGATGGATTTCTCATGCAAGGAGCTCCCTACAATGTTGAAATCAAAGATTCTTTAGGTATACCTTAGGACTCCCAAGTAATCAGTGGGAGAAGGGAAAAATGAATTTTTCCATTTCATTCCATACTAAATAGTTTACCTTTGGGGATCAAAGTCATCTTTACGCAAAATCACCCAATGGCTGAAATTTGTTTTTAGAGTTACTCCATTCTCCTTCTATTGTCTGTCTTTTGTGTTTCCCCTCTACTTTTCACTGAGCCCATATACAGCTCCTTGGCTGCCCAGACACTTCCTGAATTCCCTCCCCCCCATTCGCTTTAGCGCCCTTCAATTCTACTCTTTCCTCTCTCTGATAACTCCTGCGAAAATTTCCCTGGTTTATTTTTTCATTTCTTTAGCCAGGGGCTGACTGGACACCTAGAACTAATCTGATATATAGTAAATTCATGCTGACTGTTTAATAGTAATAATGATGATGATAATAGTTTACGCACGTGTTTGTAAAGCACTTTGCAGTCAGTGTGATTTCACATCCATTATCTCATTTTATCCTTCCTAGAGCCCTGTGAGGTAAGTATTGAAAACGTTAGTAACCAATTTTACAGATGAAGAAACTGAAACTCAATTAGGCTAGGTGACTTGCTCAGAAAACTAGGAGTAAGGAGTGGAAGAGCCAAGATTCGAAACTGAGGTCTTACAACTCCTATGTATGTATGTATATATGAATGGATATGTGTGCTTATATACATATACACAGGCACATATATACACGTACGTATACACATATATAGTGGTTATATAACCATTCTATCTTATATTATATATCATTGTTTATTATAACAGTTATATATTGTAACTGCTTTTTTCATATTACTGCATTGCGTTTAGTGCTTTATTACCCTTGCCAGGCAAGCTAGTTCTATCTTAGCAGGAGCCTTAATTCTGTTATTTAGGACACCTTCCCTAATTGTGGAACTTTCAAGAATAGTGGTAGGCCAATAAAAAAAGTAACTGAATAGAGGGGGTCTTGTCACATTTCTCAAATCAAATTTTCATTCATTCATATTCAATAAACATTACTTGAGCATCTGCTACGTGTACAACACTGTTCTAGGCACTGTGGGGAATACAAAAAAAAAAAAAGAAATATTCTCTGCCTGCAGGAGCTTACAATTTAGTAGAGAAAAAAATGTGTAGTGAAATGAGCATTGGATTTGGGAGGCAGTTAAGGGGTGCAGTGAATAGAAGTACTTGATCCCAAATCAAGAAAACCTAAGTTTAAATTCTGTTCCAGACACAGCACAAATGACTGAATAATCTTTCTTTGCCTTAGTTTTCTCATCTATAAGATCATTACAATAATAGTACCTACCTCCCAGGGAGGATTGAATGAGATATTTGTAAAGCACTTTGTAAACCTTAAAACGCTATATAAATGTAAGCCATTATCATTATTATTAATAATCATCATCATCAGAGGACCTGTAGTCAAATCCTGGCTGTCCCCTGAATACTACATGTAGGACCTCGGGCAAGTCACATAACTTCTTTAGGCCTCAGTTTTCTCGTCTGCAAAATGGGTATAATACCAGCCAAGGTACCTACTTCACAGGATTATTATGTCAAGGTTTTCAAAGCATTCTGCACAGAACGAATTATCTGGGTAAAAGCAGAAACATGCAAGGTATGTTCAGGGAACTGAAAGTAAAACTAGTTGTCTTAACTGGAAGATACATGTTAAGGGAGTAGAGACAAATATGGTTGGAAAGGTAGGATTGTTAATTTAGAGGTAGAAGCAACCTTATGAGTCATCTCATCCAATTTCCTATTTCATTTCATTTTATTTTATTTTATTTTGTTTTGTTTTATTTTATTCATTTTGAACTTCAATACAAAAAGACCAAAAAAAAAAGAACCATGTACACAGCATAACATAAAAGAGGATTTATTATAAAACAGTGAATTCTCCCTTTCACATTGTTTATTTTAAAAAAAAAACTATGTAATAAATGCTACACATATTTTTCAGTTACCCTTCAGTTACTTCCTTCTAAATTTTCCTTGGTTCTCTGCCATACACTTTTAGTTTTTTTCTCTCTCTTTCTCCCCACCCTGCCCTAGAGAAGGCTACCATTAGACACAAATATGTGTATATAAACAAAATCATGTATTACATACTTTCATTTATCAGTTCTTTCTCTGGATGTGAACAATATCTTCTTTCTTAGGTTCTTTGTAGTTGATGTATTTGTAATACTGAAAATGACTTAGTCATTCCAAGTTGTTCTTAGAACAATGTTGCTGTTACAGGTACAACATTCTCTTGGTTCTGTTCATTTCATGCAAGTCTTTCCATGTTTTTCTAAAATCAACCAACTCATCGTTTTGCACACTGCGGTAGTATGCCATTAAAATCATGTACCACAACTTATTTAGCCATTCCCCAGTTGCTGGGCATCCTTTTAACTTCCAGTTCTTTGCTACCATAAAGAGGGCTGCTATAAATATTTTAGAATATATAAATTCTTTTCCTTTTTCCCTCAACACCTTGGAAAACAGGCCTAATAGTGGTATTGCTGAGTCAAAGGTTATACACAATAACTCTTTGGGCATAATGCCAGATTTGTTTCCAAAGTGCTTGGTTCAGTTCATAGTTCCACCAACAGTGTTTAGTGTCCCAATTTTTCCATATCTCCTCCAACATTTGTTATTTTCCCCTTCTATCATTTTAGTCAATCTGATAGGTATAAGATATCTCAAAGTTGTTTTAATTTTCATTTCTCTAATCAATAGTGACTTAGAGCATTTTTTCATATGGTTTTATATAGTTATGGTTTCTTCAATGAAAAACTGCCTGTTCATATGCTTTGGGGAATCAGTTGGGGAATAACTCATATTCTTATAAATTTGACAAAGTTCTTTATATATTTGAGATATGAGACTTTTATCTGAGAAACCTTCTCTAAACATTTTCTTTCAGTTTTCCATTTTCCTTTTAATCTTGGCTAGATTGGTTTTATTTGTACAAAGTCTTTTAATTTAATGTAATCCAAATTATCCATTTTATACCTCACAATGTTCTCTATCTCTTGTTTATTCATAAATTGTACTGTCCATAAGTCTGATAGGTAATATGCTCCATGTTCTTCTTATAATTTTTTATGATATTTCCCTTTTATCTAGGTCATGTATCCATTTTGACCTTAACTTGGTAAATGGTGTAAGATATTGGTCTATGCCCAATTTTTGCCAGATTCCCTTCCAGCTTTCCCAACAATTTTTTTTTTTGCCAAATGATGAAATCTTATTTCAAAACCTTAAATCTTTATATTTGTCAAACATAAAGTTACCACAATCATTTGCAACTGTGTATTGAATGACTACTCTGTTCCACTGATCTACCTTTCTATTTCTTAGCCAGTACTCTGATAGTTTTGATAATTACTACCTTATAGTATGGTTTAAGATCTGGTACTGCTAAACCTTCTTCTTTTACATTTTTTTTCATTAATTCCTTTGATATTCTTGACCTTTTATTCCTCCAAATGAAGCTTATTATTATTTTTTATAGCTCATTAAAAAATTTTTTTTGGTAATTTTTTTTGGAGGGGGGAAGGCAGGGCAATTGGGGTTAAGTGACTCGCCCAAGGTCACAGAGCTAGTAAGTGTGTCAAGTGTCTGAGGTAGGATTTGAACTCAGGTACTCCTGGCTCCAGGGCTGCTTCTCTACTCACTGTGCCACCTAGCTGTCCTTTTTTTTTGGTAATTTTATTGGGATGGCATTGAATAAATAGATTAGTTTGGGTAAAATTTGTCATTTTTATTATAATGGCCAACTTCCCAATTTTACAGATGAACTGAGACATAGGGGAGTTGAGTGACTTGTCTAGTCACTCAGGCAGTGGCAATCTTGATTTCAGCTTAAGTCTTCTGACTTAGAACCAGGCAATAAAATCAATAAGCATTTATTAAGTGCCTACTATGAGCTGGGCATTATGTGTTAAGCACTGCTGAGTAAAAAAAGTAAAACAGTTACTGCTCTCAAGGAGTTCACAGTCCAATGGGGAATGCAACATGCAAACAACCACATACAAACAAGCTATAGAGAGGATAAATGAAAGATAATCAAAAGTGGGGAGAATTAAGGATATTGGGAAAGGCTTCCTGCAATTTTAGCTGTCTTTTGAGGGAAAACTAGGGAAGCCAGGAGTGCTTTAAATTCAGGACTTTTCCCACTGTACTATGTGACCAGAATACAGAGGTCTTTTTTATTCCTCAGTGAATGTAAGGCTGTGCTTTCCATATTTGAGACTAGAATTCAGATAAATCAAGGGTAGGGGAAAAAAATGGAAGTCAATAGAGATAAGGTTGGCACCTAAGGGTTTTCTAGTGATAATATTAGAAAGTCACATTGACATAGTACGTTAGTGGTTTGCAAAAAAACTTTCCAAGCAACTTTGTAAAGTGAATAGTAAAGGTATAATCTCTGCGTTTTACAGATGAGGCCACTGAGTGGCTTACTGTCACACATGCAGTTAAATATCAGAGCCAGGATGTAACTCATTGTCATACATGAATTTAAGTATCAGAGCCAGGATGTGAACTGAAGTTTCTGACTCTCAATACTGTTTTCATTGGGCAAGAGAAAGTTTTCTGAGCAAGGGAGGGACAAGATCTGGGTCTGCTTCAGGAGGATTACTCTAGCACACATGGACCACCTTGATAATCATGCCTATTTTTGAAACTTTTTTTTTTTTTCTGAGAGCTCTGAACCTTATCCTTACTGGCTCCCTTTGTCCCATGACCTTACGTTATCTAGATTCTGTTCCCAAATATGTAGGGCATGACTGTTCTCACTATTTGGGGAAAAAAGAAACCCAATGAAAAAAACAAAAACCTCCACCTCATGTGCCTAACCACACAGAGACTGGGTCAGATCCAGAGATAGGGAGTCCTGAACCCACAGCAACCAGAGATAAGAAAAGAATCTGGCCCTTCCCTTCATGTGGAAATTGGAAAAGATTGTGAGCCTTTGTGTTCTTAAGGCTACTCAAGGGCATGCCACCACACCCACCTTTTGATATGAACTGGACAATTCTAGGGAGAATTGCAATATGATTTTCATGAAATTATAGTGAAAAAATATGCTTAAATCACTTGAAGATGAAAACACAATTAATTGGAGGAAGAGGTGGTATAATGCCTAACATTCACTCTTTCATATTAAAAATTATTTTCTTCCTCAATGTAGTCCTTCTTGCCTTTTCCTTTACTTTACCCTCTGCTCCCCATCCCCATTCCCGTAGTCTGGGAACTGTGAACCATGATCCAATCAACTCTGCTATTATTTCTATCCCTGTAACTTTCTGACCTAAAGTGCACTTTCCTATCCACCAGTCTCTTACATATATATGTATATGCATATGTGTATGTATATGTATGGGTATGTGTATGTGTGGGATGAAAGACCCTCACCAATTAAAAAAATTAATCTTTAATAAGGAGCCGTGTCAGGGTGGAAACAGAAATAAAATTTTATTCAATTCTCATGAGAATAGGGTGTCCTCTGCCAGAACAGATCTAGCAAGGGAGGCCAAGACACAAGGAACAAAGCACCAACATTATACCTAACACAAGAGAATTCCCGCCCACCTCTGACCCTTCTCACCATTGGCTGGGAGGTGGGATTACAATCTGAGCATGAAAAACTAGACAAAGAACCCGGAAATCAAGGCACAGAAATTCCAATTCCCATTTCCTTAGTTAATGATTACAACTGAGGTGACATCTATAAATCTAAAGAAGGAGAATAAGATAAGAGGAGGGGGAGACCCTCTCCATTCTTCTACAGTACTTTTACAGTAAAGGAAAGTAGGTCACAGTGACCCTATTCTTACTGAGCAAATCTTTAAACCAGAACCAGAAGAAAGAACAAAAAAGTTTCAGGGTTAAAAAAAAAAGAAACTTTCCCAGAGGCTGAGCAGTCAGGCTCTCAGGGCCTCAGAATTTTTCCACTTCCCTATTTCCCTATTTCTTGATTTTTAAACATTTCTAAGTATAGATATGAATAGATATAGATATATATTTATACATATATATTCCCTGCGAAGTCTTCACGTTTTATTTTCTCACTACCTCACACAGTGTATGTATATATGTATGTGTATGTGTATATGTATGTATGTGTATATATACATATATGTGTGTGATATATATGTGTATATATACATATACATACATACATATATAACGTATATATTTTTTTTGTTTCCCCCACTATAATGTAAGCTACACGAGGTCAGAGTCTGTCTGTTTCTCAATTTGTATCTCCAACCCTTAGCACAGTGCTCACTTGGCTCCTAGTAAGCATTTAATAAATGTTTTTTTTAAATCTTCATTGGTTCATTCAGGTTTCTACTTGGGTTGCTCTCCAGAAATCACCAGGTATTTGGGAGGGATTTCAGTTCTATCCCTTTTATTCATACTTTTTGGTGCTTAGATAATGAGTTTGCCTCTCCCATTCCAAAAACATTGACCTCTTAGTTATTACTTTCTTCATTTTTTCCATCAGCAGCTCTACTTGGTTTCAGCTCCAGGAACATAATGCCCAGAGTTCCTTTTTATCTTTCTTTGTAAATTGTCTTCTCTAATTAGATTGTAAACTCCTTGAGGGTGTAACCAGAATGGCCTTTGTTTTCTTTGAGTAATTCAGTGAGTTTTACTAGGTGCTAAGCCCCAGGCCAAAACCCCATTAGGTGTTAACCTAATCCATGTGGATGTGAACCTCCCAGGGTCCTAAGGGGAGGGGCCAACTCAAGAACCAATCGCCAGAGCCTGAGCTCTGGTGATTCAGATGATGTTTGATGATGTCTGAAGCCCTATAAGAAGGGAGGACAGAGCCATTTGTGTGGGGCTCTGGAGATGGTGTTGATGAGGAGACTCTGGGCAGCTGTAGCTAAGGAGCCCTCCAGCTTGTAAACCCAGATGTTGAGACTTTGTTGAACTCTGGTAACTATGTGTTGGGATTGAATCAGACAAAGTCTGTTGATGTTTGAAATTTGTTTGCATTTTGTTTTGAAGTTCAGCATGCTGGTTTTTTCCCCTGAGCTAACTGAATGATATTTGAATGCTGAATTAAAAGTAAGCTTGTCAACCCCTTCACCTTGCTTTCCTTAATTAAGCAGATCAGAAGAACTTGTGCTGTTGGCAGCTTTCTGGGTGCTGGCTGTGGGTGAATCTTATACCCCCACAGAAGCTGCTAGCCAGATTGTTCAAACAGAGGGCAGAGAGTGGCATTGTGGTTGTTTGAATCCTCAGTAGTAGGCACTTAATAAATGTTTATTGACTGTTGACTACCAAAGGAGAAAGTCTAACACCTTATTGGAGCTAGGTTCAAATATTTAGGATCTAAGATGCACTGCTTTTGGAAAGGGAAATGAATCAATCTATAGACATCTTTAATAAATGCCGGAGAGTTCAATGAAGTTCTAGATAAATTACCTGATAGGTAAACAGCTGAATTGTTCCAGGCCTTCCCCATCCAGAATCAAATGGGATACAATGCAAAAATAACCATAAGTACAGCCAGGCCCCGTTAGAGGACCTTTCATCTGAGAATCTTGTGGGGAGATGGGAATAACTAGTTAACCAGACCAGAAATTTTAAACCAAAGCAAGGTTTATTGAATTTGCCCATAAAGATAGCGTTCTCGTAAGTTGCACCATTCAGGGAGAAAGCAATCTTTTTATAGAGCCAGAGAGGACTTGTGATGGAGTATGTGTTTCTAAGACCTTGGGGAAGATCTTATTTCATACCTCTTTGTCCATCAAACCCAGGATATTGCAGTTAAGCAGTTGGGGTGCAAAACAGAACATGTTGATACCTTATTCCAGACTAGTCAGGGAACATGATGAGGGGACATTAGCAGGTAACAGGATGGAGGAGTCAGGACCCATAATTCCTCCCTTTTTGTGCTATAGAAGCACAAAATCCTGATGAAACTAGGAGCCATGAATCATATTCTTTTTTATCTTTTTTTTTAAATTAATTAAATCCATTTTTAATAAATAATAGTAACAATATTAATATTTTCCTCCAACTACGTGTAAAAATAATTTTAACATTTGTTTTCTAAATAGTATTTTATTTTCCCCCAATTACATAAAAAGACAATCTTTAATGTTCAATTTTTAAAAAATTTGAGTTCCAAATTTTCTCCCTCCCTCCCTTACCACCTCCTCCCTAAGATGGTAAGCAATTTGATATAGATTACATATATATATATGCAATCATAACATTTGTTTTTTTTTTAATTTTCTTTCTCTTCTTAAAATTCTCTTTCTCCCTCCCTTCTCCTCCTTCCCCTCTCCCCTCATTGAGAAGGTAAGCAATCTGATATAGGTTATACATGTTCAGTCATGCAAAATATATTTCTATATTAGTCCTGTTATGGAAGAAACCACAGATCAAAAAACTCCCAAGAAAAATAAACTTTCAAAAAGTATGCTTCAGACCCCATCAGTTTTTCTCTGGAGCATTTTTCATCATAAGTCCTTCCAAGTTGTCTTAGATCAATATATTGCTGAGAATAGCTAAGTCATTCACAGCTAATCATTGCACAATATCATATTTACTGTGTACATTTTTCTGGTTCTCCTCACTTCACTTCGCATGAGTTCATAGAAGTCTTTCCAAGTTTTTCTGAGAGTACATGGATCATATTCTTACAAGTGGGCTGGGGTTACATGAAATGGTCAGTGGTGTCCTTAGAAGTTAGGGTTTCCAAAGATTTGACAGTCACAGAGTAGTCAGGGATCCAAAAACTACAGTAGTCAGCCATCCTGAGGAGAGAACGGAGAGCCTTTTTAGTCTCAGGGGCTGTAAATCAAGGGACTTAAATATATACTAGGAAACAAGTTTGCTGTGGCCATGAAAACACACAAAAAATCATAATCCCATGTTTCCTTTAATATCATAAGTGTTGAACAAATTTAGTTAAACAAGAGTCAAGATCTCATCTTAAGGACATCTTAAGGGATGTCCCTTTATGATGGCAAGCAGGGTGGGACTTATTGCCTTCTTTTTCTTTAGGAGTGCTTCTTAGCACTAAGGCAGTCAAGAACCTTTCATGAATCTTGCCTTTCAAATGTAATGGCAAGCAAAGTGGACTTTTTGTTGTCTTTTGTTCTGGAGTGCTTCTCAGCACTAAGGCAATCAAGTTCTTTTGATGAGTCCTGCCTTTTTTTCTTTCTTTCTTTCTTTTTTTTTTTTTTGGAGTGGGGAAGGCAGGGCAATTGGGGTTAAGTGACTTGCCCAAGGTCACACAGCTAGTAAGTGTGTCAAATGTCTGAGGCCAGATTTGAACTCAGGTCTTCCTGATTCCAGGGCTGGTGCTCTACTCACTGAGCCACCTAGCTGCCCACCCCCCTTTTTTTCAATCAGAATTTTTGATTGAATTAAGAGTCTTGGATGACCTACTTAAGAAACAAGAAAGCCCCAGACCCCACACCCTTTTGCTAAGTAGGTGCTAAGCCCCAGGGCCCTGAGCTGTGCATATATGCTCTGAGGTTCACTCATTGGAAGAGTGGTCACATGATTTGACCAGATGAGATTTTGGGTAGCCATTGTTAAGGAGCCCCCTAGGCTTTGAAAACCCCTATGTTGGTGCGTCTCTCTTTCTGGTAACTATGTGTGCTATGGTGAGACAGAAACCTGTCTGTTGATCTGTTTACATTGTCTCTGTTTGTAATTTCTGTTTGTATTTGCTCTGAAGTTCAGAGTGCTGCCTTTTCCCCCTGAACTAAGTGAATGATATATGTATGTTTGATTAGAGTGAGATTGTAAACTCCTTAAAATTGCTTTCCTTAGAAAAGCAGATTAAAGAATCTGTGCTAGCACCCCTCCTGTGTGCTCTTGTTATTGGTCTTTCACCTCCACAACAGCTGCTAGCAACATTGTTGTTACACCCTTAAGGACACAAATCTTATGAAACAGACTCTATAGGTAAACTAAGTCAAGTTACAGATTAAAATACTAATTTAAAGGTTTCACAATGGACTGATTGAGAGGGAAGATTTGCATACCACCAGTTAGCTAGTTAACTGACAAATAACTAAATCACTTTAAAAAGCTCAAATTTCCCTTTGGCTCCCACTTGAGGAATGTCAAATAGTTAACCTTAGTATTTCCATATGTCAAGTTTTGATCAGGTGTGGTTAATATAAACAGAAGACAGGCTTTCAATTGACCAAAAGTTGCAGGAGGAATGGGCCTGACTCCCAAACAATAAATAAAAGGAATTGAGGTATACTCCTCTTGCAGACAAACATAAACCCCATGAAACATTAAAGCCAAAATAATACAATAATGCTCATCAGTATTATAGGAATCAAGTCTTCTTGCTTCTAGTAACCCACTCCCAATGTCCGTTTTGAGTCCCACTTGTGGTCATCTGCTTCCTGAACAGGAGCTCTGTTTTTCTTGGAAATTCTAGTATAGTCCTCATTCTTAGAGCAGCTCTGAAAGGGGCTTCTCCTAGAAGATCTACTTCTCTGGTTCCAAGTCACTTGCAGAGATTCCCTATTTAATACTGCTAAAATCTGCCAGTAACAAGAATCAGTACAATTTAGTAGTACCATCTCCTAAATTTGTTTCTCAAATAACTAGCTCATGTGGTAAAAACCAGTTCAAACCTTATGGAGCTAATCCTATTAACAATAGAACTACAGAACATCAAATTAGAAACCTATAATTCACCTGAAAGTTCAGAGAATTTCAGTTTTTACATATCACTGCTCATGCTATCTATACTTGAACCCTGTACCTGACATGGACAATGCTAGCTGCAGGCTGAAGGAAGAATTTAAAAAAGGATCTGTGAAGGCCTGACTTGGAAAACGAGCCCTTCCATCTCTTAATTTTATCAGAGAGAGACTTCAAAATAGGAACAGTACATGATTTAAAAATTTCTTTACAATTATTAATATAATTTCACACGCAAAATTCCTAATCCAATTTTGAGGACTTAACTACTAAGCCATACTCAAAGCCTGTAAATCTCATTAGAAACATTTGGGAGCCAACCATTTATGTATCCTAGATCTTTAAAAAAAAAAAAGTCTAATCTTGTTCTTTTCTGAAAGTTTACTACTTCATTCAAATTGTAAACTGGCCCAAAGAATTATAAAACTGTGTATATCCTTTGATCCAGCAATACCACAATTAAGTCTGTTTCCCAAGGTGATCAGGGGAAAAGGAAAAGCACCTATATGTTCTGGTTCTCTTTTTTCTTTTTAAACAGGTTTTTGTTTTTTCTAATTACATGTAAAGACAATTTTTAACATTCTTTTAAAAAATTTTTGAGTTTCAAATTTTTCTTCCTTCCTCCCATGATGGAATACTATTATCCTGTAAGAAATGATGAACTGGCTGATTTTAGAAAAACATGGAAAGACTTGCATGAAATAACGAAAAGTGAAATGAACAGAACCGAGAGAACATTATATACAGCAACAACAACATCATTTGAAGAATAATTGTGGATAACCAAGTTATTATGAGTATTATAAATGCTCAGATCAACTGTAAAGGGCCTAAGAAGGAAGATGCTATCCACCTCCAGAGAAAGAACTGATAAATAGAAGTAAGCATAGTATGGTTTTACATATATTTATAAATCTGTGTCAAATGATGGCCTCCTCTAGTGTGGGGAGGGAAAGAGGAAGACAGTTTGGAACTTAAAATGTAACAAAAAGAAATTAAATTTTAAAAATTGTAAATTTTAACATCTTTATCCTACCCCCTCTTTTGAGAATATATATTATCTTCATATCATCCTGAAAGAATGTCATACTTGAAAGACCTACTGATATGTGAATATATAAGTATTAGCAAGGACAGGGAAGCCTAAGAACTTATTCACTGTGATAACTGAAAATTTCCAAGAGAAGGAGTTTCTGGGTAAATCACACTCAATTTTGTTAACTATGTCTAGAAAGCAATCAACTAAATAGGCTTGTTGTTCCCCTTGGTGAGCAAAGAGACAGAGCCTGTCTAACCTTCAATATTTATAAAGTCCTTTAAAAAACGAGTATACCTGAGGGTGGAAATCAACTCTGATTGGTTATCAAGTAATGAGAGAATGAATATTACAATGAGAGGTAGGATTATTCCAATGAGAACACTGAGCACTCAGTTCTGGTCAAGGAGAATTATCTGTATCCACATCACCCTTCTGACAAAAGGGAGAATACACATTTTCCCAGACCTGTCTGAGTAAACACAAAGAGCAGGAATCCACCAATTCATCTAAACTTAGAATTTCTTTATTCTCTTTTATTAGATCTTAGCCTTCCTGGCTGGGTTAGTCTTGCCCAAGATTTCCCACAATGGCTGATTTCTGGATGAGGAAGTGGAAAACCCTGTAGTCCTAATTTAATGATTGGTTATTAATATATAAAAGAAATAATCATTTCTATCATCACTTAATTGCTTAGGATACAGAGTTGGCTACAGATGTAGATTAAAAACATAAGATCTTTCATGCTTGTATCCTACCACAGTAAGTCAGATATTTCAGTAGTTATCTATCAGTTAATAGGTTTAATATTTCAATGACAAAAAACTTCCAGAATTCATCTACCCTGATTATGGAAATTTGCTATAGAAGGAAAAACGGGGGAATGGTTATAACAGTGTCAAGATTGTCCTGTCAAGAGCACGCTCTGACCCAATATAAGCATGACAGGGGAAAAACAAACAACAAAACTCCTTTAGTTTTGTGTGGGATAAAAGACCCTCACCAATTAAATTTATAATAAGGAGCCATCTCAGGGTGGGAACAGAAATAAATTTTATTCAATTCTCAAGAATTGGGCATCCCCTGCTAGAACGAATCCAGTGAGGGAGGCACTTTACAAGGGGCAAAGCACCCATAATTATACCTAACACAAGAGAATTCCCACCCACCTCTGACCCTTCTCACCATTGGCTGGGAGGTGGGCTTACAATCTGAGCATGAAAGCTAGTCAAAGAGCTGGGAAATTGAGGTGCAGAAACTCCAATTTCCATTCCCTTAGTTAATGATTAAGACTGAGGTGACATCTATAAATCTAAAGAAGGAGAATAGGATACGTGGAGGGGGAGACCCTCTCCATTCTTCTACAGTACTTTTACAGTAAAGGAAAACAGGTCACAGTGACCCTATTCTTACTGAGCAAATCTTTAAACCAGAACCAGAAGAAAGAACAAAAAGTTTCAGGGTAAACTTTCCCAGAAGCTGAGCCATCAGACTCTCATGGCCTCAGAATTTTTTTTTTACTTTCCTATTTTTTGATTTTTAAACATTTCTTAGTATAGCTATACATATGTATTTACACATATCTTCCCTGTGAAGTCTTCACATTTTATTTACCTCACACAACTTTGTTTGACTCCAGGTAAAAGTCATAGATAACAGCCAATAGTACAGAAAAGTTCCACATTATTCACAAGGTATCATGACTAGGCTCAGAGTTAACCAGGTGGGAAAATTTCCTGTTCAGAAAGGGAATAGCACAATGGGAAAACTATGTCAAGAGGATCTTACCTTAACTTATGAAAAGTTGGCCCTTCAACTTTTCCCAGGCACAGACATCTACCTGTAGTAGACCTCAGACTTGCACTCCTTTTGGGAAACATATAGCATTTCCCTTGCATGGTAGACTAGAGCTCAATGACAATTCAGACAATCATACCTGAAACCAAAATTCAGAATAATTTCAAATTATAGTCCCAAGAGCTTTTACCTCATATAGCAAAATTTCACTAATCACAGCTTAGGGCTTGCTTATTATTGTTGCTTTCAAGTTGAGTAATCATTAACAAAAAGCACACATAAGGCCTAACTAGTTTAAATCCATCCTGAAGCAGAAGTGAAATATTTAGAAATTAAGAGTAACCACATTGTGGAGTTCCACACATACAGAGAACTCATGATAGTTGATTCCAAAACCCCAGAAAAATTTCTGGCTGCTGTAAGCTTTTAGAGCAACAGATATGTGTATTACCTCTTAACCTCTAAAAGAAAATAAAATCTCTAAATATAAGTCCTATTGTTATTAAATTGCCTCAAAGATATAAGTTGGATACATATTATATAATTACATAACGTTCATAAGCGATGGAAAAACAATCTATTAGACAGAACTCCTGCTTTGCTATAAGCAAAGTCCTTCCACTTTGGCTGGGAGTGGTCTTAGTCCCTCATCAAACTACTCTATTATTTTTGCCCCTTCTCTCATAGGGTTAATGACATTGCCTAAATAGAAAATCCCAAGGAACCTCACAGATAAGGAAAACCTAAGAGGTCCATGATACTCTTTTCCCAAACAAGAAACTATTATTATTATTATCCATTTTAAAGCAAAATATACCCAATTAAATATCATACAGTTTTAAACTTAGTGACTACATTCTTCACCTGCTCCATTCATAATCCAACAGCAACCCTATGAAAAAGGAAGTTACTTTTCTAATGATACAATTGTATCACCCTCTGGCTATCAGTTTTCTCAAAGTAACAGCAGTTCACATATAAGGATTGCCCCAAAATCACAATACAAGAAAAAATAGAAGCCTAACAATAAATAATATTATGGATTTTAAAAACACATCACAAAAATTTTTCATAGTCAAATAACATTAATTCAGCTGAATGTATTTCCAAATCCTCTTATATAAAAACTAGTTCATCTATCAATTTGACATTCTACACCAATTGCATTCAAAAAGCGGTATAATTACACTAAATAAAAATAATAATAGTTAACATTTATAAAGCGTTTACCATGTGGTGAAAATCAATTCAAATCCTACGGATTTAATCCTATTAACAGATCTATAAGAAGAACACCAAATTAGGAACTTATAATTCACCCGAAACTTCAGAGAATTTCAGTTTCACATAGCACTTGTTCTTTCTACTTTTACCCAACCCTGTATCTGATATGGACAATTCCATCAACAGACTGAAAGAAGAATCTTAAAAAGAAAGAAAGAAACAAAGAAACAAAAGCCCATGAGGGCCTGACTTGGAAAATGAGACCTTTTGTCCCTTAATAATATCAGACAGAAACCTCCAAATAAGAAAAAAGATGATTTTAGAATTTCTTTATAATTACTAATGTACATTTTAACTTTATGTGTTAAATCCTTAATCTAATTTTTAGAACTTATTACTAAAACATATTCAAAACCTAAATTTCCCCATCAGAAACATTTTGGAAGGCAATTGTATATATACATACATATACACACACATACACACATATGTGTACATATTTAATACACATATATATTTACATACACATACATACATCTATACACATACATACATCTCTCTGTGTGTATGTATATATACATATGCATACATACACATACACATACATACACACATATATATATACATACACATACACACATATGTACATATATACACACAAACACACACACATTGTTCAGTACACAATATCTTTTCATTTCATTACCTTTGAAATATGACCCACTGTCACTTTGAATCTGCATTGGGGTTCCATAATATAAACTTATGATATCTAGAGTTTTATAAGTGTTCTTCTGAGTCGCGTATTTATAAGGACAAGCCACTAGTGCACCCAAATAGGTGTCAACACAAGTACATATAAATTTGCATCCGTTATTGTGGGGTAGTGGTCCAACACAATCTATCTGCCAAATTTGGGCTGGAACTTTTCCGCTTGCTATTTCTCCAGTTACTACCCTAGGAACAGCTCGTTCCTTTTCCAATTGACATATATAGCATTCCTCTGCTACTTGTTTTAACAATAAATGAGGGATACTAATATCTCGATCTCGTGCCCACTGGTGCGTGGCCTGGATCCCTAATTTGGCCAGATGTTTGGTGGACCCATTTTGCTGGTACCAGATAGCACTGGCTGTCAGGGTAGGGACAATATGTTCAGCAGCAATTAGCATGTGCATTGTACTCACATTCTGGTGTAGTGAAGGCCACATGAGTATCTATATGAAAAATTGACAAATTAGTAACCAAAGAAATATCCCATATGTCTTCCCATAATTCTTTGCCCCAAACTTGTTTACCATGAATTCCCCAATTTTGAGTTTTCTACATGGACATCCATGTAGCTAACCCATTAGCTACTGCCCATGAATCAATGAATATATGACACTGTCCTCCTTGTTCTGTTTTAATAGCTTGATGTACTGCCATAAATTCAGCATATTGACTACTTCCTCCTATCCCAGTACTTTTCAAAATCTGCTTAGTACATGGGTTATAGGCTACTGCTTTCCAGTGTCTTTTATGGCCCAAATATTTTGCCATCCCATCAGTAAACCATACATGTTTCTTCTGTTCTTCAGTTAATCCATCATATCCCTCATTCCATTTTACCAAGGATTGTACCAACTGTTGCCTTGGTTCAGGGGGTTTATCCTTTCCCTCAGTGTCTATGTTTGCTATAGATGCATGTAGAGCAGAAACTCCACTTTTGCCTGTTTTCAATCAATTTTGAATATACTATTTCCATTTAATTATGCTAGCCTCTTGCACATGGCCAATTCTGTGAGATGCTGGGGTACATCACCCAAGTCATAATTGGAATTCTAGGCCTTAATATCACTTCATGGTCCAGAGTCAGTTGTTCAGTCTCTACCAAAGCCCAATATACAGCTAACAACTGCTTTTCAAAAGGTGTATATTGAACTCCAGTTGAAGGAAGTTTCCTAGACCAAAATACTAAGGGTACATTTTGGCTTTTTGTCATATTTGTCATAAACTCCAGTTTGCATAGTCATCTTGTACAGTCACTTGTTATTCCACTGGTCCATTTTGCATAGGCTATAAATCTACAGCCAATTGTATAGCAGCTTTGGCTTCTTCAAAAGCTTTTCTCTGTTCAAGTCCCCAATCAAATTCATTTTTTCCTAGTAACTTTATGTAAGGTTTTCAAAATCTGTCCCAAATGTGGAATGTGGTGCCGCCAATATCCAAATAGTACTATAAACTTTTGGGCCTCTTTTTTATTGGTGGAGATAGGAAAATCTTGAATCTTTTGTCAAGCTTGTGGGAGAATTTATTGGAGTCTTTTATTCTACTGTACACCCCAAAACTTTACAGTTTGAGCTGGTCCTTGAATCTTTGCAGGGTTAATTTCCCATCTTTTGCTTTTCATATGCCCAATTAATAGTGTCAAACTCTTCTCCACTTCTTTTACATTTTCTCCCTGTATCATAATATCACCTACATAGTGGGTAAGCTGTACACAGGGTAACTAATTAATCAAAATGTTCAGTCACAATCCTATGACAAATAGTTGGGCTATGCAGATATCCTAGTGGCAAGCATGTAAACATATACTGTCAGCTCTGCTGTGTGAAAGCAAACTGGTCCCATTGTTTGGAGTCTATTGGGATCATAAAGAAAGCATTGGCTAAATCAATAACTGTGTACCAAGTCCCATAATTTCTGGATCCTTTCTATTAAGGTAACAGTATTTGAAACAGCAGCATACAAGGGGAGAGTCACTTTATTAAGTTGTCTGTAATCCACTGTCATTCTCCACATTCCATCTGACTTTTGGACTGGCCAGACAGGATTATTCCATCATGGTTTTAGCACTCCTGCCTCAACATATTTCTTTATAGTATTAGTGATTTCATCTTGCCCACCTGGCACACAATATTGCTTCAAAGTAATTACTTTAGAAGGTTCAGGTAAAGTGATTGGGTCCATTTTTATTTTTCCTACTAAAATTGTGTTAATTCCTGTCTTCCTCCCTGCAAATTGATATCTCCCCTCAGGTAAATTCAGAGTCATACTTCTCAATATATCTATTCCAATGATGTATTCAGGAATGGGTACAATGACCATGGTGTATTCTTTCTTAGGCAATTGTCCAATTTTCATCATTAGTTTGACTTATCTGGCTGATTTTTCAGTCCCTCCTAGCCTTGTGATGTTAATAGAAGTTCCATGCTTAAATGTGTCAGGGTTTCCATATATAAAGGAGGCCTCTGCCCCAGTATCTATCAATGTCCTAGTTATAGTATTTGATCCATTTTTCCAATATATAGTCAGATTAATATGGGGTCTATAATCCCATCTGTGTGTTTCTTTAATCTGAGCTAGGGTAAAGCCTATTTCCTAGTCTCCCTGAAGGTGTGACTCACTTGGATTCAAGGGTTCAAGATCTGTAGGATTTGTAGGGGCAATTCTTCCTTCTCTATTATGTCTGCTATTAAGCCCCTTATATTGGTACATTTTGTATAGTTCATTAGTTGGAATACCATCTATTCTTCCAAAGTCTGCCCCTGCTCTCAATAGAGCAGTAAACATTTCTTTTCTTGTCACTCTATTCTGACGTTGAATCCACTGGATATTCACTCCTCCCTCAAGGAAATTTATCTTTTCCTCAGTCTCCTAAGTCACTTAACTGAAATCTTATCTAGCAACTCTGAAAGAGGGTGCCCTGTCTCTGCAGTTAGCAGAGTCAGAACTAGGTGTTTATGAGCGGAAGAAGCTGTCTTAACTATCAAATTTCTTTTTTTAAATTTCTTTTTTATTTTTAATTTACAACACTCAGTTCCACAAGTTTTTGAGTTCCAAATTTTCTCCCCTTCCCTCTCCTGCCCCCTCCCCCAAGACAGCATGGAATCCAATATATGTTCTACACATATCTTCGCATTAACTTATTTACACAATAGTCAAGTTGTGAAGAAGAATTATAACTGATGGAATGTGTCATAAGAAAGAAGAAACAAAACCAAAAAAGAAGAGAAAAAAAGAAAAAAGAGAGAGCAAATAGTTTGCCTCAATCTGCATTCAGATTCTGTAATTCTTTCTCTGGATGTGGATAGCTTTTTCCATCATGAGTCTTTTGGATCTGTTTTTGAACCTTGTATTGCTGAGAAAAGCCAAGTCTATCAAAGTTAGCCATCACAGATACCATGTGTCTGTAATTGTGTATAATGTTCTCCTGGTCCTGTTCCCCATGCTCAGCATCAGATCACATAAGTCTTTCCAGGTTATTTTGAAGTCTGTCTGCTACTCATTTCTTATAGCACAATAGTATTCCATTACATTCATATACCACAATTTGTTTAGCCATTGCTCAATTGATGGGCATCCCCTTGATTTCCAATTCTTTGACACCACAAAAAGAGCTGCTATAAATATTTTTATACATGCAGGTCCCTTTCCCACTTATGTGATTTCTTGAGTAGGTTTACCCAAGGAATGGAAGAATTGCTACTATCTTGGATTGTAAGGGTCAGTGATGAAGCGGCCACAGGAGTATCTGTGGACAGCATGGACTGTGCGAAATTCATAGTCAGAATCCATTTCTACACAAGCTTTTAGGGATTAGCCCTAGAAGTGGTATTGCTGGGTCAAAAGGTATGCACCTTTTTATAGCCCTTAGGGCATAGTTCCAAATTGCTCTCCAGAATAGCTGGATCAGTTAACAACTCTACCAACAACATAAGAGTGTTCCAATTTTCCCACATCCTCTCCAGCATTTATCATTTTCCTGTTTTGTCATGTTGGCTAATCTGACAGGAGAGATGTGGTTCCTAAGAGTTGTTTTGATTTGCATTTGTCCAATCAGTAGTGATTTAGAGCATTTTTTCATATGAATATAGATATCTTTAATTTCTTCCTCTGAAAATTTCCTGTTCATATCCTTTGACCATTTCTCAATTGGAGAATGTCTTGTATTCCTATGAATTTGAATCAGTTCCCTGTATATTTTAGATATGAGGCCTTTATCAGAGATACTGGTTGTAAAAATTCTTTCCCAATTTTCTGCTTCCCTCCTAATCTTTGTTGCATTGACTTTGTTTGTACAAAAACTTTCCAACTTAACATAATCAAAATTATCCATTTTGCATTTTTTTAATGCTCTCTATGTCTTGTTTGGTCATAAATTCTTCCCTTCTCCATAAATCTGATTGGTAAACTATTCCTTGCTCTCCCAAATTGCTTATAGTATCAGCCTTTATACCTAAATCATGAACCCATTTTGACTTTATTTTGGTATATGGTGTAAGATATTGGTCTGTGCCCATTAACTATCAAATTTGTATGAGAGATTCCCAAGGGATTATCATAGTATGCATCTGCATTTGCCATCTTAATAGCAGCCTTCATTACCACGTCCTTTAACTTTCTCATACAGTTCCTAAGTGAATACCAGGGCCTATCTCCCCTGGGCCACAGACAACCAGTGGGATACCCTCAGTTACATCCCTCTGCTGCTAAAACTAACAGACTAATTGTCCTGTTATCTCCTTGCAGATGAGAATCCCTAAAAGCTTGCTGTGGAAATGGATTCTGACTAAGAATTTCACACAGTCCATGCTGTCCACAGATACTCCTGTGGCCCTTTCATCACTGATTCTCACAATCCAAGATATTAACAATTCTCCCATTCTTTGGGTAAACCTACTCAAGATATCTGTGATTTCCTGCTGTGTAAAATCCTCCAACACTTCTCGAAATACTGTATTATTTTCTTGGGTCTCTTGCCTCCTTTGCAACATGGGGCGTACTTTTCTCTGAGAGCCCAGTCTAACGTGTCAAGTTCTGGCTCAGGAGCATCATGCCACAAAGTATCATTTCATGCCTCAGCTCCTAATATTGTATCATTCTCTCCTGACTCTCTTCCCCTGTCACTATGGCAACAAGACTGGCAGCTAGACTTGACATGGGCTGAACTCAAATACACTTTTGACCTCCTTGGCTTCCTCATTTTTCTACC
Source organism: Trichosurus vulpecula (assembly GCF_011100635.1). NCBI lineage: Eukaryota > Metazoa > Chordata > Mammalia > Diprotodontia > Phalangeridae > Trichosurus > Trichosurus vulpecula. Next base: position 539,996,979 of record NC_050573.1, read on the forward strand.
CAAATTAAGAGCAAAATCAGTCAAATCTTGACAAATAATCTGTTCTTCTGCCACCTGAGACTCCCCATCTTGCTGTGGCAAAAAAATATTCCCATTCAGGCTAGCTAATTCTCTTTCTATCTGAGTTTTCTCTTTTAACAATCTGTCAATTCTTTCCTATATTGGATGATATGCTGCTAACAGTATCCAGCCTCACCTAGAGAGTTCTGTTGACAATTCTCTCCCTGGCTTAACTTTAATTTCTTGCAAACTTCTTTCCAAGTCTCTAGGTTCTCCCCTCTGTAGCTTCTGTTTCCAGTCTTCACAGAGTCCTACTCCAATCAGCTATTTCCTTCTAGGGAGGAATAAGGTACATCATCCCATCTTGGGATAACCATTTCTTCCTCTAAAGCCCTTCTACCTCCAAATAGAGATTTTATACCTCTCAATCACGTCCTCCTAGTCACCAAATGTATTAGCAGGGCAATAATAACAATATAGATAATAACCGCAATTATGCCTATGTAGTTTCTTTATCACAAAATGTAAACGACTCTCTGTATAGAAGGTAGAAGAAGTAAACCATTTATTCGGTCACCAAAGAACCGGATCCCAAAAGCAGTAAGTCTGACCCATCCAAGCAGCAAGCAAATTCCAGAACTGGTAAGTCTGCTTAATAATAACAGCAAAGAATCTAAAACATAACATCAAAGCAGGGAGCCAAGCCATTTCTTAACCTTCCTGCCCCCTGCTGGGGCCTTGCCACCATTCAATAATCACTCATAGGACAGCCAGCACATGTCTGTTCTCTGCCTCAGCTCTAACTGCTCAAGAATTTCCTGCTCCACCCTTCCAGTTCCTCTCATTCAGCAAGCTCCTCCCACCACACATGACTTAGGCTTCCTGTGATGTAATAGGTCACATAGGCCTATTAATGAGTGGGAAAGATCTTCAAATTTAAATTACCATTACTCAAGTCTAAGAATTCATTTACTTAGTTGCTTAGAATATAGAATCAACCACAAATTTAGATAAAAAATACTAAGAACTTTCATACTTACATCCTATTATGGTACTTCAGATGTTTTCATATTAATCTATTAATAGATTTAGTATTGCAACAACAAAACTTCTACTGTTCTCCCACTCTCAGAGCGATGAAAGGAAAAAGGAGGGACATGGTTATGACAATATCAAGACTGTCCCTTCAAGGGCAAAGACTGACCTAACATAAGCCATAACAGGGGAAAAATTCTCTTATCTTTGTTTATTCCAGATAAGATTCATAGTTAATATCCAATCATGCAATAAAGTTCCATATTATATATGGGGTGTCATAGCCAGGTGCAGAGTTAACCAGGTGGGAAAATTTCCTGTTCAGAAAGGGAATAGCACAATGGGGAAACTGAGCCAAGTGGATCCAACCTTTGCCTATCCAAGATCAACCCCTCACCCTTTCCCAGGCACAGATATCCACCTGTAGCAGTTCTCAGACCACAGGAGCAACACATGGCATTCTCCTTGAATGGTGGACTATTGGGTTAATAAGAATTCAGACAATCATACCTGGAATCAAATCTCAGAACAGCATTAAATTATAGTCCTAGGAGTTTTTATCTGAAATAATAAAATTTCACTAATCATAGCTTAGGGTTGTTATTATTATTATTTTTCTCAGGTTTCAATAACAGTTAACAATGAGCACATGTATGGACATCTTATTTATTCTTCATTTATAAATTTACATATTAAGAATAACCACATTCTGGAGTTTCACACATAGAGTGAAAACATGATAGTTGAAAATGCTGAGTACTGTGAGTTATTATTATTATTATATATATAACATATTATTAACCTATTAACCAGAAGGCAAAAATTAAATCTTTGAAGCTAATATCTATTGTTACTAAGCTGGATCAAAGCTATAACTTCAATACATGCTATTTATTAACAGATCTAGACTAGTGATTTCATTAAAGTGGAAACACTTGGTGTGGAGTCTTCTTCCACCAATGTAGATATGCAACTAATCTGTAAAGTATGCTTAGAGAATTACCTGGGAAACTAACATGTTAAATTACTTGCTTAGGGTTACACATCTAGTGTGTGACAGAGACTTGAACCTGACCCTTCCTAACTCTGAAACTTTCCATTATACCCCATTGTCTATCATGGACCTTGTTATAGTCATTAAATTGAGAATAACTAATTTAAGAGAGACGGGAAATTGGGACTCCCTGATAGATGTGAACATTCTTTCCAGAAACATTCATGTCCTAAATGACTACAATTCCTTATTCAAAGGAGTAGGAAGGCAGATAGTAGAGAGGACAAAGAAAACCCCTTCTTACAAAGTGTAGGACAGAAAATGCTGCTGTGTCCAGAAAGCAAAGATAAAAGGAATGGTTATTTCTCCAGAGGAGAAAACTCATCATTTTGCTGAAGTAAAAAAAAAAATCTAATAACCACATTTGAGGAAACAAAGTTTGAAGAAATAGCAGAGATTCCCACCCCCCACCCCGCCCCCACCCCCTTGGCCCAGGGATAAGAGTGACTAATCTAAAACTGCTCATTCGATTGTTCACCTGCCCAAGGAAGAAAACACTTTTGACTCATCATGGAAGAAATGTGTGTACTTTCTCAGAAATACTGGAGAAGACAAGTAGAACCCTCAGCTGCTCAGGAAAGGAGATGAGGGAAAAGATGTCAAGTTGAATTCAAACACAAAACACCTATACAACTTCCAAAGCTGGGAAGAAATAATAGCCAGCATTTAAATATCAGTTTAAGGTTTGCAGAATGCTTTACATACGTTTTTTAATTTGATCCTCAAAAGAACCCTATGAAATAGGTATTACTATTATACCTATTTTATATATTCTTTATATATTTATGTACTTCTTAATTCTTTACTCCCCAGAAACAAATAAAAATTTCATTGTTCTGAATTTTTTTAGTGGAAGAAAATCATATTTTCGTTGGAGTCCAAAAGACAATAGACATAAGAACTTAAAAGAAGGAACTGAGATGTAGGTACATTTTGGAGTGACTTGGTTTTTGAGGAACTGATTCTAGGGGCATTCCATAACCACACATGCCACTTTCCTTGTGAGAAATCCCCAAAAGGAAGCTGCTCATTTGCCCTTGTGAATAGAATATAGGATTTAGAGAACCTCTCATTTCATAGATGAGGAAACTGAAGTTCAGAAAGATATTTGCCAAAAGTCAAAAAGGTAATGATGAAGCAGGATTTGGACTGAGGTTGTCTGACATTGAACATAGGGCTCCTTCTTCTACATCACAGAGAAGTTTGACATTTAGAGTCATAATGACAGATGAATGAAGCATCAGACTAAATTAACAAGGAAGGAAGGCAGAAAAAAGTAGGAGAAAAGCATTTAGAAACCACTTAGTACCTGTGTAATCTTGATACAAGAAACTGCAACCTCTGGATCTCAGTTCCTTCATTTGTAAAATGAGGGGACAAATTAGGTTATCTTTAAAATCCATTCTAATTCTAAATTTAGGATCCTATGAGTTTAGTTGCTAACAAGTTTTGAAGGAAACTCCCCCTTTTGCGCTTGTGCACAACTTGAAGCATGTTCCATATTTATTAATTCTGGCATCTCAATTGTCTACCTGCTAACCAGTAGCAGTTAGGTGGCATAGTGGATAGCATGCCTGGCCTGGAATTAGGAAGATTCATTTTCCTGAGTCCAGCTCTGGCCCCAGACACTTACTAGCTGTGTGACTCCATTTGCCTCAGTTTTCTCATCTATAAGTTGAGCTGAAGAAGAAAATGGCAAACTACTGCAGTATAAATAGGGTTAGAGTATTGCCTTGAATCGGAGTACAGAAAGCAACGCAGAAGGGTAGAGACAAAACCCATTGTTCAAACATACTTAAGACTGTGAGTTTGAGGAAAACATCTCTTCAGGAAAAGTAACCAAGAAGAGACAAATTACACTCTAATAGGGTCTTAGGACATCTGTGTTAAAGAATTCCCCAACGGTCTCCGGTCAGCCTTTTAATTTCCTGAAAAATAGCTAGAAGGCTATGCAGATTAACAATACTGACTGGGATATGGGTGGGAAGAGCACTGCAGTTAGGATGCTTCTGGATTCCAGCTTTAAGAGAGAAGATGGACAATGCCAACCTCACTTCAGGTTGCTAAAGGAAAGGACTCAAGAAAGAAGGTGACAGGTGAGAGGAGATGGCAGTCTCCATTATGTCCCTGTCCCTACCTTGCTACACTAGAGATTTCAGGGAACTTCCCAGAGGTGAGATCTAAGACTTTCTCTTGGTTGAACTGAATTACCTCTCTCCCTGTGGAAGAGCTCCTTCACTTTGTAATGTCTGGTATATATTCTCCTTTTTATATTTTCTCTCACTTCTGTTTTCAGTTGACTTGGATAAATGGAGTTTCTGTGCTGTTTCTTAGTGGAACTGTTATTTAGTGTGAAGGAAGTCAAGCCTTCAAACCCTAGATATGAAGTTTGGGGTCCTCTTTCCCCATAAATGGATAGCAATTAGAAGTTTAGCTTGAGGGGTGGAGCCAAGATGGTGGCTAGAAAGAAGGAACTTGCTTAAGCTCTCCCCCATATCCCTCCAAACACCTGTAAAAAATGGCTCTGAACAAATTCTAGAGTGGTGGAACCCACAAAACAGCAGAGGGAAGCAGGTCTTCAGCCCAGGATGGCCTGGATGGTCTCTGGGAAAGGTCTATCACATGGTGCTGGGAGCAGAGCACAGCCCAACATGGGCCACACAAGGACAGACCAGACCAGGAGTCTGCCTGGAGCAGGCCTTAGGGCCATGAATCATTGAACTATGGCAGTTGTCAGACCTCTCAACCCACAAACATGAAAGACCATGGAGCGGGTTAGTGGGCAAACCTCTAGATCAGGTTTAGAAATTGGTCTGGCCCCAACCCTGAGGGTGGCAGAGATGGTGCGCAGTGGTGGCTTCCAGAGCTCCAGCGTCAGCTGCTTTCAGAGTCCCTGGCTCACACAGTGAGAGGAATCAAGTGGCAGATCAGAGCAGGAGTGCAGGGCTTGCTTTGCCCTGCTTGGATCTGGGTTGTGGTCTGGGTTGGTGGTTGTTGGGGGAGGAGGAGCACTGGTGTGGCAGAGCTTGCTGTGTAGAAGTAGCTCTGAAAACAGCAGCACAGCCTGTAAAGCTTGGGACAAAGCACTCTCTACTTTACAAGCAGTCATACCCTGACAAAAAGCTCGAAGGTCAAGTAGTTGGCTGGGAACATGGCCAGACAGTGAAAAAGGATGCAGACTCAGACTCAGGCTCTAGAAACATTTTTGGTGACAAAGATCAAAACATACAGCCAGAAGAAGTGAACAAAGTCAAAAAGCGTACATCAAAAGCCTCCGAGAAAAATATGAATTGGCCTCAGACTATGGAAGAGCTCAAAAAGGATTTGGAAAAGCAAGTAAGAGAAGTAGAGGAAAAATTGGGAAGAGAAATGAGTGTGATGCGAGAAAACCATGAACCAAGTCAACAGCTTGCTAAAGAAGACCCCCCCAAAAATACTGAAGAAAATAACACCTTAAAAATAGACTAACTCAAGTGGCAAAAGAGCTCCAAAAAAGCCAATGAGGAAAAGAATGCCTTGAAAGGCAGAATCAGCCAAATGCAAAAGGAGGCCCAAAAGACCACTGAAGAAATTACCACCTTAAAAATTAGACTGGAGCAAGTGGAAGCTAGTGACTTTATGAGAAATCAAGATACTATAAAACGGAACCAAAGGAATGAAAAAATGGAAGACAATGTGAAATATCTCATTGGAAAAACCACTCACCTGGAAAATAGATCCAGGAGAGAGAATTTAAAAATTATTGGACTACCTGAAAGCCATGATCAAAAAAAGAGCCTAGATAGCATCTTTCAAGAAATCATCAAGGAAAACTGCCCTGATATTCTAGAGCCAGAGGGTAAAATAGAAATTGAAAGAATCCATCAATCGCCTCCTCAAAAAGAAAACTCCTAGGAATATTGTCACCAAATTCCAGAGCTCCCAGATCAAGGAGAAAATACTGCAAGCAGCCAGAAAGAAACAATTTGAGTATTGTGGAAACACAATCAGGATAATACAAGATCTAGCAGCTTCTACCTTAAGGGATCGAAGGGCTTGGAATATGATATTCCAGAGGTCAATGGAGCTAGGATTAAAACCAAGAATCATCTACCCAGAAAAACTGAGTACTATGCTCCAAGGCAAAATATGGATTTTCAATAAAATAGAGGACTTTCAAGCTTTCTCAGTGAAAAGATCAGAGCTGAATAGAAAATTTGACTTTCAAACACAAGAATCAAGAGAAACATGAAAAGGTAAACAAGAAAGAGAAATCACAAGGGACTTACTAAAGTTGAACTGTTTTGTTTACATTTCTACATGGAAAGATGATGTGTGTAATTCATGAAACCTTTCTCAGTATTAGAGGAGTTGAAAGGAATATACATATATATGGACAGAGGGTATAGGGTGAGTTGAATATGAAGGGATGATATCTAAAAAAATAAAATCAAATTAAGGGGTGAGAGAAGAATGTATTGAGAGAGGGAGAAAGGGAGAGATAGAAAGGGGTAAATTACCTCACATAAAAGTGGCAAGAAAAAGCAGTTCTGTTGGAAGGGAAGAGGGGGCAGGTGAAGGAGAATGAGTGAATCTTGCTCTCATCGGATTTGACTTGAGGAGGGAATAATATGCACACTCAATTGGGTATCTTACCCCACAGGAAAGTAGAGGGAAGGGGATAAAAAGGGGGGATGATAGAAGGGAAGGCAGATAGGGGGAGGAGGTTATCAAAAGCAAACATTTTTGAAAAGGGACAGGGTCAAGGGAGAAAATTGAATAAAGGGGGTAGGCTAGGTTGGAGGGAAATGTAGTTAGTCTTTCATGACTTGATTATTGTGGAAGTGTTTTACGTAATGATACATGTGTGGCTTATGTTGAATTGCTTGCCTGCTTAGGGAGGGTGGGTTGGAAGGGAAGAGTGGAGAGAATTTGGAACTCAAAGTTTTAAGAGAAGATGCTCAAAAAAAGGTGTTTTTGCATGCAACTGGGAAATAAGATATATAGGGAATGGGGCATAGAAGTCTATCCTGCCCTACAAGAAAATAAGGGAAAAGGGGATGGGGGGAGTGAGGTGACAGAAGGGAGGGCTGACTGGGGAATGAGACAATCAGAATATATGCCATCTTGGAGTGGGAGGTAAGGGTAGAAATGGGGAGAAAATCTGTAACTCAAAATCTTGTGGAAATCAATGTTGAAAACTAAAATATTAAATAATAAAATATGAAAACAAAACAAAACAAAAAAACAAGTTTAGCTTGAACCTGAAAACCACATCCCCTAGACTAATAATATTGATGGGGCCAGATAGATATGATTCTAGGTTGGTATCCCCCTCTTTGAGGAGAGCACAGTGTCCAAGCCACTGGCCCCACCCTCCTGAATCCCCTTTGGGAAAGGAATTAAAGTCTCCCTTAGAGAAAGGTAGGGGGAGAAGAGACTAGAGGTAGATGTCTGTTCTGCCTCCCTTTGAGCAACACAACGATGTATGTGCTACATACATGTAGGGGACACACATGAATACGTAGGCATGACAATCTCTAATCTCCTATCTCAATGAAGTCTAAAACTCCTTCAAACTTGCCTGTCCACTCTCTGAAATCCTGGGTTTTTGCTTTTTTTTCCTCTGCCATTTTTCTACATTGGCTCCTGCTAGAGATTCTGATAGCTGGCAAAAATGAGGAGGTTTATCATTCCCTATTTAAATAAAAAATGACTTATTCTGTTTTCCCACTTTTGGGGAAACTGAAATTAAAGTCATTATCTAGATTCTAGAGGAGTTAATACCACTTTGTGCAGAATCGCATTTAAAATTTTTTTCTACTTTTACAATTTCAAGTTTACAATCAGGCTGATGTGAATTATCTTTAGTTTTTTTTTATTTTTTATTCTTACTGACTCTGGATAACCCCGACTGAACATTACAAATTATAGCTAAAAAGTTGTTTTATCCTCAACATATCATCCATTTTTTCCACAATTCTGGAAAGGACTTTAGATGAAAATATCATTCCTTAATATTTCTAGAGAAACTAAAGGAGGTTTTCTTTTAAAATATGTTTTTAAAACAAGGAACACTTTCCCACAGATTAGATTTTGAAATACTCATTTCTATTCCCAAGACACCCT